>NW_022639546.1:979408-1007584 GCF_010583005.1 Odontomachus brunneus
CTAATGTCACTCATAACCATTGATATTTATGAGCTTGACATTATTTGCTTTTTGGTCTTTCAGCTTGCATCATCCAGAGGCAATAAAGAGGAACTTTTATTTCGTTTCGTATGTGTAATTGTCATTCTTATATATATGTTTTTTTCCAACGAAATCGGACAGGAAATTACAGATCACAATGATCAAGTATATTTAACTGCGTAAGAAATACATTATTTTTACAATATTGATTACAATCGTGTACTTCTTATGTGACCTTTTTGTAGACCAATAATAAAACTAATGAAAGTAAAGCTTAATATTATTTCTAAAGCGCGCACATATGTGAACATCATTGTTTTATCTCTTCTTACTTTTCTCGAATTTATATTTTAGTCATTATATTGTAGATACAAAGTGATGTGGTATGCAGCGCCCTTACATGTGCAGAAACTAATATTGTTTCTGATACAAAGAGGTAACAAAACTTTCGGGTTGCATGTGGGTGGATTATTTACCTCATCTTTACAGTGTTTTGCAACGGTAAAAAGTATATAATATAATGAAATATATTCAACGCTACCTATGTCGAACGGACATCACAAAAATAATGTTTTTTACTTGCAGTTGGCGAGTACATCAGTATCTTATTTTACCGTAATGTATTCGACGCAACAGTGACGTAAATACATCATTTAATAGTACATCGAAATGTAGTAAGTGAGCGTGACAAGTTCTCTTCGTTATATTGTTATTGGAAACTTTTAATTCATTCTGTATATTATCTTTTTTATAGTTCTTTTTAGTCGGTAGCATATAATTTATCAGGCAATCAGGTTATTAGAGATTTATATTTTACCACTTACTCCATAGTTGATACGTCGAACTTAAGATAAATGCGACTAATGTTTTCGCCAACGACCAAACGTGTTGCACGAGTGCTAGCACTGGAATGAAGTATTCGAGTGATGAAAAGAGCGATTACGCTTGCGTGAACTTTGACAAGTCGTCTCACGAGTATTATTAATATTTTGTGAGAAATTAACATATGTATGTTACATTTCTTGTGTTACATTGATAATTAATATTTTTTCTGTTGCAAGGAGGTTAAAACTCTCAGCCTGTCTGTAAATAGACTATATACAGCATCCCTGTATTTCACCTCGGCAAAAAATATCATGCATTAGAATATATTCAACGTAGCATATTTCGAGCAGGCAACACGACAGAAGACATCTTTCATTGTAGTTAGCGTGTGCATCGGTATCATACTTTACCATTATGTATTCCACGCAGCAGTCTCGTAAACATCCATCATTCAGTAGTATATTAGGATACAGTAGATGAACGTAAAAAAATATCTCAGTTCATTCGCTTGGCAGTGACAGTTGAATAAATTTATGCAAGTTACATTTCAGTTTCGTTGCCAAATCAGTGGCGTTACCTACACATTAACTATCTACTTATCAACTATTTTTCTGTATTTTTAGTATTCAATCTTGTATAAATAATGTAACAATTGCTCTATTATTTATTGATTTTGTTTATTTCTCAATTTCAGTTTAATTAAGACGAATATTTACGATCTTCGTAAAATTAATAATTTTAGATGCCGAGAAGAGACTACTTAATGTTCGTGTATATTTAGAGATGCATTGTACAATACATTTAAGAAATATAACCGACGTAACGTCTGATGCGCTTCGAATCATTTTTAGCTATTTAAAGACGTTGACCTTAATGAGATGAAAACAAACGTAGAGACGATGGGGTTATTGGAAAATAATTTTACTTGGAACAACGTGCGGCACCAAGTGAAAAGTGTAATAAGTGAGCAACGTGCTTAGATGGTTTGTCTTAAGGAATGTGTATAATTGACGTAGCTATGTTTATTGATTGTCCGGTATTTTATGAAATCTTTGGTTTCATGCCGATACGGCGACACATTGCATAAATTTGCGTATCTGCTCTCATTCTGTTGCGCACGACGCAGATCGTGAGATATGCTTCGAGATGGCGCTGATTCGATTATACTTTATCGGCAAATAATTTTATTCGGAGGAATGGGATATAGGTGAGACACCGCGCGTGGCTAGTAATTGGTGAGCATTTAATACAATCAAGCACATTTACGACTTTAACATTCCTCAGATACACACAAATGTATTAAATCGTTCAGGTGCCGCCGTGTTCAAAGAAGAGCTGGGCACACACAATTCGTCGGATTTATTTATTTTCTTGCAAAATTATGAAATTTAGTCACTCTATTGACTGCAAAATGAACACTTTTTAGAATAGTTTCACTATTGAATATCATAGATTTGAGCATCATATACATTATATACATTAATTCGGCATGTTCGTGAAATATATTAGCACTAGTAACAGTAAAAAAATTCACAAGTAATTAGAGATTTACACTTTACCGACGTTAATTCCACAGTTAACACGTGGAGCTTGAGACAAATGCGACTGACGTTTTCCTCAACGATCAAACGTGCCTGACGAGTATTCATACTGGACTGAGGCACTTGAATGATAGAAAGAGTGACTATGTTTGTGTGAACTTCGACCGGCTAGTTGTCTTTTGAGTTATTTCATGAGAAATTAATATATATTGAATTTCTTCCCATTTTACATGAATAACTGATATTGTTTTTGTTGCAAAGAGATTAAAATTACTATTTTGGGTATGGATGGATTGTTCACGGTTTCCCTCAGCAAAAAATACATCATGGATTGTAGGATATTCCGAGTAGGCAACACAACAGAATTTATTATAGTTGGTTAACACAATTTCGAGTGTGCTATCTTTTCAATAAATTTATTGTTTGCAGATGACACCATTTATGATTGCTGAATATATATCTAACCTTTTCATTAAAATTGTTACTTCCATAATATTTTCTTGTTCTACAAAGTACTCTCACTAATTTTTTAGTTTCTAGTCTCGAAAGATTGTCCTTCTTATTAATTTTATGTGATGTGCTTAAGTTTTATTTGATTGTTTAAGTCTTAATCTCTTTTGAGTGAGTTTTTCCGCACTATTAATTAAATACATCTTCGAACGTGAGTGGTAAAATATTTCATGATATTTAAATACGCGCAGTAGTAAAAAAAAATAATGTGATTGTAAGAATGTAAAAAATGTTTAGTTTAAAATTGCTGTAATTCCAAAATTTCATGTTGTCATAAAAAAAAGAAAACTTATTTATATTATGATTTGCAAGTACATCGGTATCTTATTTTATCGTTATTTTACGCAAGTGACGCACGTTAAGTGACGCAAATTTACAACGTTTAATAATATTTGGGAGTACAGTAAGTACGCGTTGGATGATATTTGGTGTTCATTAATGTATGCGTGCAAGTTAGTGAATTTCTCCGAAGAAAGCTTTGTAAAAACATTTAAATTATTAGATCAATATTTTACCGTCTATAATTCCGTGGATGGTATCTTGCTATATTGCGTCGGATCGGCTGATGTGTCTCCCCATAACCATGTGTGTCTCGTGGTTGCTGGCTTTAGAATGAACCATGTGCGCGACTGGAATGCAAGTGCGCTTGCGTGGACATTTAGATGACCAAGTCGTTTCGTGAGTGTTATTCTATGGGAAATAAACATATGCATATGTTGAATTTCTCTCGGTGTCAGATCGATAGCCAGCCTTCGCCCCTTCAAAGTCACGAAAGTGCATGTGTCTCGATCTCATAGAGATATTACGCATCGTAAGCCTACAGTTACTTTTCATTATATAATTTGCACTCGAATTTATATTGAACGGAAGAGAATTATAGAATAATAGTTTAAACGGTTGAAATAAGAGGATCTTGCAAAAATTTCGTTGACTTCCTACAGTCAAACGCGTCTTGATACTCGTAGCGAAATGATCTCTGTTGAAACTGAACATTTTTCTATTAATCGAACTCTTCTGCTAGTACTTGGCTTATGGCCTTATGAGCGATCAACACTTGTCCGACTCCAGACTATCATACTTTTTGCTATACTGATGAGTTTTATAATATTTCAGGTATGTCTATACTGTAACTGCACATGTATTGTGTAATAGAAATGGCCGCACAGTTGTCTACAGTTCTGTAGTAAATGTCTACTTTGACTTCAAAAATATGTAAACTATAATATGATTGTTGCATGTAACTGCACTATACTATTTAACATTGAACATATATATAGTAAGATGCATCAGCAGTTTTTGAAAAGTGACATAAACACCAGTTGGACTTATTGATTAAACGTTATTTATTATTAACGTTCAGAATTAATTTTTTAATATAGCTCATAATGTAATATTTACTCAACATAAGATTTATAACTTTTTTTATATAAAGTTAATTATGTTATTTTATCATAGATATGAGGGCAATAGATTATTTTAAATTTGCACTTTGGTAGTTAAATAAAGAAATAGTTTTTAATATCGTTATTAAAAAAAATGTATTGCCTGTAGACTACAGTCCTTCTAACTGCAGAATGCACTTCCGATCTTCTCATAAATGTTTTCTGCAGCACATTATTATGCTGTGTTTTATTGGTTAATTTTCTTTCGTTCTGGATTAATATGCGAACTGTAAGTTGAAATTTTTTGTGGCATATTTAACTAAGTGTTATCTACTCGTGAATTTTTCTACATAGACATTTTTTAGAATTCTTTAATAAGTCATTCTTTAACATCACACAATATTATTTATTGTTATAATATATTATTACTATAACAGGTAACATGTTTAATGGAAAGATTACAGGAAATTTGTAATGAGTTGAAGGACGAGAATGAAATTGCAATTATAAAAAGATATGGTTATCGAGCGAGACAAATTACTATTATTCTTACACGTAAGATAACCCTCTTCATACTTACTGATACATTACGATATATAATGGATTATAATCGCTATAAAAAGTCGGGTAACCATTTCACTATCTTGCACGTATGTGTGCAAACTTTTAAGTTATATTAAAAAATATCTAATTAATATCTTAATAAGGAGTTACTGGTGTAAATGTATTTTAACGATTACGTATGATATTTAAGTTATTATTAAAAATAACAGAAATTGAAATATTTCGATAATCAATTTTCTGTCAGCCTACAAACATAATAGAGAAGTTATATTTTGAGTACATTTCGTTTTACAGTAATTCTTTACTAATGATTTTTAAAAAACACTAATTTATATTATTACATTTTTTTTAATGTCCTTAGTGTTATACACGTTCCCTGAAATCGTAATTATTGCTCAGCCAATTTGGCCACGCGTTCTTGGCATTTTTTTGTTCCTGAACGAATCTTTGTACCGTCGCAAAACGTTAATCTTGACCGAGTACTTTGTCGATCAAGAAAAATATTCTTACTTAATCATGTTGCATACGAACATAGCAGTTTTCATAGGAACGTTTGCAATGGTAGCAACAAAAACGCTGCTTCTGGTGTCTCTTAACCATGCCTGTGGAATGTTTAGTATCGCCAGGTGATGAAGCCAATAGCAATATATAGTGAAATCATGATTTTTATTAGTGTATTTTCGCACGTTGATTAAATAAAAAGAAAGTTATATAATTATAGCGAGAAAATTATTTACAGTTATCGCATAGAACGAGCAATTACAAACAATAAGCGAGAAAATGTTAATCTAAAAGACCAGAATGTGATTTTTAAGAGGATGATCTATGCGGTAGACATTCATCGTAAAGCTATGAAGTCGGTATTTATTTGATAACACTTATCTAAAATAAATGTGATAACATTCTCTTATATTCTTAAAGATACTCCAGATTTCTAATATCCAGCTTTGAGAGGACTTTCTTTCTTCTCATTGCGTTAGGCGTCGTTAGCTTGAGTCTTAATCTTTTTCGAGTGAGTTTTTCCGGACTTTAAACGTGTCTATGAATGAGGGGAGTTAATATCTCAATATACGAACTTACTGATAACAAAAATAGAGAAACATAACTATTATAAATTAAAGTTTTTAAATTGTATTGTGCGTGTAAAAACAAGTCAGAGTGAAAAAAATTTTGATATTATTAGATTAGATTGGTAGTTTGTACAAGTAATATCACTTATAACTATTGATATTTATGAGCTTGACATTATTTGCTCTTAGGTCGTTCAGCTTGCATCATCCGGAAGTAATAAAGAGGAACTTTTATTTCGTTTCATATGTATAATTCTCATTCTTATATATATGTTTTTCTGCAACGAAATCGGACAGGAAATTACCGATCACAATGATCAAGTATATTTAACTGCGTAAGAAATACATTATTTTTACAATATTGATTACAATCGTATACTTCTTATGTGACCTTTTTGTAGACCAATAATAAAACTAATGAAAGTAAAGCTTAATATTATTTCTAAAGCGCGCACATATGTGAACATCATTGTTTTATCTCTTCTTACTTTTCTCGAATTTATATTTTAGTCATTATATTGTAGATACAAAGTGATGTGGTATGCAGCGCCCTTACATGTGCAGAAACTAATATTGTTTCTGATACAAAGAGGTAACAAAACTTTCGGGTTGCATGTGGGTGGATTATTTACCTCATCTTTACAGTGTTTTGCAACGGTAAAAAGTATATAATATAATGAAATATATTCAACGCTACCTATGTCGAACGGACATCACAAAAATAATGTTTTTTACTTGCAGTTGGCGAGTACATCAGTATCTTATTTTACCGTAATGTATTCGACGCAACAGTGACGTAAATACATCATTTAATAGTACATCGAAATGTAGTAAGTGAGCGTGACAAGTTCTCTTCGTTATATTGTTATTGGAAACTTTTAATTCATTCTGTATATTATCTTTTTTATAGTTCTTTTTAGTCGGTAGCATATAATTTATCAGGCAATCAGGTTATTAGAGATTTATATTTTACCACTTACTCCATAGTTGATACGTCGAACTTAAGATAAATGCGACTAATGTTTTCGCCAACGACCAAACGTGTTGCACGAGTGCTAGCACTGGAATGAAGTATTCGAGTGATGAAAAGAGCGATTACGCTTGCGTGAACTTTGACAAGTCGTCTCACGAGTATTATTAATATTTTGTGAGAAATTAACATATGTATGTTACATTTCTTGTGTTACATTGATAATTAATATTTTTTCTGTTGCAAGGAGGTTAAAACTCTCAGCCTGTCTGTAAATAGACTATATACAGCATCCCTGTATTTCACCTCGGCAAAAAATATCATGCATTAGAATATATTCAACGTAGCATATTTCGAGCAGGCAACACGACAGAAGACATCTTTCATTGTAGTTAGCGTGTGCATCGGTATCATACTTTACCATTATGTATTCCACGCAGCAGTCTCGTAAACATCCATCATTCAGTAGTATATTAGGATACAGTAGATGAACGTAAAAAAATATCTCAGTTCATTCGCTTGGCAGTGACAGTTGAATAAATTTATGCAAGTTACATTTCAGTTTCGTTGCCAAATCAGTGGCGTTACCTACACATTAACTATCTACTTATCAACTATTTTTCTGTATTTTTAGTATTCAATCTTGTATAAATAATGTAACAATTGCTCTATTATTTATTGATTTTGTTTATTTCTCAATTTCAGTTTAATTAAGACGAATATTTACGATCTTCGTAAAATTAATAATTTTAGATGCCGAGAAGAGACTACTTAATGTTCGTGTATATTTAGAGATGCATTGTACAATACATTTAAGAAATATAACCGACGTAACGTCTGATGCGCTTCGAATCATTTTTAGCTATTTAAAGACGTTGACCTTAATGAGATGAAAACAAACGTAGAGACGATGGGGTTATTGGAAAATAATTTTACTTGGAACAACGTGCGGCACCAAGTGAAAAGTGTAATAAGTGAGCAACGTGCTTAGATGGTTTGTCTTAAGGAATGTGTATAATTGACGTAGCTATGTTTATTGATTGTCCGGTATTTTATGAAATCTTTGGTTTCATGCCGATACGGCGACACATTGCATAAATTTGCGTATCTGCTCTCATTCTGTTGCGCACGACGCAGATCGTGAGATATGCTTCGAGATGGTGCTGATTCGATTATACTTTATCGGCAAATAATTTTATTCGGGATATAGGTGGGGTATAGGAATGGGATATAGGTGAGACACCGCGCGTGGCTAGTAATTGGTGAGCATTTAATACAATCAAGCACATTTACGACTTTAACATTCCTCAGATACACACAAATGTATTAAATCGTTCAGGTGCCGCCGTGTTCAAAGAAGAGCTGGGCACACACAATTCGTCGGATTTATTTATTTTCTTGCAAAATTATGAAATTTAGTCACTCTATTGACTGCAAAATGAACACTTTTTAGAATAGTTTCACTATTGAATATCATAGATTTGAGCATCATATACATTATATACATTAATTCGGCATGTTCGTGAAATATATTAGCACTAGTAACAGTAAAAAAATTCACAAGTAATTAGAGATTTACACTTTACCGACGTTAATTCCACAGTTAACACGTGGAGCTTGAGACAAATGCGACTGACGTTTTCCTCAACGATCAAACGTGCCTGACGAGTATTCATACTGGACTGAGGCACTTGAATGATAGAAAGAGTGACTATGTTTGTGTGAACTTCGACCGGCTAGTTGTCTTTTGAGTTATTTCATGAGAAATTAATATATATTGAATTTCTTCCCATTTTACATGAATAACTGATATTGTTTTTGTTGCAAAGAGATTAAAATTACTATTTTGGGTATGGATGGATTGTTCACGGTTTCCCTCAGCAAAAAATACATCATGGATTGTAGGATATTCCGAATAGGCAACACAACAGAATTTATTATAGTTGGTTAACACAATTTCGAGTGTGCTATCTTTTCAATAAATTTATTGTTTGCAGATGACACCATTTATGATTGCTGAATATATATCTAACCTTTTCATTAAAATTGTTACTTCCATAATATTTTCTTGTTCTACAAAGTACTCTCACTAATTTTTTAGTTTCTAGTCTCGAAAGATTGTCCTTCTTATTAATTTTATGTGATGTGCTTAAGTTTTATTTGATTGTTTAAGTCTTAATCTCTTTTGAGTGAGTTTTTCCGCACTATTAATTAAATACATCTTCGAACGTGAGTGGTAAAATATTTCATGATATTTAAATACGCGCAGTAGTAAAAAAAAATAATGTGATTGTAAGAATGTAAAAAATGTTTAGTTTAAAATTGCTGTAATTCCAAAATTTCATGTTGTCATAAAAAAAAGAAAACTTATTTATATTATGATTTGCAAGTACATCGGTATCTTATTTTATCGTTATTTTACGCAAGTGACGCACGTTAAGTGACGCAAATTTACAACGTTTAATAATATTTGGGAGTACAGTAAGTACGCGTTGGATGATATTTGGTGTTCATTAATGTATGCGTGCAAGTTAGTGAATTTCTCCGAAGAAAGCTTTGTAAAAACATTTAAATTATTAGATCAATATTTTACCGTCTATAATTCCGTGGATGGTATCTTGCTATATTGCGTCGGATCGGCTGATGTGTCTCCCCATAACCATGTGTGTCTCGTGGTTGCTGGCTTTAGAATGAACCATGTGCGCGACTGGAATGCAAGTGCGCTTGCGTGGACATTTAGATGACCAAGTCGTTTCGTGAGTGTTATTCTATGGGAAATAAACATATGCATATGTTGAATTTCTCTCGGTGTCAGATCGATAGCCAGCCTTCGCCCCTTCAAAGTCACGAAAGTGCATGTGTCTCGATCTCATAGAGATATTACGCATCGTAAGCCTACAGTTACTTTTCATTATATAATTTGCACTCGAATTTATATTGAACGGAAGAGAATTATAGAATAATAGTTTAAACGGTTGAAATAAGAGGATCTTGCAAAAATTTCGTTGACTTCCTACAGTCAAACGCGTCTTGATACTCGTAGCGAAATGATCTCTGTTGAAACTGAACATTTTTCTATTAATCGAACTCTTCTGCTAGTACTTGGCTTATGGCCTTATGAGCGATCAACACTTGTCCGACTCCAGACTATCATACTTTTTGCTATACTGATGAGTTTTATAATATTTCAGGTATGTCTATACTGTAACTGCACATGTATTGTGTAATAGAAATGGCCGCACAGTTGTCTACAGTTCTGTAGTAAATGTCTACTTTGATTTCAAAAATATGTAAACTATAATATGATTGTTGCATGTAACTGCACTATACTATTTAACATTGAACATATATATAGTAAGATGCATCAGCAGTTTTTGAAAAGTGACATAAACACCAGTCGGACTTATTGATTAAACGTTATTTATTATTAACGTTCAGAATTAATTTTTTAATACAGCTCATAATGTAATTTTTACTCAACATAAGATTTATAACTTTTTTTATATAAAGTTAATTATGTTATTTTATCATAGATATGAGGGCAATAGACTATTTTAAATTTGCACTTTGGTAGTTAAATAAAGAAATAGTTTTTAATATCGTTATTAAAAAAAATGTATTGCCTGTAGACTACAGGCCTTCTAACTGCAGAATGCACTTCCGATCTTCTCATAAATGTTTTCTGCAGCATATTATTATGCTGTTTTTTATTGGTTAATTTTCTTTCGTCCTGGATTAATATGCGAACTGTAAGTTGAAATTTTTTGTGGCATATTTAACTAAGTGTTATCTACTCGTGAATTTTTCTACATAGACATTTTTTAGAATTCTTTAATAAATCATTCTTTAACATCATACAATATAATTTATTGTTATAATAATAATTACTATAACAGGTAACATGTTTAATGGGAAGATTACAGGAAATTTGTAATGAGTTGAAGGACGAGAATGAAATTGCAATTATAAAAAGATATGGTTATCGAGCGAGACAAATTACTATTATTCTTACACGTAAGATAACCCTCTTCATACTTACTGATACATTACGATATATAATGGATTATAATCGCTATAAAAAGTAGGGTAACCATTTCACTATCTTGCACGTATGTGTGCAAACTTTGAAGTTATATTAAAAAGTATCTAATTAATATCTTAATAAGGACTTACGGGAGTAAATGTATTTTAACGATGACGTATGATATTTAAGTTATTATTAAATGTAACAAATTGAAATATTTCGATGATCAGCTTTCTGTCAGACTACACACATAATAGAGAAGTTATATTTTGAATAAATTTCGTTTT
This sequence comes from Odontomachus brunneus, assembly GCF_010583005.1. NCBI lineage: Eukaryota > Metazoa > Arthropoda > Insecta > Hymenoptera > Formicidae > Odontomachus > Odontomachus brunneus. Next base: position 990,603 of record NW_022639546.1, read on the forward strand.
ACAATAATTCTTTACTATTGATTATTAAAAAACATCAATTTATATCATTGTATTTTTTAAAATGTCCTTAGTGGTGACCGTGTTTTTTCAAATCATTACTATTGCTCAACCAATTTGGCCACGCATTCTTGGCATTTTTTTGTTCCTGAACAAATCTTTGTTCCGTCGCAAAACGTTCATCGTGACGGAGTACTTTGTTGATCAAGAAAAGTATTCTTTCTTAATTATATTGCATGCGAACATAGCAATTTGCATAGGAATGTTTGTAGTGGTAGCAAAAGGAACGCTACTTCTGGTGTTTCTTAAACATGCCTGTGGAATGTTTAGTATCGCCAGGTGATGAAGCCAATAGCAATATATAGTAAAGTCATGATTTTTATTAGTGTATTTTCGCACGTTGAATAAATAAAAAGAAAGTTATATAATTATAGCGAGAAAATTATTTACAGTTATCGCATAGAACGAGCAATTACAAACAATAAGCGAGAAAATGTTAATCTAAAAGACCAGAATGTGATTTTTAAGAGGATGATCTATGCGGTAGACATTCATCGTAAAGCTATGAAGTCGGTATTTATTTGATAACACTTATCTAAAATAAATGTGATAACATTCTCTTATATTCTTAAAGATACTCCAGTTTTCTAATATCCAGCTTTGAGAGGACTTTCTTTCTTCTCATTGCGTTAGGCGTGGTTATCTTGAGTCTTAATCTTTTTCGAGTGAGTTTTTCCGGACTTTAAACGTGTCTATGAATGAGGGGAGTTAATATCTCAATATACGAACTTACTGATAACAAAAATAGAGAAACATAACTATTATAAATTAAAGTTTTTAAATTGTATTGTGCGTGTAAAAACAATTGAGAGTGAAAAAAATTTTGATATTATTAGATTAGATTGGTAGTTTATACAAGTAATATCACTCATAACTATTGATATTTATGAGCTTGACATTATTTGCTCTTAGGTCGTTCAGCTTGCATCATCCGGAGGCAATAAAGAGGAACTTTTATTTCGTTTCATATGTGTAATTCTCATTCTTACATGTATGTTTTTCTCCAACGAAATCGGACAGGAAATTACAGATCACAATGATCAAGTATATTTAACTGCGTAAGAAATACATTATTTTTACAATATTGATTACAATCGTGTACTTCTTATGTGACCTTTTTGTAGACCAATAATAAAACTAATGAAAGTAAAGCTTAATATTATTTCCAAAGCGCGCACATATGTGAACATCATTGTTTTATCTCTTCTTACTTTTCTCGAATTTATATTTTAGTCATTATGTTGTAGATACAGAGTGATGTGGTATGCAGCGCCCTTACATGTGCAGAAACTAATATTGTTTTTGATACAAAGAGGTAACAAAACTTTCGGGTTGCATGTGGGTGGATTATTTACCTCATCTTTACAGTGTTTTGCAACGGTAAAAAGTATATAATATAATGAAATATATTCAACGCTACCTATGTCGAACGGACATCACAAAAATAATGTTTTTTACTTGCAGTTGGCGAGTACATCGGTATCTTATTTTACCGTAATGTACGCAACAGTGACGTAAATACATCATTTAATAGTACATCGAAATATAGTAAGTGAGTGTGACAAGTTCTCTTCGTTATATTCTTATTGGAAACTTTCAATTCATTCTGTATATTATCCTTTTTATAGCTCTTTTAAGTCGGTAGCATATAATTTATCAGGCAATCAGGTTATTAGAGATTTATACTTTACCACTTACTCCATAGTTGATACATCGAACTTAAGATTAATGCGACTAATGTTTTCGCCAACGACCAAACGTGTTGCACGAGTGCTAGCACTGGATTGAAGTATTCGAGTGATGAAAAGAGCGATTACGCTTGCGTGAACTTTGACAAGTCGTCTCACGAGTATTATTTTGTGAGAAATTATCATATGTATGTTACATTTCTTGTGTTACATCGATAATTAATATTTTTTCTGTTGCAAGGAGGTTAAAACTCTCAGCCTGTCTGTGGATAGACTATATACAGCATCCCTGTATTTCACCTCGGCAAAAAATATCGTGCATTAGAATATATTCAACGTAGCATATTTCGAGCAGGCAACACGACAGAAGACATCTTTCATTGTAGTTAGCGTGTGCATCGGTATCATACTTTACCATTATGTATTCCACGCAGCAGTCTCGTAAACATCCATCATTCAGTAGTATATTAGGATACAGTAGATGAACGTAAAAAAATATCTCAGTTCATTCGCTTGGCAGTGACAGTTGAATAAATTTATGCAAGTTACATTTCAGTTTCGTTGCCAAATCAGTGGCGTTACCTACACATTAACTATCTACTTATCAACTATTTTTCTGTATTTTTAGTATTCAATCTTGTATAAATAATGTAACAATTGCTCTATTATTTATTGATTTTGTTTATTTCTCAATTTCAGTTTAATTAAGACGAATATTTACGATCTTCGTAAAATTAATAATTTTAGATGCCGAGAAGAGACTACTTAATGTTCGTGTATTTAGATGCATTGTACAATACATTTAAGAAGTACAACCGACGTAACATCTGATGCGCTTCGAATCATTTTTAGGTATTTAAAGACGTTGACCTTAATGAGATGAAGACAAACGTAGAGACGATGGGGTTATTGGAAAATAATTTTACTTGGAACAACGTGCGGCACCAAGTGAAAAGTGTAATAAGTAAGCAACGTGCTTAGATGGTTTGTCTTAGGGAATGTGTATAATTGACGTAGCTATGTTTATTGATTTTCCGGTAATTTATGAAATCTTTGGTTTCATGCCGATGCGGCGACACATTGCATAAATTTGCGTATCTGCTCTCATTCTGTTGCGCACGACGCAGATCGTGAGATATGCTTCGACAACGAGTAGAAAAGTTCCCCGCCTGCTACTTTACCAACAGTTTCGCGATACGTCATGCAATTTTATTCCGCTAACTAGTTCGAGGAAAATTTTAACGTAACGAGGAAACATCGCGGTTCGTAACGGTGCGACGGTGCGCCGAGAGAAATTGCTGGAATTTCAACGTAAGTAAGCAAAATCGTTTAAAGGGACACTCATAATATAAAGTAATGCACGCGTCGGCTTCGGAGAGATCGGATAAATTGGATAACGTTAAAGGTTACACAGTTTTCATAGAAATTAATTAACTGCGGAATTAAATAAGACTGAAAATACAAGCAAACAAATCGGTATCGCTTTCCGTAATATTTATACAGATATTTTGCCTGTCACAATTTGTTTTCATATCACCGGTGAGGCACAAACATAAACATTGATTTTTATATATATGTACACATATATACAATTAATCATTAATTTCTTTGTCATTCCTGTATTTTAATATCACAATTATGTTAACATTAATAAAACGTTAACAATATAACATTAGAAAATATATTTTCTACAATTAATATAGTATAAAATAATTTTGCAATGCATAGAGGATACTGTATAATTTATAGCGGATAAAATCTTACTAAAAGGAGATATTTTTACTTCAGAAAATTATTCTGTTTTTATTATTCTATATTTTTAATTTTAAGAAATTATTCTCTATTTTTTTTTAATTGACTTCAGAAATATATATTTTATTTTAATTAGTAGAATATTATGTAATGCGAATATGAAATAAAAGGAGAAAATACACACACATACATACATGTGAAATAGTACTATTTTTATTATTAATTATTAATAATTTCATGAAAACGCATCCAGCACGACAGAGCATTGATTAAAGCGTAATGGTGATAACGAACATAATAATATCGAATCATTGCGAGTAAATGGACAATTATAAGGACGTATATTTCACACACGAATCGTATAAATGCATAAAACAGCAGCATGTAATGCAAGGTGTGGTTTTACATATTTATAAAGTTACGGTATTTTTTAGTAATTTCCTAAATTTATCGCGTAAACATGCAATTAACATCTTAAATAAGTAATATACACAATTTTTGGTCACGTATACTTTGGTGTCACGCTAAGAGTGACGGAAAAATGTATCCGTTTGAATCCATTAAAGTTTGTCAGATGCTAGCGCGGTTTCAATTTGCTGAGTGGAAATTTAATTCTCGCAGCGCAAAAAACATAGCGAGACCACATTTGGACCACAGCGGTATTTCGGTTTAAGTTATATCTCACTACATACATGTATACACACACAGTCGGGCGAAAGTATAGTTTTCTCACCGCTGAAAAACGAAAACAGAAACGCCATAGGCAATAGTATGGCCACGATAAGCAACTTTCCGCGTTCTCGTAGAGCATATGACTGCAAAGACGGCAACGCGAGAGAATCAATATTTTTTCTCACTCTCGCAGATCTCCCTCTTTGAGTAGCAGTATCATTAGTCGTGCAGCCGCATTTGAAAAATGGATGTGTGGCCGTTGCGCTTTCGCCACCGATGTTTTATCGCTTCTCCTTCTCGTGAACGTTTATTCACACGCGAATCCGCGGATCGATCGCGAGAAAAAAGAGAATCGCAACTAATTACGATCGCATAGTGCGCCAATTTGCACGCAAATTTAAACAATCGCCGATCACCTCGGCCGTACGGCACTTCGGTGGTTCATTGATTTTGCGCGGTGCGCTTGGCAACATCCGACAATGCGAACTCACGCGCAGATCCGCCGTCACATTTTGTTGCATGATTGATCGTTTTGTTCATTATTCCCAAGTTTAAGGCTTAATCTACAATGTGCGCTTTCTGTTTCTTTCTCTTTACCTTTTTCTGACTTAAACTTTAAACCTGTCACGTCGTGGGCGCGTGTGATTAATTGCATGTTTGTCATTTTTAGTCAATGATTAGGTCAATGGATTTAATCAATTTATCCTGGAGAAATTTGTGAGTGTGTATGTGTGTGTGTGTGTGTGTGTGTGTGTGTGTGTGTGTGGCGTGCGTGGCGTACGTGCGTGCATGTGTGTGTGTATAAGAAATGTTTGTGTGTGATGAGTATTTGTTTTGAGAAGATAGTATGAATGAAGATTGTTACCTTTGTTTAACTTGAAACGAAGATATTTCTTCTGAAGAATCGGTTTCAACTTCTTGGTAAGCTACCTGACAGTTATATGTCATATCATATGTCTGTCTTCGTTTTTTCTTTAAATTGGATAAAGATAGACACATGATTTAACAGACGCATGATTTAACAGAGACATGATTTATGACTATCAGGAAACTTACCAAGAGATAACAACCGACCTAAAATTTTCAATGCTTTCATTGAACTCGATAGAGCCGACGGGACTGACAAACGAAAACTGAGGACAGATAAGTTAGATTGGAAGTGCTAGGCAATATGAAAACTAACAATAGATGATTTTTTATTTGAGCAATGTCTTGGGATAACAAACTATTTAGGTTTTAACTTGCTATCTAAGATATAAGTTATAAAGTGAGTGAGAGATTTGAATTCGGTTCATTTAATCAAAATTTTACATTACTAAATTAAAAAAAAGTTACGCAGAAACGTAACAAGCCTTAAGCCTGATTTACAATGTGCTCTTTGCCTCCTGTTTTTTACTCTTGATTTCTTTTTAACTAAAGGCTAAAGGTTTAAATCAGAAAGAGATAAAGAGAAAGAAACAGTTATCAAAGAGTACATTGTAGATCAAGCTTTAAACTAGAAAAAGATAGAGAAAAATGGAAAGCAAAGGGCACATTAGAGTATATTAGGTTTGAAAGGAAGATTTCTCGCGACTCTCTGTGTCCTGTTCATACATATCCAAGTGTTAACGCGGTCTATTGTCATAATGTGATATTATTGCTGTCTCGTTGTTGCACTTTTGAACGAGCGACAAATTCATAAGACACGGAGGCAACTGCTGTACTAATATTCGAATATAACATGTAACATGTGAGATGCATCAGCTAATTACTGTGGCGTCAGCTGCTTCATTGCTCGCGGAGGCACGCTCACGTGTACGAATCGATCGGAAAAACTCGGCTAATTACAATCGCGCGGCATGCTAATAAAGGTCGAGTTACCTCCATCCCCTTCCCCCATGCACTGTACACAATTCTGCACAGATTCGTATCAACGGTTGCGCGATATTTCACGCGTACATTCAGACTAAATAGCCCAAGCAGCGCGACGGCAATTCTCTCTAATTACATTTCAACGGTTAGAACAGCCGGATTGCTAAATATCACTGTTCCTCTCGTATCGCTCGCCGTGAGATATTGCTACGAAGTCGCCCACAAATATTTTCTAATTAGCGGCTCGTTAAGAGCAGGATAAACTATACGCTTATTGGCCGCACTCGCTGTTATCGGCAATTCGAGTTTATGGGCCGCTAATTAGAGATGTTCCTGCGTTCTGCTCGCACTAATTAACTTCGTATCTCCTTTTTTCGCGATTCCCGTTCGATTAATGCGACTGTGCTGGATTATAATGCCAGAAACGGGAAATCACTTCGTTAATGTTTCTTCGTTAATGTGATGTATACGCTAGAATAATCAAGAGACGATTTTTTTTGGAGTTGTTAGATGAAATAAAATGAAAGTGCCAATATCTGGACACATATTTCTAATCCTGAACATTTTTAATATTTTGATCTTTAAATACGAGTATTTAAATGTTTAATATAGTATATATATATTAATATGTGTATAAATATATTTTCTCTGGATTCAAAAACCTAAACATTCGTTTTGAAGAACAAAGAATTAGGTGCGGGTATTGGTATTTTTACCTCATAAAAGTGAAATTTTATTTAGATTTGCAGACCAGTTTCGAAAACAATGTAGATAAAAATGTGATATATGATTTAAAAGAAATATAGACAGCATCGAGGTTCTCTGTAATCGTTCAAGAAGTCAAGCATGATCAATTTGTTCTTCTTAAGGTTATTCACTGACAAATTTAACTCTTAGAAATGAATAAAAAGACATAATTAATAAAAAAATGACGCAACTGTGTGGTGGAAAAAAACTTTTAAATTAATTTTAATATGAAATAAGACTTGGATATATCTCGTTTGTAGAAACACTACTCACATAAAGCAAAAATTCGAAGATTATAATTCCGTGGGTTGAATTATTCTTGCCTAACTATGGCCGATTTAGAAAAAGATAAACACTTCGATCGCCGTTATCGAGTCTATTCTTGCATTCCATTGAATCATGCAGTCATTTGTGGGCGCAACAAAGACTCGATAACGAAATTCGATATTCGTCGAAACTTCTCGGAGCATCTTCCAGATACGTGTTAAATGATTCATAATTGTTCTGCCCGTATCGTCGATATAATGTGCGACGCACAATTAGGCTGATGATGTTCGTATTTCGCATTATCATACTTCGCACGTTAATAAGCCTCGGGAGTGCCTTATGAAACGATTCGATGGCCGTATCATGCGTGTTGATTAGTACGATACCCGATCGTAATTAGCCGGGGTTTTCCCGATCGATTTGCGCTCATGTGAGCGAGCGTTGGTGGGTAATGGAAACAGCTGCCGAGGAGGCAGCTGCATCAGCTGCTGCTCGGTAAATTCATCTGTTTTACAGTCGCGCGATTAATCGCCCGTGTATCCGCGATGATTTAACAACGATGCGCTGTATACCGAGCTTTAATTCCGCCGCACGGCGTACACAGGGAAAAATATCATTCTAAGAAAGGCGATTACTCAGTTTACTCTCCCTCTTTGAAGTGAAGCTTATCTTCAGCAAAGGATATGTTCTCCATCATAATCCTCAAATATACTCACGACAAATTGTGGGAGAGCTCATTATCATGTATGCAGCAGAAGAATTTATTCTCTTTACGAGAATATCATAAAAGTTCATCCGAGAAATTCGTTAGTTCGACTTTATGTAGTGAGCATATTTATTTTAATTGAATATTGAAGCGCTGAGCTTACCGGAGGATTCAGAATGTATCTTGAATATAAATTTGCCACTCGTGACGAACTTGTGATAATTTGGCGGATATACGGCTTATTAAGAAAAAGCATTCATATGGTAAATAGTACACCACTCTCTTAAAGTGAATCAGTGAAACATCATTGAACATCACTGATTTACAGCTATAAGTACAGCACTGAAACTGCTCAGTGCTATATTCATAACTGAACTCAGTATCTATTCACTGATTCACTTTAAGAGAGCATATTACCATAGAAAAAAAATGTGAGCCGAAAATTTTTTGATCTGAGACATAAGCAATTTGTATATTATTGTCATGAATAATTTAATGTCTTCTACGTGATGTCGCATACGATGTGAACATTTGTTTCGGTGATTACAGACATTTTGTGAATGTTTCCATTCAATTTCCATATACAGCATATCCGGTATTCAAAAAATTCCTTTACCATTTTGCGAATAATTACATGAAATTCTAAGTCATTAGTCAAAAAAGACTCATGAATACAATGAGCTTTGATGTCTACCACTGTACACTTATGTTTAGTCAAATATGTCAGGTATGTATCAAGTAGATTAATTCCAACTGAACAAAAAAGTCCTCTACCATTTTCCAAATAAGCATATAGATGTTTACCAATGAAGAAAGATTGGTGCATGACCGTGTACAACAGTATATCAAACTTCTTCTGTTAATAACTAAACATGTGCGTGTCGCATATCTATGTTTACCAGGACACTTTTACTCAGTATGGTGCGTACTATCTAGCGTATGAATATTGAATGCTTTTTTTAGCACTCTGTACAAACCTACGAAATACTTGAAACAAGTAACGTTTACCCGAATGCAGTATGCGCTTTTCTGTGTGCACGCGCGAGCTCGCGCGCTGTATTTTCAGCGGGACGCTAATGAGATTAAACCGCCGTCGAGGATTTCGCACTTGTACATGCGTCTCGTTAGTTGCAGGTAACGCAACGCGGAGAGGTGATCTTCGACATTGTCGTCGCGAGCTCGTGAATTTCGCACGGCGGAGATGGCGGGAGATCGCGCGAGAGCTGTCTTCAGCCCGGCACCGATCAATTTTGTATGGCGAATAAACACAACAATTTGATACACCGAAGCTAAGCTACGTCTCGCACCGTCGGAAAAGTACCGCGGCAAGTTCCGAATACGGAGAAGTAGTTCGCGTACAACTTCTCGCGCACACCGTCGGCGAAAACTCCATTCGCACTTCTTGACGTAATTTCGCGCCTTGCATGCGCCGCGAATCCAAGTTGTTTTACCTCGCGAACCGCGAGCAACCGCGGCAACGGCGTTGCCGGGGATTTCTCCGTTTCTCTTTTATTTCTCTCCACCCTCCCCCCCTTCCCCCCTGCCGCTCGGTCGGATACAAAACGACATACCGAGCGCCGTCGTTCGTATTGTCGTTTCGATTTGCGATCTCATATTCGGCATTATGGTGCGCGAGTATCGGTGAAAGTTATCCGCGCGGCGCGCAGTTACGAAGCGACCGAGTGCACTGTTATCGATTCTGTTTATTTCGAAATGTATCGAGTAACACATTCGAAGAGCGCGTTTTTATTTCCCTCACAGTTTTTTTCCTCTTTTCGCCTTCCTTTCCACGTGTCTCGCCTTCGCGTGTAAGCGCGATGCACGCGGATTCGATAGGTGAGAATTTTAAAACGCGAAATTCGAACGATGCGTGCGCTCGCGTCCGCCCTCTCTCGCTATTGTGGGGTGCGCGACATTGGCGCTCCATAATGTGAAAATTGAATAGCTCCGGCTAAAAATCCGGCCTCTTCTCTACGGATTCGCGACCACGTGTCGATGTAAAAGGAATCACTGATTAATGTTTTCAATTTTATGAGCGAGAGACGGGAAGCTTCGCATCGAAAATCCCGGAGAGCTGATCGATTTAATTTTCAGACTCGCTTAGCGAAATAACAAGAAAAAATGCAGGGAAAATGAGAATCTCCATCTACACGGGAAAACAAATTAGTATTAAACTTACTTAAAACTAATACATTCAAAATTACAATAGTTGTTTCATCTGTGTTAAGTGTTTCGTCGGGATAACATTAATATTCTCGATCGTGGTTGTTTGACTGGTTTATTAGTTCCAATAATACGTTCCGTTGAACTTATCGCGTTATAAAATTTGGTTGTATCGAGGCCTAATTGTTCGGATATGCTCCTATAGAACACGTTACGACAATCCGACGTGTCTTTATGAGCTCTGCGATGTTAACTGGTCGCCGTCCTACAAAGGAAAGAATCCTCCACCGATGTGCTCGCCGACCGCGAGGAACTTAACTCATCGTTGTTATTTTCGAGTAGCAATTCGAGTCGCTCGAGTTATTACAAAAAAGATTCGACGTCAGCGCATCACAAGTCGCAGCTTTCTGTGGTTTCTTCTTTGAAGAGAATATGTGTGTGAGTGTATGTGTCTGTGTGTGTGCGCAATCATCTCGCAGTTCATATATCTATGACGACTACTTAACAATCTGTAAGCAATGATGTGTAATCTTGTCAGAAGAATTTCGAAGTCTTGAAAACTTCAACAATATTATTTAATTTAAATATTACAATAGTTTCTCATAAGAAGTAAAATATAATTATTTTGATAATAATCTTCTTATATATATATTTAAGATTATTATTATTTAAACTGTATAAATCCTACGAAAACAGACAGTTGTACCGTAAGAGATTTTAGTTACGCAGTGGGAAAATTTAGGAATCTTAAAGGTCACTGATGTCAGCGTACACGAAGAAATGAATCGTGTAAATGTCGGGCCAAAGTACCGTAATGTATACGTATATGTCGAATTGCGCAGATTAGATCCTAGAAAATCGAAAGGTATTTCGCGCATTTTAACTTATTATTATATATAACAATATAATATATATATATATAACTATTTAATATATACATATTATTAAATATATGCAATAATAATTATTATAATTATATATATATCTTCTGACATTTAAAAAATATCTTCTGACATTTAAAAAATATCATATTCTTAATCTAGTACTTTCCATTCATGAAAATTATTATTAAATAATGTATTTCTTTTTCTTGGATTATACAAAATGCATTGTTTGGAAGTAACTTAACTTCGTTTAACGCTATGTAAGATCACCTTAAGATTCGCACCTCAAGAAGGAAGATATTTTCGAAATAAGAATGTTATTTCTTCTCTGTGCAGAAAAGAGAGAGGTTAGGAACTTAATTTCCGAAATGCGAAGATTTGTATGAGTCTTGGCTAAATTAAATTAACGATGCACACGGCGGTCTTCGCCATACGCGCTGAAAGGAGTGTTTGTTAAATGGCGACGCGGGGTAAAATCATTGCGAGGAGGTAAACGCGGAATCGCGAGCGTTACTCAGGGTAAGTAGGTTCCACTCGACGGTGAAGAGATACGACTCTTATTTAAATCTTGCTGTGCTTTTTGCAGCGGGACGAGAGAGGTACGGGGTCGCGCGGCGCGCAAATAACGACAACTTTATCGCGGCGCTCCGAGCCGAACGCATTTGCGTCGCGCCGGGTCGATAGTTGATAATTATACTTGCCGTTACGGCAGACAATGATACCACGGGGCGCAAGTCGGCGAGACGCGGCTCATTACCGATGTACTCTTTTGCGTGCAGGGGGAATGAAATTGGGTCGAGTGCGATGGTACTGGACTCCCGCGCGTAATTGCACTCAGTTTGCCGCATAGTTGCGGCGCGTAATTTCTCCGCAAACAAAATGTACGAAATGCCGTTCGATTTTCAGGGTCTAGTCTGCGCAATTCGACACACACGTGTGCATTACAGTATCGCGGCCCGACATTTACATAAATTTCTTCATATACGCTGACATCAATGACCTTTAAAATTTCCCACTGCGTAACTAAACTCTCTTAAGGTACAACTGTCTGTTTTCGTTAATACATAGTTAGGAGTCAAAAAAAAAGGATATATGTAAAGTACCTTTTTTTTACGGCCCAATACATTTAGTGTTGTAACAGGACACCAGTGCATATAATATCTCGATTCTTAAACATGACGAATCGTTGCTCTTTAAATTCTTGTTTTTTCCGTGATCCTTTCAGAAAATTTTTCAAATAGTTTATAAGTTTTTGTTCGAGACAAATAAATGCATGGTGTATACAATTTTCAAGAAGATGAGACTTATTTACTCGGATGACTGCGAGTCATCCGCTCTTTTTGGGAGTCAATGTCATAGATATATTATTTGTTTTATACAACAATACTAATATTAAATAACAATGCAGAATTGTATTATAATTTAACTATATGATAATAAAAGAACGTATTACGTGGCTATATTAACTCGTAACAAACATGTTATGAACATATAAAGCATCTCAATTAGTTTTTCGACTTTCATGCTGATTTCCTAGATATTAACTCCCAAATGGAGCAATCGGCTGGCCCCAAAAATTCCGTAAAATTTTCCGTTTATTACCTTAAAAATTATTTTAGAATATAGTGAATAAACATATAAATGTGCGTAAATATGATACAATACGTCGTTTATTTTTATTCTTAGAATATATTAAAATATTAAAACTATAATTATGTCAACAAAACAATTATTATAATTCACAGTTTCGTCATAGTTTTAGAAAGATATTCGATATAAATAAAAATAAATGACATTATATTATATTTATATATTTGTTGCATTGTTATGCTCATCATACTTTAATAGAATTTTCAATGTTATAAACATGTTATTATACGGAACATTTTTTTAAGTCAGTCGCTAGTCCCATTTGGGAAACTTAAGTTTGACATATTAACATGGATATATCGAAAGATTAATATATAATTATATTATCCGCGAGACTCACCGACGGAATCGTCGTCGCGCAAAATATTCGTCCGCTATATTTACACCCCGATAAATTCGCCTTTAGACACCACCGTATAACTAATAAAGAGCCTGTCTCTCTCTCTCTTTCTCTCAACGATACGAATCCGATTCTCCGTCGCCGTATATCGCGTCGTATCGCAACTTGGTCGCGGTATGTATGTATATACATTCGCGCGGCCGTCGATATTTCAATAGCGACATACGTAACTCATTGCGGTTTCGTCGAACGCAAACTCGTTCGGGCGCATGCAGCCGTAAACTTATCGACCGCGGCGCTCATATTCCCGCGTGACTTACAAAGGCGCAGCTCACAGAGAAGAGAGAGAGAGACTGATGTTGCTGCGCGATGCAGGTGTACGCGGTGGATTAATTACCCTTTCCCCGAAGAGACGTAAATACACACGTCGGAGCGGAGCGTCCTTCTGTCGTCGTCGCCGTTGTCGTCGAGATGCTTCTTCTTATCGATCGAGACTTCTTCCTCCTTTTTTCTCACGCGCCACGCTCTATTTTTAATCCGTCGACTCGCAACGCTAATCACAACGATACGCGTTATCGGGATTTGCGTTATCGTGATGATGCCATTGACGGTGTGTGATGTAAATGGCAGCTACTTTATGCTTCGCTGTTTATCTTGATCTCGGCCCGACATTTATACAATTTATTCCTTCATACACGTTAACATTAAGGGTACTGGAGGATCCGATTGCCTGAAAATCGTGCTTGTTTTTCCACGATTTTTTATGATAAACTGAATGAATATGCGAAAGTGTTATTTTGACGTGTATTTATACAACATATAAAGAGAAGAAAAATATAATTTTGATGATCAAATACTCAATATAAGTGTATGGTACGGAATTTTCTACCTAAAATTCAGCTTAATTAAACCACTGAGAGTCAAGATATTATTGCAAAATGACGACCTTGAAAAGAAAAACGAAATATATTTTAACTATATGTACCATATACTTATATTGAGTATTTAATCATCAAAATTATATTTTTTTTCTCTTTATATGTTTATAAATACACGTCAAAATAACACTTTCGCATATTCATTCAGTTTGTCATAAAAAACCATGGAAGAACAAGCACGATTTTCATGCAATCTGATCTTTCAGTTCCCTTAATCTAACGCTAAATAAGTTAATGTCTAAAATTCCTAAAGTTTCCCGTTGCGTGACTAAAATCTTCTATGGTACTTTTCTTATTTTCAACCATTTGTTTTCATAGAGTCTACAGTTAGGAGTCACAGAAAAAGGGATCTACTTTTTTTTACTGCAAGATCATCGTATCATCATAAAAGTGTCAGTTTTAGGGGATGCTGGGAAAAATAGAATATCGTGAAAATCTGGTAGAGAATCAAGAAACACAGAGAGTTATAAGAAATAGAAAGAGAAAAAGAGCGCGACGAGAGCGGAGAGGCGGAAAGAGAAAGCTAAGAGACGGAGTAAGGGGAGGGAAAAGAGACGAGCGATATCGCATGGTTAATTTACTCCAGCAATAATGCCTGGAATCATAAGCCCCAGGTGTTACGCCGCGAATCTTCGACCCTCATAAACACCGAGCACGAGAGCACAAGACTGAGGAAGGAGCGTATGCGGAAGGGGGGGAGAGAGAGAGAGAGGGAGAGAGAGAGAGAGAGAGAGAGAGAGAGAGAGGGAGAGAGAGAGAGAGAGAGAGACGAGTCTTGAAGAAGGATGAGAAGCGGTGGAGCAAGGTAGAAGCAAGGGGTAAGAGTGGGTACCAACGGCTTTGCTCGGTGTTACAATATCAGTGGCTATAGGGAGTGGGAACTGGTTGCCGGTAGTGGACGGTAGAGGACAGAGAAAGGAGCAGTTGGGTAGGAACAGACGTGGAGTGAGAAGTTGAGAGAGAAGGAGGAGGAGGAAGAGGAAGGGGAAGAGAAGGAGGAGCAGGAAGAGAAGGGGGAATGGCGAAGGGGTAAGGCGAGGGCGAGCTCGGGTAGACACGCGGGGGTAAAACACCGTTAGCTGTATAGCAATTTCCCTGCGCGCCTCCCTCAATTCCCAAGACTAGTTTCCATCCAACTCCGTGCTGCGCGCCAGTAATTTGTACCTGGCCTGGTCGGCGCGCGCGAGAAGCGTGGGCCGAGGTCCCATTTTCCCTTATCATTTTTTATAACCGCGGCCGATGCGATGCTGCGATACTGCTCTGCAGCGACGCTACACGGGCGACGAGCTGAGCGGGGTTGCCGCGAAGAGATGCGGGTGCGACTTTCCACCATCATCTCCGCGACGTTCCTCCGTTAAACACGCCACTCGAGATACCGCCTGAACCCTTCCATCGGAAGAGATGCTGATAAAACGGCGTTACGAATAAATTTTCATGGTACGGTACCCTCTTCCAGGGAGACGTGACGAACTTGCTTCAGCTCTCTTTTCCGTTGATAATACTAAGATGGCGAAGGGAAGGCTAATCCGTGCCCGCGGGTGCACTTGTTGGTGCATAATATAAATTCTTGGCTAAATCGAAGGAGATGATTTTCTGGGTATTCCGATCATAATGGGTCATATCGGATAATAAATCTTCGTAATCGTCGCATGATATTTCGGAAGGCTTCTCGGACTTCTAAAGCCCGAGAACATCTATTAGCCAATCACAGGTACTCGTCCAGACAAATTACATTTGCTCAATATTGGGAAGTCCCGACGAGTGCGATCTGGAAATTAAAATTTGAGCGGGTTCTCAAAACATAATAACCGCGTGATGCTATCTGAGAATAGTCGCGAGTAACGAATCACCAGGTATATCGACGGTCGCAGCTGAGAAATTAATTTCCTGCAACGAAGACGTTCGCGCGCGCGCGCGCGCAAGAGAGAGAGAGAGAGAGAAAGAGAGAGAGAGCTTCTCTCTGGCGGGCAATATACAGAGAGCGCTATGAGCCCCGTAGGCACTTAAGATCGCCGACTGGTTCGCGGTTGAACCGGTAAAGTCAATGTCTTACGACTTAAAGTTGGCCACGGAGACACAAGAGTGGCTGTGATGCAGTCTACCGCCCTAGTGCACCACGTCCGACTTAATTAGGTCGTCAGGATCAGGACGCGGGGAGAATAAAATTCCGAGCCCGTTATCGTACGTCGTGTCTTTGCGGGATTTTTACCGTGGAAGAACAAGAGAGAAAAGTGAGAGAGAAAGAGAGAAGGGAGATGGGAGCAAGATAAAAACCAGTTAAGAACGCGCGAAGCGGAAAAATGGATCGAATTAAATATTTATTCGCTTTGGTTCTTCTCTGCGATCGACTTCCATCGCATGAAGGGAAAACTTCTGCTCTCTCTCTCTCTCCTCCTTCCTCCCTCCTACTCTTCTCTCTTATTCCGCTCCCTCTTTCTACGCGTTAGTAATTTAACGGGCCTTACCTATCGGTCGAAAGTTGTTACTACAGGATCAATTAGATCCTTGCTATTCTAAGAAGATTAATTCCGAACACGAAGCAAGGAGAAGCGTAGAGCTGAAAAATATACCCGACCGTCTTAAGGAACGGAGCCGGTTCTTTCGGCTGAGAATTTATCTGTTGAGCGCGTGACTACACTGGGGAAAATTTTCAAAATTTATTTAGTCCAACTAATACGCGTGCAATTTCAATTTTACCCCGGAAAGGCGTAATTTCATTCTCCGCGCATACCTGTGTACGTACAACGTAAAATATTCACTTCTTCTCTTATTATATAATCTGCACGTTATATTTCTCATACACACGCGCATACGTATGCATACATTCGCAGTCAGTAATATATTCCAGCTCGCTCCAGATTTTCTTCTAATTTTAGTTTAGATATTTTCAGACTGTGAATCATGTATGAATCGCGCCGTGTATATACATGTATGTTGCGAATATCATCCAGCTTTTAGAGTTCCGTCTGCCGCCAGCCGTCCTCCTAGTTCAACATCCAACAGCCAATATCGCTGGTTACGTTCCGCGAAAGAATACACTCGTGTTTTGTCGAGAAACAATGCTCGCTGTACCGCAAGCGTTCCCGTAATTTCGCTAAGTAGTTGCTCAACGATTTAACCAAATGCGTATCTGAAAGTAGCGGCAGATTATTCCACTCCGAGCTGGGCTATACCCTCTTGAACTTAAGTCGCTCGCTTCTCCTACGGACGTTCCACCCCGTCTGCCACCCCTCCTCCCCCCCCCCCCTCCCTCCCCCCCGCCCTCCC
>NW_022639546.1:1007641-1013925 GCF_010583005.1 Odontomachus brunneus
CCCCCCGCCTGCCGCTACCCCGCCCTCCCGGACGTGACACCACTCTGTAGCATTCTCTATCCGTAAACCTTGGCGATCCTTCTTAAACCTCTTACGTTTCTCGCCGCTCCTGTTTTCTTACCCGCGCCCCTTCGTCCGTCCCGCCGCCGTCGTCTCTCTCGCACAATATCGTTATTCATTACTCGAATGCGCTACGTTCGAGCAGCTGTCGGGTGTGCAGTCACCGTAAATAGAGTGGATGCAGGCGGATATTCTTAATACTTTCTCGTAGCAGCGACACCGATTAAGCTTCGGCCGTCGGACGACAATAAATCCACCGCGCGCGATATTACGCGTTTTTGCCCCCGCGGGGCACTTCTGTAAACGAAGCCGGTAAGGTCCGTGGACGTGTTATGTACGGCAAAATATGTTTTCTTGTAACGCCGGGGGAATACATGTGTCACAATACACGAGTAGCGGGTCCTAAGAGCACTACAAAGAAGCGTCTTGCCCATCGCGTCTTATACAGAATGACCAGTAAATCGTACTCCGCACAACCCGTGCGGAGACGATTCTCTTTGTGAGGAAATAAAGAGAAGAAAACTGAGAGACATAATGATTTTTCTTTTCATCACGCGTTTAAGGCGGTGCTGAAGTCAATAATAAACTCGAGGAAATGTCGGTAAAAAACGATCGTCCCCATACGAAAAAATTTGCTGCAGCAACTAATTTGCTATATATAGACAGTTAAATATAATTCGTTGTGTTAGCTACTTTTTCTTTGTTGCAGAAACCTATTTCTTTGTTATGATAACAAGAAAATTTTCTTCTACAGTAAGAGAGTGGCTAACGCAACAAATTTGCTACAGATGGACAACTAAACATTACTGCTTTAGC
The DNA here is from genome assembly GCF_010583005.1 of Odontomachus brunneus. Taxonomy (NCBI): domain Eukaryota; kingdom Metazoa; phylum Arthropoda; class Insecta; order Hymenoptera; family Formicidae; genus Odontomachus; species Odontomachus brunneus. Next base: position 1,008,518 of record NW_022639546.1, read on the forward strand.
TACTTTTTTGTTGTAGGAATAGATTTTCTTGTTATCCTAGCAAGAAAATTGGCTCCTGCAGCAAAGAAAAAGTGACTAACACAGCAAATTATGTTTAGTTGTCCATATGTAACAAATCTTTTTTTCCGTGCAACACCGTGATTGTAAAATTAATGTAACAAAATTAATGTAACAATTAATGTAACTTTTTTTTTCGACTTACCTTCTGTCATTATTTCGTCACGGTTATTTGGTGATTATTAGAGTAAAGGGAAAATGTTAAGACTATTTTACGAGACTGCTCGATTGTTCGTAAGTTTTACTTTGTAAGCACATATAATCTTGCAACATATTTTCCGAGAATTTTTAATGTGTATTTTTACGCTCTTCTGATGTCATAAATCAAGTATTTAGCCATGGAGGATTTAGAAGCCTTAATACATAATCAAGTATCAGACTTCTATTTAGCCAATTCAATCGTATTTATCTTCTTAGATTGTACAATTTCATATTGCTGTGTAATTGTAATTTGTGTATAGAATATTGAGAGGTTAAAGCTCCACAAAGTCCGAGCAAGAAGAAAAACGAGAGTTATAATTGATCGCTGTTTTTTATCACACGCGCTTGTCCAAGTTACATGCGAAACGACAGTTAAAATATCCCACACGTGGAATATGCATAGATTTCTAATTCAACTACCAACTTTGCGCGCGCGAACAACGTCCTGACAATTTCGGGTCACGGCTAAGTTAATTCATCCATTGTTAATTTGGAAATTGTGTAAAGGAGAGATTCGCCATATTTCCTAGGCTATCATTATCCCGGTATCATTTGCAGGTTTGTGTTGTTTGCTGTGATGTCTATGTCTTCGGTAGTTAGCAGTCTTGTTGTGAAATAGACGGTATTTAGGTTGAAAATATTTAATAGTCGGCACAGTCTACTCGTTTTCGCGGATATTGTCAAATATATTAAGATGTATTGAGGACTCTTCAAAGATAACGGATAAAATAAATAACAAATAACAATTGCGAAATAATAAATCGCAATAATTAATGGATCTTCATACATTTTAATATTTGACAAAACCCGAGCAAGAGTGCTGAGAGCTGGTGAGTGCTGTAACGAGTGCCGGCCGTTTCCCCTTATTTGTTATTCAGTGTTTCTCAGAGACGATTGCAGCAAATAGTGTCCACTGTTAGATTGCCGCCAAAGACCCGTCGTATCTATCAGATGCAATCGTGAATAAGCTCACACAATTTCCAAGTAGTCTGCTGGTCGAAATAGAGTGTCCATCATCGACTCCGAACATTTGTTGTCCAAAGTGAAGTCTCTCGAGTGTTCTTAAAGAGCCCCGAACTCTCCTAACGTTGTTTAATAGGAAGAAAACGGCAAGCCGTCTTTCTGAACGTAGTATTCTCTTTTTTACTCGTGTTGGTTTATCAGGTTGATTAACGATTATTTGAAATAAAAAGATTAACAAGATTTGTTGCACTTCGCGGGAAAATGCTTGATATTTCTACAATATACAAAGGTAATTGGCGGGAATTGTTAGTAAACAGTTCTGTTAAATATCAAAATGGATTTCAATTAATTTCATTTCGTAAACCAAATTGTTCCAGTTCATTATTTTGTTTTACTCTTTTTATTTCCACATTCCGAAAGTATTATCGTCGCATTTACATGATGCTGATTGGTCGCCAACCATGTGTGGGCGAAATTCCGATCGGTGATGACTTCCGTATTGACAGCTTGATTGAAAAATGGTTGATAGAGAGCAAATAATAAATAAAAGCCAAAATGGAGAATATAAAACGGAACTAAAAACAATACAATGCGACGATTTTTATTTACATCTAAAGCTATACTGTGCGATGTTCGCACAAAATGTATCGTGTATCGTATACACACAGAGTGGTTACGTCCGGCACCGAGAATATTTGCGCGATAGTGTTTCACGTTAAAAAGTTCTTAAACTAACTCGAAGTTGATCGTACCTTCAGCACAAAGAACTATTAGCCGCTACGTCTCTTCGCTGATTTGATTTCCTTTGATATTCAATATCAGATATTTCGTTGACAAAACCCTGAATATTGCAGCAGTAAACTCTACATAAATTTAATCAAAGGAGAAATATTTTTATTTATTATTAATCCTAAAGCGCAACTGTCATTAATGTGTTGAAATATCTTTGTAATGTTTGTCGTTTACGATTCTCGGAAACTGTATTACCGTTATAATCATCTTTTCTCTTATACCGAGAGAAAAATATATCTAAGAAATAAATACTAATACATATTTATTTATACTGCTATAAAACATTTCTCAAATAAAGATGTATAGATCTTCTAAAAACTTCAGTTTTTCACGAAAACAATTGTTTATTCTATTTAAATAAAAGAATTTAGATTGAAGTAAATTTATATTGAAATAATTTAGATTGAAGTAATATGTTGTTAATACATGAAGAAAGAAAGAGAGAGAAAATTATGGTTTTTCTTTTATATATAAATTTTTTTCAATTTTACTAATTTTTACCAATTCTTTTCAATTTAATTTTTTTATTTCTTCAGCAGTTCAGGAATAGATTGCTAGTAATGTCTTTCTTGCTAAGTGAGAGACATAGTAAATTTTTCTAAAGCAGATTTCACTAAAAACAGCGAATGTTTTAATAGCACATTTTAAATAATTCCTAAAATATATATAAAATATATAAATAAATATATAAAAATGTAAATAAATAAATATATGTATATATATATACATATATAAAATAGCACATCAAATAAAAGAATAGTGAATTACTGCAAAATGTCGATTTATTCCTCGGTTACAAAATTCTATAATAATTCTTACTATAAAATTCTCTTTCAGTCAAATAAATATTTACTATTTTTTAAATGTTTTTTCTCTGAATAAGTCAAGGACGCTTTCAATTAGCGTATAATTACAGTAGAAATAATTTAGAATTTCAATCGTGGAATTTTATTACACGTCACACACAACGCACTTTACCGGAGCTTAACTAAACGCGTTTACACAGCCATTTAATAGAATTATATCAGCGCCAGCGCGCGATTAATTTCGCAAGAGTACATTGACAAAACGAATTTATGAGAACCTCGCAATATTTCTTTTTATGGACTTAAAAGGACCCGATGTGGGTAAGGATCCCGAGGAAACAGCTCGCGTTTCCACTTACGTTATGAAAATTCGTTCCCGGATTATAAAAGGATGTTAAGGCCGGCCCTCACGCGACACCGTAATTCCTACGTTTGATAGCGCCGGCTGGGGCAAGGGAGAAGGACCACTTTTGGCCGTGCGATCTTGATCGTTTTTTAACGATTCGTCGCGGCGGGCAACTCTTCGCACGACCGCGTCGGTCTGCAGCTAAAGCGCGCGATACGAAAGCGGGATTACTGGAGCTTTACTAAAAGCGTTTATACAGCGATTTAATAGGATTATATCAGCGCCAGCGCGCGATTAATTTTGCAAAAGTTTTAACGATTCTCGCTGATTGCGACGTTACTCGGCGTCATAACGCTTGGTCTAGCACAGCGACGCAACGATGCGCGCCCGACAACATTTTAGTTATCGTCGAATCGCGACGATTCACTCCGAAACATTTGTGCAACGCGGATGGCGTTGTCGTGGATTATCGAGTACGTGAGCACGTCTGTTTGAGAAGACGCAACGTCTTCATCTCCTGATCTATTTATTATTGTCGAGGCGAGCAAAGTGATCTTGCGTGTTTCTTTTTGTTTTCGTTTTGCTAAAGTAAAAATTACGTACGAGAAAGGAACGAGGAGTTCTTTCACTCGATTTTATAATTTTATATATTGATTTTTCAGCTTCCACACATTCACACATATACATACATAAGTATTTAATCAACGCAGCGACCATTTAAAACGTTTTGCAAGAAATAAATTATTGCACATTATGTACCCTTATATCCCGCCGAATCGAGATATTCCAATTACAGTTTTCTAAAATGTACTTTTCGTAGTTTAGGTCTACGTTATCCCTACAGCCCTTCTCTCTCTATCTCTCTCTTTCTCTTTCTCTCTCTCTCTCTCTCTCTCTCTCTCTCTCTCGTGTGTAATATAGGAAAGGCACCGCGAGAATTTCAGGTAGCTGAGGGAGGGCTACAGGCGAGTTATTCGAGCAATTTGCATCTGCACAACCGACACCATTGCCGCACCATTAAAATTAATTAAGCTCTGTTATTGAAGGTAAGATTTGCACTGATTACATAGCTTTAACCATGTTTAGTAGGATACAATACGGTGGTTTGTTCAGTCCTCTCGTTAGAATAATGACGCCTTCCTGATGACGTCAGCCGTACAGGAACTGTAGGAGTAACGTAAGCCTAACGTCACCTGGACCTTGGCTCACCAGACCTTGATTCACGTTTATTTCCATCTTCCCAAAATACGGCGAACGGATACGTAAAGTGGAAAGAAGCCTTACTGCTTGAGGAGATCATCTTTCTCACGAGTTTCCGTTACGTTCGTGTGTTAGGAAAATGTTTTCTTCGATTAACGACTCACCGCTCTGTCGTCATTTTGAGCGCGCGCTCGCGCCGCGAAACAGTCAAAATAAGTTCTCGCGGTGTAAATACGCTCGTATTTGCACGGCACAGAGATATATCGTTTTCGCCGCGGTGCGGGGCGAGACGGGAAGAGGTCACCAGCCACAATTACATCGCATCCATACGTTAACGGACGAAAAAGTTTTAATACCGCCTTGACTCCCGGTGGCGCACTATATTTCCATGAACTTATTGTCGAGGCGCGAAACTCGGCTTTTTGCGGGACACGTGTTGCCTGATGTATTCTGAGCTCGAAAACTTATTTGCCCCGGAGACTACGCGCCACATTTCATAATGCGCCCGGTATGTTCCCCACGGGCCCGGTAACGCCGCCCGGGAATCAAAATGAAGGCGAGGACACGGTGCCATTGCGGGCTGCTATCGGTGCACCAAGTATTTCGCCCCTTCGCTTGCTCGCTCTCTCTCTCTCTCTCTCTCTCTCTCTCTCTCTCTCTCTCTCTCTCTCTCTCTCTCTCTCTCGCTCGCTCGCTCGCTCATTCGCTCCGTTCCTCCCTCCCTCCCCCCTTCCTTCAACCCTCTCTGCCACCCTGCCACACTCTCTTTTGCCCTCTCACCCTCTCGCTCACCTTCCAGCCTCCCACGCCCGTTTCCCGGTTAGATGATTTTGCCGTGCCGCGCGCGCGCACACGCGCTTCGAGAACCTCCGGAACATAAATCACTTCGCGCCAGGTTGTATGCCCGTGTCCGTGCGAGCTTTTACGACAGCGTACGTATCGATGTTTTTCGCTTTTCACGAAACAAGCAACAACCCAACTGCTCTTATCGTGGAATAGCATCGTCGCCGTCGTCGACGCCGCCCCCCCCCCCCCCCCCCCCC
>NW_022639546.1:1013959-1037064 GCF_010583005.1 Odontomachus brunneus
TCCCCCGTCTCGTCCGTCCTCTTCTTAATTAGTCGCTTCCAGTCGCTGATTCTAAAGAGATATCATTTTTTTTTGCATTCTGTTTTTGTGCTTTTACGCTATATAAAAGCGTTGAATTATTTCACAATAAATCTTTGTGCCTTCTTTGGGAGAAAGTCATCGACATTCATTTTCTAGTTTTCACTTCTCAGCCTTGGAGTTTCTTCATGCATACTTTGAAGTTTCAGAGTTCTCTTAAATCGATTTCGTAAAATCTATTCCTAATCATGAATGTAATAAATAATAAACTTAAATATTTCAAGTTACTTAGAAATATTTACAAATCCCAAAGTTTCTTCATTACACACTTTGGGATGATTGACACATTCGGTGTGACTTTCTAATTACTTTGTGCATGTTACTATTTTATATATATATATATATATTTTATATATATTTCTTACGAAATATTCATTAATTTTCTGAGCTTATTAATACAATACTATTTTCGGTGAGAATAAGTTAGTCGCCTCGTTCAATCGTTGACTTTAAAGCGCAAGTTGAAAATATCTAGCGACGAGAGAGGCGACACGATGCATCAGAGAGTCGACACGTTGACTCCCGGTGTTCTCCCAACCCCCGATCGGCCGTCGCGTGCGCAGCCACGTGCGAGTTCGAGCCAGAGCCTGAGCCCGAGCCCGCGGAAATCTGAGAGATCCCGGTGACAGCGGGCGAGTTCCCGCCGGACGGGAGCGCGCGCCACCCCCCGTTGTCCCGTGAAGATTTATGAAAAGAAATACTCGTAAATTATAAACGTGGTGGCATCGCTAGAGCAAGAGAGAAAGAGAGAGAAAGAGAAAGAGAGACTGAGAACGGGCGCTGCCTAGACCGTGAGCGCGACCTGATACACGACTCGCACATGGAGGTGGGGTTGGGTTAAGGTTAGGTTAGGTTAGGTTGGGGGTGGGCTTCGGTTAGGTTAGGTGCCAAGACTCGCAGCGGGAGTCGCTCGCTCGCTCGCTCGCTCGCTCGCTCGTTCGCTTCCCGCGTTGACATTTACTATCTATCACCGCGGTGGCGCCGTAAAGCATACAAACTCGTTCACGCTGGAGCGGAAATTAGTACGTAACTCCATTTTACCCCCTCCTCCCGTCCCACTCTTCGTTAGTATCTTAGGGAGCATCTAGCTAATAGCATCGGATATCGCTGCATATCGCGGTTGCGCCGCGTCGCCTCGCGCCAACGTCATACGCGTTTCAGCTTTCCGCGAAATTCGGATCGACACAAGAATGGGGCTATTCCTCTCCGAGGTGCTGTTGCACTTTGTGTTTTGTTTCCCAAGTAGCGTGGTGGAAATTTCCAACGTTTGTACCGGGAATGGAATGATTTGGGTCGCACAGTGAATTACCGACTAGCCTGATGTCTATCGATTACCTGAATGTGTAGGTTTTAGGGCTGATTATTCCAACCTTTTGGTGAGCTATCTTAGACGGTTAAATCATGTGTTTGTCTTTGTACAATTTGAAGCAGAAACAAAGACAGACATATGATTTAATTGTCAGGTAGCTTACCAAGAGATTGGAACAGTCGACCCATAGTTAGGTATTTAGGTATTGCTTCAGTCACGTTGCCCATAATAATGTTAGCACAAGCCAAGCAAGGTAAATGTCCGGTAATTGGTTCAGAAATTGGCTAATATCCCTATAAATTGAGACATTGATAATAAATATTTGTATTTCGAAGAAATAGTTTTTGGAAACTTTTGCTGAAAAACATTTCTTTATGTCAATTTGTAAGTATTATTTAATGAACATTTAATTTCGTTAAATCCACGTTATTTTTCCGTTAAATCTACGTTATTTGATAATTAAGACATGATTCATTTTCCAGTTCAATTCCCAGCGCGACGGGCGTTATCTAATATATCTCATTAAAATTGTAATTGATAGTTATTGATTATTTTATGTTTTATTTCTCGATCGCTGACGAACCAAAGGTTTGTGTAAACGTTAATTTCGTTAGTAGTTTTATTAACTATTTATTCATAAATATGTAAAGCCGATCGTGCTTTATTATTAGCCCAATCAATTTGGATATTTACTTTAATTTCCTTATTTCTCAGATTTCCGGGTGCTCACGGACACGGGTAATTTTCATGTTGATCGACTATTGAACGGATATTCCTGAAAAATATCAGAGTATCTGTGATATCCGGGAAATACTCAAGTATTTTGTTATTCGGATAATTTCCTGACCCACGGGTATCGACACTATTGGTCGTCTATATTATTTATTAGTCCACAATCGTAAAATGTATTATAGATGTAATAATGTAGTGATAATGTATTATATTAGATTATGATTAACCGGGTACTCGAGTACCGGGTACATCCGGTGAATTATCTCCAGTTTATATGGGGTTATGACGGGATTATACGAATTTTTTCGAGAATTAATTTGCCGCACAAAAAATCTATTAATTAAGATATTTTAGCACTGATTGCGTAACTCAGAAATTGCCAAAAAATATGTCTCATTCCTAGTGTATTGGAGTAGGTGTAATTACTTTTTTACTATAATTTTAATTATATTAAAATATGTAATTTTATTTTTGAAGTTTGAGTATAGCTCACAAAAAATGTTGCACAATTACGCAATAATCAATTCTTCTCGCAATAATTACGCCTCTTGAGAATACATGAAATTCTGTCGTTGAAGAAAATTTCTTATACACCTCGTCATCGACGAATCGACCATTCGATCTGTAATCATCAGCAACGTCACAACGCGCACAACGCTCAAATATGCAAATGTAGGTAGCTACGGTTGCATTATCGGTGCACGGTGTTCTCTAAATTCGAGCATCGAATGGGGTAATTAATTAATAACCATAACCGCGCCACACCGTACGCACATACACGCACACTAACAGACATGTACGCACGCACGGGTACATAGAGTCGCGCGACCAGTTCGACCACTAGTCGGAGAGGTAGCTACCGTTTTCGGAGATAACTCCGGCAAGTTCCTCCGTGGCTACTTCCAACTCGCTGGAGGCGCGAAAAAATTGCTCCTAAATTATTCATTTACGACCACCGCGGTAATCGCGAACCGCCTTTAAGCGACAGTATCCATCTAACGAGCATGTCTCCCCAAGCGGGGATAATCGTTCCCGGCAAACGTTCTCCTCGCAAATGTTACGACGGATTATGGTCGCAGATGGCCGAATTTTAAAGCACCGGATATATACACGAAGAGAAAAGATTCGACGATGAAGTCACTCAGGCCCCGTCTCCTCATCCCGATCCCGTTAACTCCACCGTTCCGTCGGGATAAGGGCGACGTCCTTCCCCCAGACATTCCAGAAATTGCAGAGAGGTATTTTGCTGCAAAGAACCTGCACGATATTAGCGAGCCAAAGAACGTACAAAATGACAATACCAGCAACGGTGGTGTAACATTTGTTTGCAATTACGTTTACAATCACTATCAATTATGGTAATTAATATTAAAGCTGGTGTTACAACGCAATTAGCGCTTTGATAACCATTTTCCCGACGGCAATTTAGTACTAATTACAGCGTAAGGTCATAATGGCCACCAATATTGTTGTGCGAATAAACAGATTGTTTGTCTTTCTCCACTCCCCCCTTCCTCCGCCAGCACCTCTCTCCTGCCCGCCCTCTTCAACAACCTCTTCTCTTTATTGCGCGGGAGGTAGATATTATTAAATAATTAAACAGGTCTTGCACGTACGCATATGTGTGGGGCGTTTTCAAAGGAACATAGTGGTGCCTCAAGATCACATTATCCACATTTTCCCTTGGACCTTCAAATACGAAACATTATTATCCGATCGATTATTCGCTCGTATAATGATGGCCGAAGAAAATTCGTTACAGTTGCAAGAAAGTCGGATAGTTCAACCCATTATAGGGCAAAACTTTCTTTTTTAAACGTAATGACTCCATTATTTGTTACAAGTTTACATAACATACCTAGATACATGACGTGTGAAATATAAAAAACCTTATAATACTTATTATTACTATGATTATTGAAAAATCGACCATAATCCATTCAGGAGAGATGCTCAGTCATTCAGGTGTTGTAGTCAATATTTCAACCATTTGTGGAAATTTACTTGTTTATTAAAATATTTGTAAATAAAATTGTAAATAAAAATTTAAACTTTGTATAAACATAAAATATTGTTTATTTGCACCAATCTGGCGCATTTAGTCACACTCATGTCAGGAAAATTACAAAAATATTAATTTATGTCACATACTGCAAGCAGATATACTTTCATTTTTTGAGCAGCATTTTTGTGGCAAATATTTGTATGGGTATGTGTGTAGACTTGTTTTCCATTACATATAATCTGTATAACGTATGGTTATACAGATGAAACCGCATGGTTGAATGTTCAGTGTGAAATAATAGACATTTTGGACCTTACGTGAGGTGGTTAAAATATCGAACTTATAAAGGGTTAACCTCCCGCAAACGAATCGTACTTTTATGCCGTGATATCCGAGGCTCACTTCCTCTCCTGGTCTGGATTTAACGTGGAAAAAGGCAATCGTCGCCTACCCAGATGGTTTAAACTCGAGGAGCAAGCGCGGAGAGGGAGCATGCAGTGGACAATGAACATGGGGCAAGTCCACCGACAAAGCCTCCAAACGAACATCGCGGCACGCAATCTGCATTACGAATGGAGATTATAATCGTTCGCGCGGCACACGCGATATCACGTACATCTCGCGGCGGAAATCCCAACGTACTGTTTTTCTTAACATTTATATTCGGTGACTTCCGTGCAGCATACTTGGGCATTGCTTGGACATAAATTATTATCGAGAGAAAAGAGCTCGAATCAACTTACTAGAACGGTTTCCCTTGTTTCACAATCAGAAAAGATTGTCTTAAATTTACGAACGAAATTTAAGGGAGATTCACGAATTAAAAAATCCACAAGTTTACGAATAAAGTTATTAACGAGCCAAGATATTTTTCGTTAATAACGGAATCGTTTTACCAAAAAGGGAAGCAATATAATTCATCGATAGGTTGATTCTAGATTTAAAGTTACGAAAATTGCAAATGTTGCAAAATTTTTTAAAGGTATCACGCGTATTTTATATGCAGAAACTTTCGCCATTTGATCTGGGTGTATTCTGACATCCTTGTGCAACGATATATCGTCTTTGCCGCATGTGTCATAAACGTACACGTGACCGTGTGTCATGACGAGAACGTGTGCAAGCAGCGTGAACGCGTGCGACGCCACATGCTGAGGAGAATGGCGTTTGTTTCATCTTCCTGCGTCGATTTGTCGCCGAGATATGGACCACCGAGTTTTTAAAGGTGGCGCCGTTGATTGAAGCGCATCTAATGCATCCTAAACACACGTTCACACTTCAGGACTCAATATATGCGGTGAGCTCCGGCAAAATACGGTGATCAAACAGAAGCTAGGCGCAGGTCACCGCAGCATTTTTCCGAAGCTCGTCGCATATATGGAGTCTTAGCTTTCAGACTTCACACCTCCCGGCGATACGGTCTACCAAAAAGGAACCACGCTCTTTCTTTTGGTCCCTGTCTGACAATCTCGCCGATAACTCCGCGTAGAGAAGTCGCAGCGATATGGGGAAAATTGCATCTTAAAGCTTAAGCTCCCCCATTTCCGATTATGCGATCTCTATATTGCCGATTAATTCAACGGTGCAAATCCAAAGCACCGGTAAATCCAATTTCACAAATTTTCGCGACCAAGTTCTTAAAGGAGGGTATGACTTTTTAGGCGATTTGGGGACCGCTAGGTGAACGAAAATTTCCTATTTTTTTTTTCGTATTTTTTCCCGTAGAATTAAAAAATCGACCTTAAAATTACGCCAAGTAAAGGGAAAAATAGTTATAGACTTTTAATGTTGATTTTCCCTGAAAGTCATGCATTTTCCAACACTGCCATCTTAAATACCTTTGACCTTTTTAGAGGTGCTAAATCTCACATTACATAGGAGACTTATTTTCTCAAAATTTGATAATGATATGAGAATATACTTTAAGCAGCAGAGAAAAAGCAGCAATTGGCCGAAATGGGGCAGCTAATTCCGAGCTCTGCCTTAAATGGAGCGATTTGAGCGGCGAAAGCTACTATATGTTCGAGAAGAGGCTCCTTATATGCTTTCGTTTATTAATGCCCTGTATAATCTTGAAAAAGCTGGACTACAAAATCATTTTTGTACTATTTTGATAGTTAATATTTTTTTAATTGACTACTGCTTTTTGATTTTCAGGGAAAATCAACGTTTAAATGTCTAATTATTTTTCCCTTTACTTAATTATAAGGTCGATTTTAAGATCGATTTTTAAGCGTAATTTTAAGGTCGATTTTTTAATTCTACGAGAAAAAATACGAAGGAAAAAATAGGAAATTTGCGTTCACTTAGCGGTCTCCAAATTAGCGGCCTAAAAGTCATACCCTCTTGTATTTTTGAATATGATCCAATTTTCTCATCTAATTTCTCTATGTGTATATCAAAGTCGATCGACTTCACGTTGGACTGAAGATAAATTGTACGATTCGAGGTGTGACTTTTCAATTCTAATTCGGACGATTTGAAATACTTCACAATTCGCATAAATTGTAGTTTAGGGAAGACAAATTCTTTACGTTGTGACATGAAAATCGATTACAATTGCGTTTTCAGAAGCTGTTCCAGTTTGTGTATTTTACCCATCAAATTCGGATTCTATACGTAAAAGCAATCAAGTTCCCATTAGTCCTCCGGGTAAAACGTGCTAGATTTTCGTCGTTTTAACCGATCTTCGTCTAAAATTTCCCGTGCTGTTTTGCGGAAAGATCCGCCGTCGCGATCAGTCCCTTCGTAGGGTAGGAATGACACCCGACAGATTGCAATATCCGTCTGCTCATAGCTGTGCGCGTGTATTTCTAGAATTTGCGCCGTCGTCGTCGCCGTCGACTCGGCTCGCTCGTGGAATTACCCGCGTCGCATTGCAAATGATTCCAGCTGCCTTCGTTTAGCGACTAGCGGAGGAAACAACTTTTCACATCTTAATGCATAGCGTCCCCTTCGCGACGTATATATTGTCACGACGATGCAGCTCATTTATAATCATAAAGCTGGTAATTCGCGCGTGCTGTATAATTCAGGAATATTTTACTGCCGGCTCGACGAGCGTGCGCTAACTAAATAACCGGCCTGGGTCCGAGCATCGCCACGGATCGCTCTGGTTTGTTTGGTTCAGCATTCTTTCGACTCGCTCGCGTTCTTTTAGTACTGATGATTTTATAATATGTGAAGGATGTTTCCCCAGAGAGACTAAGGTGTGACAAGCTTTGTAACATTTTTAGAGATTTTTAAAAGCATTCAATTTTGAATTACATTATCCTCGTTCAATGATCTTTTTTATCCGTGAAATTTATAAGCAATTAACGATAATGGGAAGTCCTGATGATACGCTATTTCAGATCACGCTCATGAGAGTGCATTCTAAACTTAGCTTTCTTTCCACTTTGCAATGCCTAGGACGTAAAACGGTTCTCTCCGAAAAAAGAGAATGTGTTAAATTCTCTAACACACACACAAAACATACACACACAACACATACACACACACACACACACACATACACAACACGGATTTCGACGAGTCTCTTTCTCTCTCTATCTCTCTCCCTCTCCCACTTTCCGCCTTAATATCCGACAAAACTATCTGCGATACGCTCGCAATAGCGCGCACCTTGATATTCCGCGTGTACCGAGGCGCGCGTATGTATCTCTTCCGAACATTTGTCTCGCGTAACTTCCTGTATAGCTCATAATCCAGGAATATCTCACGCCTATCGTTCCGGACGCGGAAGATAAATACAACGACCGGCTGCTGTGTTCGTTGGGTGCATTACTCTAGTCTTTGTGCAGGTGTTCCTGGAATTTGCATTACCGACCCAACTACCACCACACCGAGCCAGCCGGGTTTCTTCGTTCAACGTCGCGCACTCCCACGCCAACGTGTTGCGCTCAGGTAGAAGGGGCCGCGCGGGAGGGAGGGGGGAGGGCAGGGGGGAGAGGCGCAAGGGGGAAGAGATAATGCGCCGCTTCGATATCGCGCGTTGGATATGACAATAATTAAATGGAAGACCGTGCCCGTTTTAGGCGACGATGACGCGCTGGAAACAGCTGGGGCTCTTTTTCATCCATGTGCCGTGTGTTAAGCGTATCAAGCGTTGCGCGTTTAATCCCGGTTGTACATATTACACAACGAAAAACGCAACGAAGCTTAAAAACAAATTTGATATCACGTCATACCTTGAAAAGTATAAGAGATATTTTGCAACTTGTGCAACTACTATATGTATATGAGCTATCATATAACTGTTATAACAGCGTTGGGCGAGCTTCGGGGACTGCGCTAACCCAGATACAATATGTCATTCTCGTGTCTAACAATGGAAATTTAAAACATCGGTGTCAAACTTTTTATTTAATTGATTTAATACCAAACTTTTTATTTAATTTAAGTCGAAACAGTGGAGAATTACAGATGATTTTTTAGTTTTCAAAATCAATTTGCTGGAAGGCAAAGCCTCGCGTAAAAAATTCTATCCCACATTTTCGACTTATCCCTTCATGTGGAGTTATTACTCTCTGAGTTATACTGCCACAGATACCATTTATGGGGTATCATATATTGTAGAGTATTACATACATATATAGGGTGTCCCAGACTCTTCTCCGCAATTCCTGTGAGAACGTAGGATTGAGGTGAACATAAAAGTCCCATACCGTTTTGCGATATTCGCAATAAATGTCGAGATATTAATTAAAGAAGATCAGTGAGTGATCACGCGCGATATGGTGATGAACTGTAGCGACGCCGTCTGTCATTGTATATACTTATATATTAGATCAAGCTGGATAAAAAATCTTGTACCATTTTGCAAATGACTATATAGATTTTTAGATATTAATTAAAGAAAATGTGTGCATTATCGCGCGCAATCATGTAACCATTTTCTTTTATTACTAACTAAAAATCTATTTGCAAAATGATAAAGAGCTTTTTTGTTCAATTTGACCTAATGTACACAACAAAACTTTCTTTTTTAAGCGTGGTGACTCCATTGTCTGTTGCAAGTTTACATAACATACCTAGATACATGACGTGTGAAATATAAAAAACTTTATAACACTTATTATTATTATGATTATTGCTTGGCAAAAAATCGACCATTCAGGAGAAATGCTTAGTCATTCAGATGTTGTAGTCAATATTTCGACCATTTGTGGAAATTTACTTTTTTATTAAAATATCTGTAAATAAAAATTTAAACTTTGCATAACATATAAACACATCATCACTACAGTTCATCTACCATATCGATTATTCATCAATTTTCTTTAATTAATATCTCGATTATTACTGCAAATATCGCAAAACAGTATAAGACTTTTATGTACATCTCAATCCGTTCTACGTTGCCATAAAAATTGTGGAGGAGAGTCTGGGACACTCTGGGATACATACATACTTATACACCATTAAACTTTGAATAGTAACGTGAAGATCTTTTAGACTCTTGTATTTCACTTTGCGTATCTTTTTTTCAAAGTTTGCGTGTCCAATATACTTTGTCCAATTATATTTTATTTTTTATATTACCTCAATTTTTAACTATTATTTTATCCTGTCTCGTTCAATATATCAACGTAAATTAAAGCAATATATTTTGATAGAAATTTTTAGCAAAGAGAGAAAGCAATGTTTTCCTCTCGCTCGTGTGAATTTATTCCAAAAAGGACGAGCAAATACCTTTTTATCCACTGTAGCTTTGCTGAAAGATGTTTTAAAAATCCATGCAGTTTAGTAGTTATTTATTAATCCGTTACGCTTTTATGTCGAAGTGCATATCGCTCCGACTTGCGATAATCCTATACAGAAGCTGTCGAAAAAGAATCCAAATATACAGGGCGCATATCTTTAAACCGATTCGAAAACAATTATAATAGTTTTTCGCTCATGAGCGATCGCTAAATTGAACGATTTCTCGCGAATAAAACTTTAAAGGTAAGATAAAAGAAGTATTCTTTTGTGTGTGAACTTGAATGAGAAGTTCGTTGTTGTGGTTGCCGACCTGTGATATATAAAAAGATCAGTTATTGAATCAAGCAGAGCTGACGACAACAAGACAAATACGCATCATTTAATAACGACCTTTTTCTCGACTTTACTTTGGAATGCTATTTTTCTGCACGAAAACTGCACGAACCGGAAACTGTCATTTTATTAAGAAAGATTAACTGCTTGAGATAAAAGTTGAATATATTTAATATCGCGTCGTTCCTCGGTACTATTTTAAAGTACGAGATACTAATTAAATAACTCCAGATTTAGTTATGTAGTTCATGCAATTTAGTTTTATACATTGCCAATAATTAATACGCCATGATATCTATCGATTAAGAGAAATTTATTTTCGGGTTCAAGACACAACTGATCAAAGATCAATGATACAAAATTAAAGGAACTATAAAAGGTGACTATAGATTAAATTCTGCTGAATAATCTAATTTAAATTTACCTATCACGCTCATATCGGAATATTGGCGGAATTTTGTCCGAAATTAAGGATCCTCTCTGGCTTACCTCTTTGCGTTTTGCGCGACTCAAAAGTGACGTAACAGATGATCTGTTAGGAGATTACTTTTTCGTGGAATAAGACATTCGCGAGCGGAACTCACTTTCCTCTTCTCCCAAAAAAGTTTATCCGCTCTTGTGACAACATGGCGCGCGCCGGCACCCATCATTTGTCCCCGCACTTTAGATCGCGTGTAATAACAGTGACGGAATGGATCGTCTATTTACAGACCGCGGGGAGAGTGGAAAGGGGCTGGTGGGTTTGAGTGCGTGTGTATCGCGATTTGTGTCACCTGACGACCACCCTTCGTATGCCCGTGCGAATGCACGCACTCAACGCGCGTCTACCGATGAAAAGATAATTGCATATTTAATTCGTCATCCCCTTTATGCCTTTATACCGCCGAAAGATGCATTATTCTTCAGCAGTCGGCAGTGATAAACGCGCGCCACCGATAAATTTTCAATGTCACTTTTATGTTCCGTTTTATCGACCGCTCTCCTCTGTTTCCGCGTGAACAGCTTCAAAACACGGTTTTAACACGAGTGAGAGTCGGGGGTTTTATACGAAAATGCATTTCCATCAGAACAAGAACTCTCGAATAAATTCGTTTGAATGCATTTTTATTCGAATAAGTTCTCTCTCGTTCCAACGAATAAAAGAAACGAATAAGTTTTATAAAACAAAAAAAAAACCTCACTGGGCCGAATTTTTAGTAAATGGCCAAATGGAATGTTGCAAAAGATTGTATTACAAGTTATGATGGGGATTTAATAAAATCTCAAAAAATAACGATTCGTACGTTACTGTTTACGGAAATAGATCGATGCGTGTATATGTGTGCGTATGCAATAAACATTCTAAAATAACGGAAAGGGAAAGCCAGTGATTTCCCTTTAAAATGGTAATAATATGAATGCGTAACAAACGTAGCGCTTTAATTATGTGCTGATATAATAACGCGGAGATATAACGAGGCGCTCTGCGCGGAGAGCATCATTGTATAAGATAAAAACTTAATTAAAGCGGCTTGCGTGCAATTTTGATTATCATAAGGGTTATTACATACTCCCAACATTGACTACGGAGTATTATTTTAACTACGGGCAATGTTTCCTGGTAGCACGCATTTATGGCGTGCATATATTATTACACGTGCAGATGTGTGTAGGCGTGTGTGGGCGAATATAACGCGGCGATGTAAATTTAAATGTAATGTTGCGATATAAAAAATTCTATTGTGCAATTTTGCTCACGCTATTCATTAGTCAAGATTCATCCGCGCGGCATATTATTTAATTCCGCGAAATATAATTCAAATAACGTAAAAGCCTGAAAGGGATGGCGAGATTAAAACGATTTGTGATCTACTTAGTTGATTTGTAATCGCTTAGTCATTTTTCTGACTTACGTGTTGACAAAAACCGAACGGGACTGAAAATTGAAATGGTATGCATTGAAGGAAAAAGATATTTAAGAAATAAAAAAATATATTTACTTGGTAGGCACCAATAACGTATTTACTTATACTAATATGAAATATTTGTCAAATAAGAAAATATACACTGGAGAAAAAGATAAGGTGCACATAATCAGAGATATTATAATTTTATTTTTTATATATTTTTGTTGTACTTGTTGATGATAGGAGTGAGGACATTAAAAAGCTATAAACTGCCCGTAAAATTCAAAGTGGGCCAAAGTGAAAAAATATGACCTAAATATTTTTTGTACATTCGTGCAAAATTAGAAAGAAATCGGAGTGTACCTTTTGGGTAAGTTTACTTGTCAGTTACTTTCGCACATCAACTACATCAATAGTTGCGCGTGATCTGGTTGTGACAACCAGAAATCGGTTGAGATGACATTTACCTCATGGATACACTCAGGTCGGAGCAACCAGATATGGTCAATGCTGCAACGTCAATAACTCAGCAATCGCTCTGGAGTTGCAGCGACTACAGAATTAATTATTCTGTGTTTTACTGTCGAATCTGGTTGGCACAAGCCAGATTGATGTGTGGGCCGACTATATGCTGTTCGTCCTCTGAAAATCTTAGGCTAGCTTAGCTTCTCACGAAAGCAATTATTTATTCTACTTGAGCAAAGGGGCTTCAATCCAAATAAACGTGTTTATTATTAGCAGTCTGCGTTGAATAGATATTATTTATTTTCCAGATGTGTTTCTTTTTTCCGGCGTTGATAACGGTTACTCAGATTGACATCTTGTATAGAACTTTTCAATTGATGACGGCTCGCAAGGGGTCAGTTTCGTCTACACTCGCGGCATTTTTGCCCTTTGACGTTCCAGCAGAATCCATTCGGTGCGCCAGAGATTCTCGCATCAGAGACGCTTTGCCGGAGTAATCTGACCATTAATGGCACAGATAAGGAAATTGCTTCAAGCGCGGGACAAAAGAATCTCCTCTTCCCCCGGCGTAATTCTCGCACGGCGGGGCGCGGCGCGGTTCGAAGCACGTTAATTAACGGGACACGCGCGTGCCGCATCGCGGCGTAGTGCGAAAAAGCTATTCACGAGCACAACCGCCCTGTAACACTTGGCAAGCTCTTTACACAGCGGGGTATTATGCCACCGCCGCCGCTTTATACGTCGCCAAGACGCGGATAGCGTGCTGCTTAACGCACGCTTGTTAATTAGCGTCGGAGCGACGGAACATAACGCTTAAACGCGGCAGAGCTTAAAGCTTTGTTCGTGCGGTACGTGCGCGCATATCGGCGTTATCGGCGAAATCCACTGACGAATTGCGCGACTCCAGCGGTAAACTGCGCTGGCAGCGCGTCTGTCCGATATGAGCCCCGGCTATTGATACGATTATGCGAGAATTATGCGCGTATTTAAGCGAGGACGTCCGATGCGCGTCGTAAATTCCACGGTGTCCGCCGCTCGGCGATTAGCATCGCCAAGTTTTGCGAGCTGCTGGCGCGCGTGGTATATTCTTTTTTTTTTTCCATAACTCACTTTCTCTCTCTCTCTCTTTCTTCCTCTCTCTTCGCATCTCTCTTCCTCCCTCTCTCTCACACGCTCGTTCTCTTTTTCTGTCCGCGGTGCTACGGCAGCGGTTGCCGCGTGGCCGATCGGATTTCAAATTGCGCGTTTAAATTTCCACTCCATATGCTGCGAAAAATGTCAACCACTCGAAAACCTATGCAACGAACGGCTACGTGAATTTTCCATAGGCGGGCATTATCAGTGACTGGCCGATCGATCGCCGTGTGTCTCTCCTTGAACATTTCGGCCTCGCGCTTTTATGCAAAACGCGAATATTTACTTGTAGAAACGCGGAGGTCGGCGCTGCGCCGAATTGGAATACATTGAGGCTCGCCACACGTGAAATTATTCAAGTGCGCGCATGTAACATGAATAGCTCCCGCCATAGCAATATCGTTTTTTAGCAGGATACATTTAACATTTGTTAAATTCGCTCATGAAGTTTCACAGCTGCGCAACGTATCACAGCAGTATATCATAATTATTGTAGCGTAATGTGTTATTATTAATCACGGTGTTGAAGCATCAGATATTACCGCAAAGACCGTGTGACGTATTAATAGTTGTTAGTTGAAATTCGTCTTCAATGAGACACTCAGATGTGAATTCAGAGTTGGATGAGAGTTCTTCAGCTGGATCGCGATTACAAATACATAAATGTGTCACATACATCATAATTCAACTTGGATCTGTGGCTCTGAATAAATATTTGAATAAATATCTCACACGCGACAAGTTTCGAGTAACGACTACGAATACGAATCTGACGTGTATGATACATTCCGATTAATTAATTTCCCATGGGAGGGTAAGCTATTTTGCGCGAAGCACAGCAAGCTGCCGCGACATATTCTAAACATTTTCCGCGTGATAAGGAAAGAACATGCTCACGCGGTTTCACATGCGCCTTTTAACGATCGACTCACGGGCGAAGCTTCACCGCTTAACCGCGGAATCAACGTGGACCCGCGTTATCGCTATTTTTCATCCCCGAGATATTATCCGTCTTCATATTCGCAACTTTTTACCAAACTGCTGGCGATGTTCGGAGCGACAAAGTACAAATTGGACGACCTAAATTGCGACAGTAGCCGATGATGCCTAGCCATTTCGTGCGTAGTCCCGTAACAGATCGCTCGGTGAATTGCGAGGGATTAAAGTCGATTCAGGACAGCTCGCCGCGGCTGCGACACCGATGCGTATCGACACCGACACACCGTTCGTGTGTCCGCATTCAAATTACGCAGACATATGCAGACAGATATTTTTCTAGTTACCTCGCGCTCACCCCCGGAACAACGGCCCCGCCGTTAACCCTTTCTAGTGGGATGACGTCAGTTAGCGTCGCATGCACGCTCGAACGTTGTTGTTGTTCGTGCGGGAGTTTCGGCTCCAACTCTTCTCGAAAGTGTCACTTCTGGCCAAAGAGTGCTATTTGCCATTGTTATTGCCGACTGACAGAGGCAGAAATTGGATGAATATGGGCGAAACAACAGATAATCGATTAATTTTGTTCAATACGGCGTAAGAGGTGATTCGGCTGACATAATGACAAATTTGCCGACTTGTGAATTCAGATAAGCCGACACGGTGATGCTCTCACGAATTTAAATCGTGATCCATCCTCATATTAGAAGAAGATATTATTAGCGTGTTACACGCTCACACATTCCCTTCGGTACAGACGAGTTACAATGTTATAAATCGAAATCTATCTATATATAAAATAGAATATGTCTGTCTGTGTATATTTCCTATTAACTTCTGAAACCTCTGGATCAAGTTTTGCATAAATATTCTCTAGAAACCTATAGAAAATATACACTACATGAGACCTGGACATTCCACCTCTGCCCCCTGATTTCATCCCCTTGACACTTTGTGATAATTTAAGTTTAGATGTTCTAGATGTAAGAAGATATAAGAAGGACAACGACGGGCATTATAAAAATCGTTGCAGTAATGTGCAAAGTTTAAATTGTTAAAAGAAATACTATCGGCTTATCTGACAACAACTTTTTACGAAATTAACCACCTGACCATGTACAAATGCTGCGCGAGGAACTTGGAACAAAGTGCACATTCAGTTTCATTGGAGATGCATATATTATTTAAATCTGAAAAGGCGACTAACGCCCGTATTAATAGTTGTCAGTTGAAACTTGTCTCATGTGAAATACCCAAATTTTTATTCAGAGTTGGATGAAAATTTTTCAGTTAAATTGAATATAATATGTATGACATTAGATTTATGATTGCGATGATCCAGCTGAAAATATCACGTCTAACTCTAAACAGATCCGAGTATCTCATCTGAGGCAGATTTCAAGCAATTGAAGGCAATTTTGATAGTTAATAACCACTGATGAATTAACAGCGGCGAGATATCGTGTAAATCGTATCGACAGGTGTGCGTCGGTGACGTTAAATCGAAAAAAACTCGTGAATTCGCGTCACAAGTAGGGCGCAGCTAGATGTGTGCGAATGAGGCCGCGCGGGTGATACGTACAGAGATGACTAATCAACGTTTCCGAGCTACGCATGTAGGGAATCGCGGCGTACACACGATGCCGGCAAGCTCACTGATCCGTAGCGGAGACAGCGCGAAAATCGAAGCTTCGTTCGGCGCGCTGCAGCTATAACAACGACGATGATAAAAAAAGAGAGAGAGAGGGAAAGGATATGTGTGTATATGCGTATATATGTATATATGTACATGCATGCATACATACGTACGTGCGCTATATCGCTGATAGCCTCGTGTCACGTGCGCGAGCGCAAATCGGACAAGCGCTTTGCACCTCTGAACCAGAAAATCCGATACGACGACCTATTCCCGCGCTAACGCGAAAAACTGCGCGCGGCTAAACGTATCAACATTTGAGACTAGGAGAGAGGAAAAACTACAATCGCTCGCTCGCTCGCTCGCTTGCGCGCGCCCGTCGGTCCAGTCTCGTCACGATTTTCCGCGTTATAAAAGTCGGATCACGCGAGCCGCGAGCGTCGATTTTAATCTTCGGAAAATTGCCGGCCGCGTCCACGATTGAGTGGTAATCCTCGGTAACGCTGTAACGTAGAAAGAGCGGCGCGACGCGCGGACTGCCACGGCATATGAAAGGCATATTGGGCGTAGCTTAACGAAATCCAAAACCCGTGCTGTAGCCAGGTGTGTGTGTATGTGTGTGTGTGTGTGTGCGCGCGCGTGAACGGCGAACGACGGGGCGCGCGGTATCGACAATTTAACGAGCCCGATTGATGGATTCTAATCGCGGAGAGCTCTCTCTCCCTCTCTCTCTCGCTTTCTCTCTCGATTACACGCACCGAGTTATGCACTGTTTTCTGCAACTCTTTCATTGTCGCCCGGGATATTGGCGCATGGCATTCGCGCGCTCGATGCAAGCGTGTCTCGCATCTTTCGATTTGCGCGCGGCCCTCGAAAAGAAGTCTCTCGAGGAGAAGCGAGCACTTGGTTAAATTAACGAGTTTCTGAAATGTGAAATTTTCAAGGAGGCGCTGCCTTCCGCAGGGAATCCGTTCGGGAAGGCACTCCGTAAACGAGCTCGCTAGCGCGTTTGCCCGTTTCTCCTGTCGCGTAATGCCACCTGCAGCGCGTATCTCGAGAGAGAGAGAGAGAGAGACCGACTCTCATACTTTGGCGCGCGCGCGCGCGCGCGCGCGAGAGGCAGCAATCGTAACGCGCCAATTATCGTCTGCTCACGCGGAGATGACGCGTGTGTAACGGATTGTATCTACGGAGCGAGAGCGTGGCGAACGGGTTAAATCCGCCCATAATCGCGGTTACGCGAATCCATTAGTCACTTTGATCCATTAGGCATCAGCGGTCTATTTATAAAGAAAACAAGCGGATTAAAACGTGCTTTGCCCATCAGCGCGGGCGGTCGTGTGCGCCGGCCGTAGAGCGCGGCTTATCAAACGGTAAAAGCCGAGTCGCGCTAAACCACGTTTAGATTTTACTCGCGCGACTCATATACTCTTACAGAGGCCGTGCCGTACGACATGCAACACGTGCGAATATACGCCGATCTCCAACGAACCAACGAGGCGACAGCTTTATTCCGCTTTCGTGTCGCGTTCTCAGCGCGCGCGTGAAGCTGCAGTAACGTGCGCCGCCGTCTCGCGTGACCGAATTTTATATACACCACGCGAGATTATCAGTTCCATGTACTAAATAAATAAGTTGTGCTATAAGTTGTGCAGAATTTGAAAGGGAAGAGCGTGTTATGCCAAGGATCCTTCTGTTTCGCGATGTTCAGTCGACGACGCGCTACCATCGAATAACGAAGTCATTTCAACGATAGGGGAGACCGGGGCTAATTAGCAAAATCTGTTATTTCTAAGCTGTATTTGGGGAGATGCTATTTAGCGCTATTTAGTTTGCTCTATCCTTGTTTGTTCCTGAAAGTTGAACAAGAATAGAGAACGCTCATAGCGTTAAACAGCGTCTCCTCAAACACAGCCCTAGTATTCTCTAACAAATTGTAGAATTAAGTAAGCAAGATTTTTGAAGAAACAAATGCCTGTGGAATTCCTGCTTGCTTGATTCTGATATCTGTTAAAGAACATTAGAAATAATCGATTTTGCCAGCTTATCCTGATAGTCGATAGCCCCGGTCTTCTTTATTATACAAAACTAAATGTTATTGAAAGCCTTAAAGATCTGAATATGCTTGAATATGCTGAATATGCTGGAACATGTTGAATATACTCTCGAATGTGCTGAATATGTTTGAATATGCTGAACACGGTTAAATATACTGAAAGTTTTGAGGATCTTAAATGTTTCGAATGTGTGTGTGTGTGTGTGTGTGTGTGTGTGTGTGTGTGTGTGTACGTGAGGGAGGAGTTAATTAATATAAGTATACACGGGGTGAGAGAGATGCATATGTGCGCACATCCACATGTGCAAACACACATAGACATACACACATGTGCGTATAATTTAACTTTAAGGGCTAAATTATGCCTGTTGTGCGTGCAGTTGCCGAAAAATGTTCCGGACAAAAGTTTCACCACTCTCGGCTGAAATATGACGCACACAACGGATTTTTTATTACGCTCCCTTTTCGGGGGTGGGAAGTTTTTTGGGAAGCTTATTTCCGAGTTTCAGCGCGGCGGAGCACGCGCTCGGTTACTCCTACGTGTATAACGGCCCCCCGTCTATATTGCTTTCGAGAGTGATATCGAGCTCTCTCGGCGAGCTTTCCGCCCTCCCTCATGACGGAGCCATTAGCCCTGGCGTAATTTTAAGCGATCGCGCGGGCCGAACGGGCTCGCGCGATGCGACGTTTCGCACTATGGCTTACCGGGCCGCAGGACAAATACGACCTTTAAATACGAATTGCGTGCGGCGGGAATAGACCGGGCGGTAACCGCGTCGCCCAGGTTCTAAAGGTCTTTTAATTACTCGTTCGCACGGTGTCACGCGATTCGTCGATCCGCGAGTAAGTCTCGTAACAGGCGGCAGTATTAGGAACAGGAAGTTGCAAGGATGGCAGGGAGAAAGGAACAGAGAGGGAAAGAAATATGTATATATATATGTTTCTTTTTCCCTGTCACTCCCATACACACACACACACACACACACACACACACACACAGGGTTGGCAGGGAGGACAGGGAGAATAAAAGACGCCGTTAAATTTTGGCGAGTCCCGGCGGCCACTATCGACGCTCGTTCCGTTTTACACGAGCGACTGCGTCGGCGATTGGAGGTTGTTCTTATTTAGTGCCAAGCGCTCTCGTTCTTGTCTTAACCCCTGCAGTCCTCGTATCCGTGTATCCTCCCTCGCGGCGAGGAAGGATTCCCGGCGGAACGTCGTTCTCGCAGCCGGCAGAGGATGGCGGTTTAGGATGTCGCTGTATACATACCCCGATATACCCAAGTATGGCCTCTCGGTTGGCCACCTCCGTCCGGTCGAATCCTAATCATGTTTCCTTTGGGAAGAACAGTCCAATCTCTTCCTAACTCGAATTTAATGATAGATCGCGCAGATCTTTATCTCATTTACAATGAATTACTACTGGCATGAGCGATTTTGATTCGCACTTATTCTTTCAATTTTTTGTAAGGAAAAATGTGACAACATTCATTTTTCTGTATGGATCTTACTCTTCCCACCACCAGAGGGCGCCAAAGGTAGAAAAACATCCCTTTAGAAGCCATATTAAAGCAATAGCTCAAATAAAAGATCTCGTCGAGTAGAATAAGTATTTTTATATATTTGTGATTTATAGTTCATAAAGGACGTCATAGATCAATTGCGTATACGTATATATGTGTAAATACATATTGATAAGCCATTTTATGTAGGATACATTACGAGGAAGTGAATCGATGAGATATTTCATTTGAGCTATTGCTCAATATAGATTATAAAGAAACGTTTTTTCTAACTTTGGCTCCCACAGACAAGTGAATATTACTACGTTTTTCCTCATAAAAGTTGAAGGGAATAGGATAGATGTGAATGCAAATCTCTCTGGTGATGTTAGTGTTTATTGTTAGAGACACTTACCCGCGTTGCGCCTATTCTTCACGGCTCCGCTCAGATTCGGGACGCTCGCTCGTTAACTTTCAGCCCACAACTCGCGCGATTTCGCGGAGCACGCGAGGCGGACGTTAAGCGAGATAACGCGGCTTTCCGACGGCGTTCTCTCGAAATACATATTTTCATGATATTCCCGCGATGCCGCTGTAGTTTTACGTATATCTCTCCTCGCTGCCTCGTACTACAGGAGATACGTACGGATACGTCCGTTACCCAAAGAAATTTCGTTTTCCCCCGATGTCGCGTCTCTCGGATCTCCCGTTCGAAAAGGTGCTGAGCTTTCGTTCCGCCGCCGTGAAAAACGTGAACGATTACGTGCCGCCTGTTTTAAGCAATACACGCCGCGCGGGAGCGGTAAGTCCTCTGATTATATTGGATCGTATAACGAAAAGTATTCGAGTGCTGCGGCAAGTGCCACGTCATTTGAGGGTTATTTCTGTTAACGCCACTCGATCCCGCGCAGCTTTGCGGTGCCCCTATCTCACCCTTTTCCTGCCCTCTTCCATTTCCTGCTCGTCCATCCTCCTCTATCTCCGACATCGATTTCCGAAATTATTAAAAATTCTTTTTTCCCCCGACACCGCGCGGCCGCGAGGCATTTTTACGACCGCGAGCTTGCGAGCTCCTCGTTATCTATCGAATCTTGGACTTGCTTGCGATGAAATTTACATTTTCCCTCCGATACATCCGCACA
This sequence comes from Odontomachus brunneus, assembly GCF_010583005.1. Taxonomy (NCBI): domain Eukaryota; kingdom Metazoa; phylum Arthropoda; class Insecta; order Hymenoptera; family Formicidae; genus Odontomachus; species Odontomachus brunneus. The sequence goes on from NW_022639546.1 coordinate 1,034,877, forward strand.
AAGCGTGCGAACTGTGCACATCGCACGGTCTTAGGAGCACACCTGCCACAGATTGGCCGAGCTCGCAAAATCTTGCACAGAAGAAGGAACGCTCCTGTTTGGAAAGTATCTATGTTCTTGACACGTGAATCTTAAAATGAGAATACATAATGTCAAATGAAGACTTGCATTTATCAAACAATAAATTAAGGACCATTAGAGTTAATGCACAGGTTGTATAGTGCTATTATAAACTATTAAAACATAGTGACACAATCTCGCAATGGTCCTTAATTTATTGTTTGATATACTCAAGAAGAGTTTTTTAGTTATATTATTACTTGCATTTACATGCTTCAACGAGGAAAAATATATTCTTGTCATTCGAAAATAATTAAAAATAATAAATAAAAATAATTTTCATGAATGGAAAGAGCAGGAAATATTGGATTGAGAATATGTTTTTATATATCAAAAGTAAATATCGTCAAAATAATCATATAGTACTTCTTACGAGACTATTACGATACTCAAATAAAGTTATAACATTGTTGACAATCGGGACTTAAAAAGTCTACCAAAATTCGTTGCTTGTACATGAAATAATGATTATCAATTTGGATAGTTTAGTTTTAAATGCATGCTAATCTTTTCTCTGTATACGATTACGTTAAAACGGGTTTCTCGGCGAGAGAGGAGGACGAGACTCGCGAACGATATATTTAATGTAGTGAATTTGTTTTTCACGAGAAAGAAAAGGAAGGGAGAGAAGATACGCGAGATGGCTGTTCATGAACGCTTAGTTAAACAGTTCCGTTCAAAAGATTCCCGACTATGCCGAACTTTACGGCACAGAAAAAAGTTTGCATTTTTTTTTCATATAATTGAAGTAAGTGAAGTTGTCGAGCAACCGTAGACATATTTCTGGCATGCCGTGTACTTTTCTGCAGCGCGGACGGAGTCGATAAACGGCATCGTGTCTATGAACATTTGCGCGTCATGATTGTCGATTAAAGAGGCTAAAACTGTGCTTTCTTGCACCTGCAGGTCAGTACGACGGGTTATTGTCCGTTTCGCTGACAGGCGAAGTTATGCATAGTTGTGCGCCATCTCAGTAGGCCTTGGCGGAATGCTCACTTGCGCGCTTCCTTTGCTATGAAGTTTACGTTTCAAGTGAGCATCTCGCTAAGGTTTATTGAGGCCACGCACGTGACTACAAGCCTGTCAGTGAAACGCTTGTCAGGCAACGCGTCGTACTGACCTGTATGTAAGTGCAATACCTTGTGCGCTTATGCACATCACATTCGAGTAAGTGTTACTTGTCTCGAGTATTTCATGAGTTTATACATCCGCAGATTTATACTGTATATAAGTTCATCGTAAGCATCAAAGTTATTCAAAATCTTGCTTCTTGGTGAGTTTAACGTTTCAATCAACAATATCAAATTAAAACAAGATTTCGGTTTGCTTACTACATTAGAGTTGAACCAGCTGTTTCTTCGACGAAGTTTTCTGATATTCTTGTAAAGAGAGTAAATTCTTCTTTTGTGTACATAATAATGAGTTTTCCTCAAATTTGTGATGAGCATACTTTAAGACTATTTATCAAGAAAATATTCTTCGTTGCAGATGAGCGTTACTTGAAAGAAGGAGGGTAAACCGAATGATCGCTTGTCTCGGCAGAGTGATGTTTCTCTATGCCTGGTCTCTGGACCGGCTGCTTTTACATTCGATCGATCGATTCGTGTGTCCGGGAGCCCTTGCCGTCTTACCCCGAGAAAATTCGCGAATTAGACTTGACAAGCGTTTCATAAGTGTGCGCACATCTTCATCCTGCGCGAGGCAGCGAGGATACAGCGGGTAAAACGGCTGACACGTGTGATCCCTTCCTTGCCGCGAGTCCGGGAGACTTTCCGATATTCGACGAAAAGGCACGCGACAAATGAGATTACGAGGCTGTCGTGCCGCGGGAGAGCGTTATCGGGCCGCGAAAAACGGCGCACGTTTCGACGCGCGACGTGCCGGTGTGCTCGTCTGGACGCTCGTCAGTAATCGATTACCTCGAGCGGGAAAGCGAGAGCGGGAGTACGAGAGAGAAGGAGAGGAAGATACCTATATATATAGGGAGGAAAGGAAGGGAGAAAGAGATAGTCAGAGAGAGAGAGAGAGAGAGAGAGAGAGAGAGAGAGAGAGAGAGAGAGAGAGAGAG
>NW_022639546.1:1037945-1038623 GCF_010583005.1 Odontomachus brunneus
AGAGAGAGAGAGAGAGAGAGAGAGAGAGAGAGAGAGAGAGAGAGAGAGAGAGAGTGAGAGGCAGAGGAAGAGAGCGAGCTAGCTCCTTGCCACGGGAGAGTTAATGTCGGGGTAAGTTCGCCGATACAAAATAATCCGTGGTGACAAATGTCACGGCGAGACAGCTCTCGTTGGGAAGGCCCGGTTCCGATGGTCGTATAAATTTGTAGATTCCGGCGCGGCGCGCCGGAGGGACGATCTGGGAAGGCATCCCACCCGTTCACCCACTCACCCACCCATCTACCTACCTACCTACCTACCTATGTTGCTCCGAATCGGCGATTCGCAAGACACATGGCCGGTTGTTAGCCTTCTAACGAGGCTTTAAGCTCCACCTGAGCGATGCCACTCGTTAAAGGCGGCTACCGAGCGCTAAACTTACGCAGGGCCGTTTTAAAGCTTTCCTTTGCCGTGCACTCCGTCAAAGGGCATAGCCAGTCATGCCGAGCTTAAGCCAGGTCGAGGCGTTTTTTTAAACGTGCGATGAATATATCTTGGATTGTCTCGAATATTGTTCGATCGTTCGTGAAAAACTTATATGCAGAATGTCGAAACAGACAGTTTTTGAAATGATTAAAAGGAGAGAGAGAGAGAGAGAGAGAGAGAGAGAGAGAGAGAGAGAGAGAGAGAGAGAGAGAG
>NW_022639546.1:1038655-1068775 GCF_010583005.1 Odontomachus brunneus
GAGAGAGAGAGAGAGAGAGAGAGAGAGAGAGAGGTGAGAAAAAGAAGAGAGAACGATATCTCGTTGGTAATTTATATGTTATATGATAAAAGTATATGATTATTTGTGTAATGAATATGATAACATATATCCTCGCAGCTCTCTCTCTCTCTCTCTCTCTCACAATACTGGTTCCAGGTAATCCTAAGATTTTTCCCCAACACCATTCTCCGCGCAGCTCTCGATATCAGCGAAATAATATCGAGTGAAGTAACAATGGTAAACGAAATCGATGTTTATCGATGATTTCAATGTTATCCGGATCCGCCTTGAGTTACGTATACTGCACTTACGTATGATTTTTTAATCTACGAGCCGTTCACGTACGTCTTATCTTTTATTTTTGTTTGGTCCCGACCACATTGTACTCGCGGCATCCTAATGGATAAAACGGCGCTGGTACTTACATCCCTGATGGCGCGTGTTATATTTTCCGCGAACATCCACGCGCGACGTTAATGCTGTAACCCGCGGTACTAACGCATCAGGAAAGCAAGCCGCTCGTGGTGGTGGTGTGTGCATGTGTGTGTGTGCAACATTCCACGCCCGCTTCTTTCGAAGGAAACCCGAATTCCGCAGCATGGACACTTTGAGACAGACAGGAGGTATGTAAATTGAGAAAGCAGTGGAAAAAAGGAAAGGAACAACGATAGGAAAAAACACTCGTGATCTCGCGCTCGTGAATATGGAAAGACAAATCTGAAATGTTAACAAACACTCGCGAGATGGATCTGAGATACATAATACACCAGAACGTGCGTATGTGAGTTTGTTGGCCGCGTACTCTTGTGCGAACATACTCTACGCATAAGACACGCACATTTTTATTTTATAGAGAAGCGAAAATATTCCTGTAGTTAATGCGGGTGGGACTTCAAAGAAACGCAAATTCTTTCTAGCTTTTATCAACATGCAAGTTGAAATTCTGATGTCATATTAAACGATCTAATGAAATATCTACTCCTCGGCTGCCGGACGTTGAGAAATTTCGTGTATGTCCGCGATTCGTCGGCCTCCCTACGCTCTTTCTAAATTCTTTGAAATTTTATATTCGCATATATATATATATATATATATATATATATATATATATATAATATATATATTGGTACTGTAGTAACGCTTTCGGAAATAAATTCAGAGTACACATGCGAATAAAAGACTAAGAAGAAATATTGCATTTTTCGAGATTGTCCAGCTTATACTTTCTGAATTATTATAAATAGAAGAGAATCGTTAGATTTAAGAGGATTGCTCCCGAAGTGGATAATCAACTCAAGAAATATTGATAACGTAGAGGTGATCGTTACTAACGCGATCATACTATGCTTTTCATATTTCTTGTATAAATAGATATAAATGTGTGCTATTTTTTTACCATGCTGGCAAGAAACATAATATCTTTCTATACATAGAAAGATATATATTCCATATATTCTATATATGGTTATATAGAAATTCAAAATTATATACAGAAGAATAATATCGTATAGAAGAATAATATAGAAGCTCAAGAATACACAAGAAGTTTGCAAAAAGATTTCTATATATGCCATAACTATGTATAGAAAATATATGTATAGAAGATATAGTTATGGCATATATAGAAATTTTGTTGCAAACTTGTCGTGTATTTTCCAGTTTCTATATTTCGTTGCAAAGATACAGAAATACTCCTTGAAATTTTCCGTCTGCGGAAAAATTGCTCCGTCAGCGGAGCAAACACACGTGCGATATTTACGAGCTGCAGAACTTTTGTATTGAGTAAATATTTACGACAACTGACAGCTCGAGATGTCAATTTTGAAATTTTCCATTGTTTTCGTCACGTATTGAGCGATGCTCCAATTTATTGTCGCACATACTTTCAGTAAAAGCACTTATAATTCCGTGCAATCTGTGCGATGTGAACTTTGCGGAAGAAAGTCAGTATTTTGCCGGCAAAGTTTTTAGGTATGGCATCCACTTAACGTTTTGCTTTACGGCTGAGGGAACAAGAAAAATGGCGGCATCGGTGAAAGTAATTCTTAAGCGCGTTAACGAAATGATGATACCAGAAACGTGCCGGAAAGACGCGCGTCATGCGTGTCAGGAAACAAAAATTGCGTGTATTAGTATTATATACGTGTTACCACGTCAGCGCGTTATCGGTCTGCTACATTTATCGTGCCATTGTACCCCGCCCTTTTCTCCACGGTCATTTGACGCTCATGATATCTACTCGCTTCTTTCTTCATTCCTCCCTAATACCACAAACGAACGCTCACTGGGATAAATTACGCTCATCGTGGCCCACCGCGTCCGAGAGGCCGCTTTCTCTGGACTCGGGTCGATACGAAATGCGCGAAACAAGAAGCTCGCGAGCCCGGTGAGACTTGCCCACACGAGAACATGGAAGCGCGAGAACGGAAGATGGTGGATATGTCTCGAATGGTGGATATATGCAAAGTCATAATCCCGAAACCCATATAAGGAGAGACAATTTATTTATGTCCCGGAATACGATTTGTTCCAGATATTCGAAAGACCACGTGAAACTACGTAAAGTCACTGTTCTAGAGTTATCTTAGAGTTGGCGCAAAGATACTCGCGACTATCGAAGAGTTCAAAGTAGTCTATTTTTATCCCTATTTTTCACAAAAACAAATCTCACCAGGAGACGTGTTAAAAGGAAGATCTTCAAGAGTGGGTCAAACTGAACAAAAAAGTCACCTACCATTTTGCAGATAGATTTTTGGTTATTAATTAAAGAACATTTGTGTAGAGTAAATTCGGATAAGATGGCCATACTTTTTTAAAATGCAAAAAAAATACATTTCTTATTGTTATTTCCTAATAGCGTTTGGCACATTACTTCACTGAAGCCTACAGTACATAATACCAGTACATAATACCATCAGAGTTAAAAAAAAAATACTTCAGTGAAATTATTTATTACAAAAGTATCAAAACATGAGCATTGATCATCTTACCTAAATGTTTAAGACAAGATGACCATAAGGAATAGTTGACCCATACATATTTTATGTTCAAAATTTTGTACTTATTATTTTATAAAATAATGAAAATAACATAATTTGACATATTCATTTCAGTATAGGATATTTAATACATATTATTTGTGAAAAACATAATATACATATAAAATAAAAACCTCTATTACAAAACTTTAAATTTTAAATCCAATTTTTGATCAAAACATATTGCACATAAGATTTAATTACTGTAATATTGAAAGTAATTTTTGAAATAAAACGACTTTTGTTTTATAAATGTTAGAATGATTGTGGGCTATCTTACTCAAAATGTAAGTGAAAGACGATTATAATAGTACTTATAAACAAATAGTGAAAATAAAAATGCATGTTACATTACAATTTACATACCTACTTTATGTAACGTTGATTGCAATAGCTTAACTGTAATTTATTCGACATTACAGTAAGTTTTAGTGGATACTATTTTAGTGGAGAAATTTTACAGGTAATCGAAAATAAAAATATAGTATAATATTCATAATCTTGCTATTTCGAAAAATGTATGCATATACATTACGATAAATGTCGATTATCTTTGTGACTGATTACACAAACGCAATGTTTTGCAATTATTAGAGAAATTACAGCCTATGACCATTTTTCCTATGGCCGTAATATCCGAGTTTATTCTATCATCGCGCGCGCCAATCTTCCTTAATTAATAACTCTGAAATCTACGTGACTGATAACTTGCAAAATAGTATAGGACTGTTTTATTCAGTTTGATCTAATCTACAAGTACACGATGGCAGACGCCATCAGTCCACGGTATGGCGCGTGATAACTGACGAATCTTCTTTGATTAATAATTTGAAATTTTACGTTTATAAGTTTTTGAAAAATGGTAGATGAAATTTTTGTTCCGTTTGACCTAATCTGACCTGCACTCTCACGAGTAGTGGCACTTGTTCTAAGACATCCTGCATATTGGTCTCGGAAGTTTGGTCTCTTGTCTCTCCCTTTGCTTTTTCAATTTTCAAATAAATATTTTAGACGGGCGTGTCTACCTTGGATAATACCTCGATTCAGCGGATTAAAAGCAAAAGGAATGTCGTTTTCTTTCGGCTACCTCTCGTGGAATGCGACTCGCGCTAAAATTACACGGTGAAAACCGACCGATTATCGAGCTGTCGATTGTCGGTCGAGGGGCTCTCCTCTTCGTATCATCGAGATATCACGGGTATGAACCTTCTCGCCTAAGAGCGCGCGCCGTTATATCCCGGAAGCTATTATGTCGTTCTGGGATCCTTCGCATACCGGCATTCGCGAATCGTTAGGTCGCTCGTTGCACGTCCCGATATTCAGAGATCTTTCGATCCTTCCGATCTCTCTCTCTCTCTCTCTCTCTCTCTCTCTCGTCCGGAGAGAGATGATCGAGAGACCCTCGGGAACGATCCCGGCCGCCGTCATGCCTCATCCGACGGATGGTTCCCGATGTTTGGCATCGGTATGCAATAAACAGTGGTCGGCGGATACCGAAGAGTCGCCGAACTATTCGCGCAATGCCAACGTAAGCCGGCTGGGCGGTACGGCGAAGTCGGTCGAAATCGCGGGCGTTCGATGTCCGTGGCGGAGATCGGCGTTGCTCGTCACGGCTCGAGACGGCTCCGGACGTTCTTCCCATGAGGGCTTAGTCGTTGATGCGCCCTCGCCCTCTCCCCGTGGTTCTCCTCTGCTCTCCCTCGCTGCCTGTCTCGACGTCGTATTCCGACGAGAACACGCGCCGGACAAGCCGACGATCGCGGATATTCAGAGAATGCGTTCTCTCGGTCTCGTCTTCATCTTTATTAACTCAACCACAACGCCGGTGTGTACACTCGCGCCGGTCCCGCGCTGCGCCTCGCTCGAATAGCGCGATTAATAATGATCTCCGATCGCTTGCACGATTAGCTCTGTGACTTTTTGGCGCGCAACGTCGAATTCTCCCGGCGATACGCACTCCACTTTCCCCTCGGTGAAAATATCGAAGAAACGCGGCGAAACAGCCAATTATTGATCCCACTTAGTTGTCGACACTCTGGAAAGGTCTGGCTTTCTTTGCGACCAGCGGCACTTGTTCGCAGTTTTAGTTGGGAAGTTCTCTTTTGGAATCATAGAGTGCAAGCAAAAGGTTTAACTGCAAAGCTGATCGCAAGAGAAACCAAGTTTTTTCCCCAAAGTGTACAGAAGTAGCAGAAATAAATAAAGTGGAGGAAAACAAAAGAACGTTCTTTTGCTTGAAAAATCTTTTTATTTTTTATATCTTAATCTTCAAATGTGGTTGCATAACATTAAACGAAGATAAGTTACTTGTAACAATATATTTTATGTAATTTTCAACAAAGAAAAATCTGTTGGAAAAATTCGAAAATAATTTCCACTAATAGAAAGCATAAATTATTGAATTGGGAATATGTAGTGTTTTTCAAATATTTTTCTTTCAAATAGTTTCTCGAAATATCGGAAGAAGATATCATTATCACAAAAATAATTGTATTGTTCTTCTTATAAAAGAGACGATTATAATACTTCAATAAAATTATATCATTTTAAAGTCTTGAAATTCAAGACTTTAGAATTCTTCTGATAAAATTGTATGTTTGTATAGGGTGTCTATGACGAACTGTACAAAGTGTTGCACTTGCATACAGGCCAGTACGGCGGAGCAGCTGTACGAACAACCTCGTGACTGTTTCTTATCAGCCGACATGTTGTATTAATGTAAGTCTGTGTTGCCCATTGGCTCCTCTTTATCTGAAGAAGAAAACTTCGTTAAGAAGATTAAGAAAGGCAGATCTAATTGTTAGCTTTGAACGTCTGCATCTAGATAACTAGCATGAATTTCACCCTTGTTTAAAGGAAGTTTTTTCGTTTAAATTCGTCCTAAGAACACGCTCTCTTAGCACGTACAGTGCGTTATGGCATATCCTATATAATGAATGTTAATTTAGATATATTAGTTTTTTAAGCGGATAATTTTCGTTTCTATCACAGAAAATACACAGATTGTTTCTGTGTCAATGGCTAAGGGAATTAATTGAATATTTCACTCTAGCGAAATGATCGATTTTGTCCATTGCGACGCCATACATTTCTGTAGCTACGCGTCGAAAATTAAAAATTAATTTTGGAGCAAACTCCACCCGGAACTATCAGAAGAATGCACTTTTGGTATTCGCTCGACTGCCTGACGTTCGTAAAAGGAACGAAAAACTTTCTTTTTCGCTCAGAATTTGAAATTATTATCGGCACGCCGGTATTTTCGTCGGGGAAAAGTCGCGTCGCTCGAAAAATCCGTAGCCAAAAGTATGAACGCGAAGTAGGCGTGACTTTGCGCAATCGGTGCAGTCGTTCAATGCAAAATTCACACGCACATTCGCGCGAACTATATTTCGAGTGTCCCGACAGTGGGACAGGCAGAGCGAGAGGCGTTTTTTGATGTATCGAAACGCTGTCCGTAGATATTCAGCCGCTACATTTTCCGCGAAACGCATAACGTACCATCCCGCTTGTTTGCCCGCTCATACGTCCGCTCGTGCCGAAAAGTGAGGAACAACGTTGGGGATAACCTTAGAGCATATATACATTAAGGGGGAATGCTGGCACGAAAGTGTGTCTAAAATGTGTGCGAGAGAGAAAGCTGTACATTCCTATTCGTCCTCTGTGCGCATGCGTTAAAGTTGTTAGGTTAGGTTATAAAATTGACAGGAGATAAAAGTTATTTATTTTCTTCTCATAGAGCTCTGAGAATTTTTTCATAATTTTGTATTAACTTTTTAGTACTTCAAGAAAATGCAAGAAAACGCAAGAAAATGCAGTATTAAAAAGTTAATATAAAATTCTGAAAAAATTCTCCGAGCTCTATGAGAAGAAAATAAACAATTTTTATCTCTTGCTACTTTTCGGTAATGTTGATAGAATTCAAGTAAAATATATTGACCTAACCAATAATTTTGTAGCTCAGCAACAACTGACGCATGTTGGCGCATGCGCATAGAGGATGAATAAGAATGTATACCTTCCTCTCTCGCACATATTTTGGACACACTTTTGGTCTATAGGAGGCATAAGCAATTCCCCCTCCATATATATATATATATATATATATATATATATATATATATATATGCTCTAAGGGGATAACTGAAAGTCTCCGCGCACTTTCGTGGCTCGCCTACAACAGGCGGAGTGAGCTCGGCATAAGTTGAAGTAAGAAGTAAAAGTAATCTATTTCCGCTTACTTCCGCCTACACTCCGGCTTCCGGATATATTTCTCTCGAGCAAGAGAGAGAGAGCGAGCGAAATAAATTATTTTTACTTCTTACTCTTCAAAACTTGGCTTACTCCGCGCACATTGTACACGAGAACCTTCGTACTGAACGATCGTGCGCGGTAAGCACGCGCTTATAAAGTTAATGAGTTATGGCTGCCCGCATAATTCCACTGGATCGCGTTGGTCAATTCACTTTCGCGTCTGAAAGGAGGCTCTCGTGTTGAACGTTTTATCCGCGATACAGATATTAGAGAGTGAACGCAGTCGCCTCCCGATTACATTACTTTTAACAATTAATTACATTAATTTTCGCGACTCAGCTCGCACATCGTGCCCATTGGTGCGCCATTCCCGATAGCTGGCTCGTTTTTACCGTACGTTGTGTCATAATCCAGTCACTGGCGCCGGACGTGAGGCGCGCGAATGAAGTTCCCGCGTAGTTCTCGCTTCCCGCCAATCGATCGGATTAACGCGGTAAACCGAAGAAGCTGAAAACGCCGCCGAATTGAGGGCACAACACCGTACGGGCAGTGAAATTTTTCATGCTTGCGGACGCACAAAAAGAGGAACATTAATCCTGCCGCGATAAACAACTTGGAACCGGCGGGGAAACAAGTAAAAAAACCAAGGAAACCCCGGCACACGGTTGCACGCGCTACCACCAGAACATGCGCGCAGGGATGTTGCCGGTAATGGGTGTCTTCAAAGTTCTCTCTTTTTCTCTCTTCAAAATTTCTGTCTTCGAAGTTCTCAAGCGATTCAATCGCACGAAGAATCGAATCGCTTCGAGTATTGTTCCGAGTCGGAAATCCTTCAAAGTTCCACGATGTCTGCGATAATAGGTGCGTGCTGAACAACAAGCGGATACGCGACAAACACGTACCTCTGTTTCGAGGATTAAGAGAAATATAAGCATTGAAACATTAAAAAGTACGAATAATGCTACGAATTGGAAGAGTGAACTCGCGAGAGAATAATACTTAGGAGGAAACGCTGAAGAATATTTGCGCACGGTTTTAACAGAAGGGAGAAATCCACGAAGAAATGCTAAGCATTTGGCACAGTGCAAAAATGTAAAATGTCCTTCGCAAAAATGTAATTGCGCATGCAAAATTTACGGACGCGAACTCTACCCATAAAAATGTTAAGGTGGGGTCATCAAAAAGTGAATACTTTACGAGATATTTCATATTTTATGTCAAAATATATCAGAATAAAATATGAAATACTTCGTAAAGCATTCACTTTCACGTCGAAATACATCAGAATAAAATATGAAATATCTTGTGAAGTATTTACCTCTCGATCACTTTAATAGTTTTCTACGCGGAATGCCAATGAGAGAATCGATTTACACAAAGGAAACCATGCGGTTTCACGACAAAAATATTACAACATTGATATTTTGAAAATAAGAGATATTAAAAATATCTTTGTCGATCACAGTAATGTAATTAACATTTACGAATCGAGTGTAATTTTTCTCTTACAACATTTGGAAGTGTCCCTCGTCAATTTTTGATGAGTCTTTGGCACATCGTAAGCAAGCCAAATAAGACATGCTATTTTTTGCAATTTCTTTCGCATTTTATGATTTGTTATTTTATGAACAAGATATTTTTTTGTAGACAGGTCAAAAGTAAGGTAAGTTTTTACAAGTGCTTTTCCGCACGTGCGGAAGTTGTAACAATTTCTCGTCCGCGATGTAAAATAACACGTACCGGCTGGGCAGCCGCGCTGCAAGTAGATGCAGACGGGCTATGTTCAGCCCGCTACCCTCGCGACGCGTCTGCACTACTCACAGCGTGGCGTTTCCGTCAGCACCAGTGTCTCAGAAGTGCGATTTTCGAAAATAATTTCATTTCGCAAGGTTGAATTTGGCGCAAAATAATTTTCAATTTAAAAAAACTACTTTAATTTTGTCTATAAATCACCTATTATTCATAAACCATAAAAAAATTTAATAAACTTGTTGAAACGAATAAAGAGGATATGTCTTATTTTTTTTGTTTGGTCCGTCTGCAATGTAGACCAGGACTATATGGCGCCAGAGGTATGTTGCTCATGTGCTTTTTTTATTATTTATTTCGAGAAGAATAGTGAGTACAAAATCTCCCCTTTTAGGGGGGACATAAATATTTTTTCCTGAGTTTTATTAAAATCGGAATAATATTAAGTACTTTTTCCTAAATTTCATCATAATCGGAATAATATAGTTAAGAAATAGAAACTGATTTGATAATAGCAAAGTAAATTTTCGAGCCCCACGAAATTTTCTATTAATATTCTCCATGATGGTTGAAGAAAATTAAACGATGTTACTAGCTAGAATGAAATTTCTTGCAGTGTATGGTATACCGTATCTGCTAATAAATGCAATTTTCATTCATGAAATGATTGAAACAGAGCATATAGACGGACGAGGTAAAGTTGGTCCATAATTAAGGGCCCGCAGGAGGGCTGTGGAGACCTCTCGCGGAGACTTTGGAACTACTAATCAGGATACATATTTTATACCTTCTTTTACCTTGCGCCACTAGACAACTTGCCCCGATATCAGGCTATGTTGCTACATGCCCGTATTTTGATTATTACAAAATAGAATATACAGTTAACAGGGCTGTGGCAGGCATTAATACATAGAAAAGTATTATATCTATCATGCTTACACAGTCAGTCGCAACAATTGGTTGCCTGAGAAGTTGTTGAATTGCGAAATTCTAAAATATACGACACCTAGCTCTCTCCTATTCAAGACTGACAAAAATCGGCGAGTGACAGTTCCAGTCTCCCGTTGGACACCGTCGACTCGCTGATCGCTCAAGTTTCACTGCTTACCTTTCCACTCGTGTCACCAGCCTCATGGACCGCGGCTTCTCGCCGCCTATCGTCGGCGACGTTATTCGTCCACGTACGGGCGCGACGCGACGCGACGCTGATTTATCATGCCTCGACGTACGACGTAGACGGATCGAGGACGCTCCGTCGGGACAAAACGAATCACCGGCAATTGGCGGTGGCAGATCGTGAGTTGTCGCGCAACCGCGCGTACACCGCGGACGTTGTTTACGCTCTCGGTGCCCTCCCCCTCTCCCCCTCGGCGTTAGCTCTTCCTCACTCGCTCTCTTTCACGCTCGCGTTATTTTCCCCGGGGGACGAATAAAACTTGGTTAATAAATAAATGCATAACTATATAGCGAGCGTGGGAGCGAGCACGCGCCGCGCGAACACCCGCGGCCATTTATTTCCTCCTGATTCCACCGGTATTAACCACCTGCCGCTGAGTTTGCCGCCTATCGTTCGCACGCTCTTCCTTCGCGCCGCGCTGACTTGCTCCGCGAAAAAAGTAATGGTCGAAGTTCCGAAAAGGAGAGCCGCCACCCGATTTACATGGAATTTTGCGAAAATTAACTAAATGGATGTACCACCGGGTCGAGGTAATGAACTTTATCTGAAGTAAATAACAGCGTAATGAGAAAGAAAGCGAGTGCTCCGCGCGCGCACTTCGGTAAGATATAATTTCCTCCTTACGTCTTTAGGGAGAGTGCTGGTATCTTGATAATACGAGGAGAGAATGGATATCGATGATAATTTTGGTAAAATTCGTGGTTTTTCATGCACAAATATTCATGTTTTCCGCACTAATGCACAAGATAAAACAACATTCTTTTTTAAATTCTCATAAAATTTACATCTCTGAAATAACGTAAACGTCCTAGTGATTGAACGTGTACCGATAATTGAATTACTAATAATATACTTGTGTTTGTTAAGATGCTTATCAATAAATGAAATAAAATCACAGAGTAACTAAATATTTTTTTTCATTTATTATATTGTTTTGTATATTGAAAAGCATTTCAACAAAGAAAAATACAAAATCAATATGTCAATCATTGGGACATGTATGTTCGACCATTGGGACGTTTACCTCATCTCTTAGATGAAAAAAAAAAAACTATTCCTCCCTTCAAGAGTATTAAAGTTTTTATTTCTTAAAATACTACTTAAAATTTTCAATTATACACCGTCTAGCCACTAAAACAGCAAGATAATAAATGAAAGTGCTGTAAGCCTGTAAGATGATATAAAAAATTTCAAAAATTTTATAAATAGAAGTTTCAAAAAAATTTAAGTTTCTTTAGTTATTATGTATCTAGTTTTCTAATTATTATATGCTATATATAGTATGCGTATTGAGTATTTAGTTTTAAATATTTTAAATACATGAAAAATTGTGTAAACATGAGAAATTAATTTTTAGGCAGTAAAGGATTAAAAACTAAATGTTCCTTTTGAATTTTATACTAAAACTGACTTATTCCTACAATTTTTAAAAATTTTAAAATTTTTTAAATTTCTAAAAAAGTGACGTCAACATATATTCCTTTTTTGCAGTGAAAAATGTACTTAAAATAGGTACCAAATTAAAGACCTTGATGAGCTGATTACAAAGATAAAAATTTTAGAGCCGCCCAGTGTACCAACCGCCCGTTCCAACACTACGGTCTAAAAAGGTTCCAAATTTTAGGCTACTTTCTTTATGTTTCTTTCATTTTATTTTATTTAAAAAACTGAATTTTGTTTGAGCTTTCAAAATCTAGCTTTTAAAATAGTTAAGCAAAAACAATTTGAGTATTTATAATGTTTTTGAGTAGGTTAAGGTGCATTTTTCTATGTACTTTATGTTCCAAGATTAACGAAAGTTGATGTTTCAATTGGAATTTTCTACTTCCAGTCAGTTTGGAACATGAAATTTATACCATTAAATTCTTCATTTAGTTTTATTAAATGTAACATTTTGAATTTTTAAAATCCGTTAAGTTTTGCTTAGAAAAACATCAGTTTGAAAGTAGCCTAAAATTTGGGAACTTTTTGGATCGTAGTGTTGAAACGGTGCACTGGGCGGCTCTAAAACTTATATCTTTGTAATTAGCTCCTCAAGACCTTTAAATTGATGCCCATTTTAAGTATATTTTCACTGCCTAGAAATGGGACACATGGACCAGTGGCATCACTCTTTGTTAATCTTTAAAAATTTGTCAAATTTCTCTCTTTCTCTCTTTTCCGAAATTTTTATTAAAATTTGTTTATTTGTACAATTTTTTTCTAAATTACCATTTTACTAGCTTCCAAAAATTACCGAGTAATTTTTCGAGTAAGTTACCGTCATTACTGGATCATTTTCATCTCTACGCTTGACACAAGAATTTCTACGCGGCTCGACTTCAACGTTCGAGTACAAAATGTCCTTTCCTGTGCGATAACAAGACGAAGGGATTTTTACAATAATATATACTAATGCGTCTATGATCGTCTCGAATTAACTTGATGCATCTCTCTCGCTCTGCCGTCGCGGTTACCGCGACGTGAGACGTCTCGATACCGGATAAAATATCGACGTGCGTTATCCCAGTCGGCCGGTGACGATGCTCGACCGCATTGACTTATTGCACTTCGACGCGGACGTGGACGTATCGGGGCTCATACGTCGTGAGGTCGCGACAGCGCAAAGCGCATTGTCGAAATTGTCGATCGTAGGTGGCAGCCTCTCGGTAGCCGTGTGTGCTATCTGCGCTCGCCGCTCATTTGCGCGGCAGACCGAGCGAAAGCGGTTAACGGATAAATTCCGCTGGAGGCTCGCAACCCGCACGGATCCGTATCGTCGAACTATCGGTCGTAAATTCTTTCGCGGGATTATAATATGACCGACACTCGGGATTCCCACGCGGAAGAAAAAGCTTCAGTCCGCGTGACTGAATGGCGAGGAAAAACTCGATGAGAAACGATATCTCTGTCATTCGCAACCGGGAATATTCGTTTGGACATTCGACTGCATTAAAATTCGGTTGAGGTAACTGGCTGGGCAATTGACCGAGTAGGAAGCTCCTACAGGCATCCTCTTGTCAATCCTGTTAATTTTGATTATTACTCGGCTATTACTCGACTGTATTAACTTGAGAATTTAAGAGGACGTTACACTTGAAAATTTTACCTACAAAAAACTGACTTTTTTCTGCAAAGTTTACGTCATATTGGTTGTAACAGGATTATAGATGCTTTTACACATAGAAAGTACGCGCAATAATGAATTGGAGCATTGTTCATTATGTAACGAAAAGGATGGAAATTCTAAAATTGACATCTCGAGCTGTCAGTTGGTGTAAATATTTACTTGATGTAAAAATTCGTACGTGTACTATACGTGTGTTTGCCCCAAAATTTCAAGAAACATTTTTGCATCTTCACATCTGAATCCAGAAGATCCAGAAGATCCAGAAAAAAGTATACGAAAAATTTGCAGAAATATTTCCACGTATGCATAGTTCTTTTCTAATAGCATAGTAAAACAAAGAAGCATATATTTGTGTAAGATCCAAGTGAAATATTAAAAGAATAATATTATCGTGTTAATGTGTGTCGGTCACCTCTACGTTATCGACATTTTTCGAACTAGTCATTCATTAGACAAAACAGATTCATTATTTCATATGCCTCATTTTGTTTATTATACAACTATTTGTTGATCATCAGAGGAAAGAGATACTTTTCGAACAATTTTACAAGTGTGCTCAGATAATCTCAAATGCGTCTCAATTTCGTCCATATTTATCTTTATTTCGAAATGGCACGCTACTTTCGTCAGCATATGTCATTCTTCGCTTCTAACACAAATCCGACATGGCTGGCGACATAAAGTCTTAACATATACTCGAGAAAAGGTTTTATTTTACGTCAGTGCGTCTTCTGCACATAAGCGGTAAAAGTTTATTTCATGAATATACACTGAGAAAAAAATTTACTAAATTTCAAAAAAACGTTTGTTTAGATAGTATTGTGAAGATATTTGTTTAAATTAAGTAATTATTTTTTAAAATTAAATGAAGAAGTTTTAAATAGAAATTTGTTCATTTAATTTTAGAAAATAATTACTTAATTTAAACAAATATTTTCACAATACTATCCAAACAAACATTTTTTGAAATTTAGTAAATTTTTTTCTCAGTGTACGGAATAATATGCCAGATTTTCAGATTATTATTTTTTTAACGATAATAAATAAAACAAACAATGGCACTGTGTAACTATTTACCAACTAATTGTACGGGTAATACCTGCGCGCGGATGTAGGTACCCGAATAATATAGAAATAACCAAGTTATACTGGCAGCACTACTTTCTGTTTCTACAAGCGAGTTTTTCATCTAGTTGTCAGATAACAGAACATTCAGTTATACTAACGGAGTTGTTTTTTCCATGCATGCGGGAGTTGAGCAATTCGGTTTTCGACATTGAATGTTGAATCGTTCGATTCTTTCGGGCCCGAAGATATATCTCTGAATAGTTGGAAGTATTCGACTTGTAAAATTGGGCGTATCTCACAAAAGGAAGGAACAAAAGCTGTTTGTTTTCTGGCTTGTGCAACGAATCTGCTATCTCGGCTCTCGGGTTTTCCTCGACGCTCCCTCGACCACCCAAACAGTCGAATCTTCGAGCGTTGTGAATCGATCGAACCTGGAGGGCTTTCCCTTCTCCCCGCCGATGGGGTAGCACCTTGACGTGGCGCGCGGGCTGAGCAACCTCTGCATCCAGAAAACGCGAGACTAAGCTACCCCGTTTACAATTGCGATCGGAAATGCAAGTTCTCGACTGGCGAGTTGCCGACTGGGATCTCGTTTGGGCTATTATCTCCTTCGTGATTGGGTGTATTACTCGATACTAGTTGAAAGGATGGAAGGACGATGGGCAAAGTGGACCGATTTTGACTTAAAAAATTTAACGTAAGTTATGCATGTAATCTTGTGTTTTTAAACTCACATCATAGCATTTTTATCCATCTGAATCCGTGAGAAAGTAGCCCAAATTCGTTTTAAAGGACTCGAGATAAGCCAGTTTTAGTAATAATTCAACGACAATTTTGTTCTAATTATTTGGTTACTTGTATTAAGTTTTTATAACTTTTTTTTATTGAAAACCAAGGAAACCAAGGAAACAGTTTTCAAAATTAAACACTTCAGAAGTAGCAAATCTAACATAGCAAAATCAATATAACATATACGTACACTTTATCGATTTCGTTATGTTAAGTTTAGCATTTCTGAAGTGTTTAATTTTGATGTGTTTCCCTGGTGTTCAGTGAAAAAAGTTATAAATCTAAATTATAAGTAATTTAATCACATTGGGACAAAATCGTCACTCGTAGAATTACTATTAAAAATAACATTTCAATCCTTTTAATTTCTCACAGGTTCAGACGGATAAAAATGCTACCGTTATATGAGCGATCTCTATGAGAATATAAGATTACATGTATAACTTAAGTTACACTATTTAAAGATAAAAATCCATTAAGTTACACGATTTAAAGGTAAAAATCCATTTTATTCATCTTTTGATTCTACATTGATCCTGCAAATCGAAATTTATTTTTCACTTGTTTGCGAGACATCGCAAATTAATATTTCATCATTTTTTATATTGTTAGTAAATCATATATAGCTAGAAAATTCTCTTCGCGAAAAGTGACAGAAAATATTTTTATTATATTCGAGTCGGAATTTAGAATTTACTATATACTGAAAAAAAACAAATGTTTAAGAAATAAAAAGTATTGATTTGGTGGGTACTAATAACATATTTTCCAAATAAGAAAATATACATTTTCTGAAAATCTTTGTTTTTCATCTTTGCTTTTTCAATTGTTTATTTTGTACAAATAACAGAATTTATATTTAAAATACATATTATTATATTATTAAATATATCTTATTAAAATACTTATACCGAATAAATATTCTTTATTTTTCGGATATTTTTCTTCTCAGTGTACAAGTTTTGAAGTTCAATGCACCTTATGCTACTCGACAAATTAACGTAATTGTGCTAGATAAACAAAGGCTTTCGTTTCGATTTTCTATTTTCATCGCGTTGGTTTCTTCGCTTCTCGTTTCTCCACATTTTTCTCAGGCGCTATAGTATTTTGCTCATTGTGCAATGTAACGCTCGACTTTAGGGACATGAAAGGTGTACGACGTGCGAGACCGTTAATACAATTGAAGAAACATCCCCTCTCACCGCTAGCTGTCACCGCTCGTCAATGAGCTCCCGGCATCACATAATCAAAACATTGGCTGCCTCCAAGGCGGTTAAATTTACCGTTGTGCCTCGCGGACTTTTTCGGATGTTTACATTCACTCAGTCTCGGGCCGGCGAGCGACGCGCACACTACGGATGTGTCGCCGCGCGTTATCCATTATTCCTCTCGGATAACAGAGCTATTTCGTCGACTCTTTTGAGATACTTGATTAGTCTCTCGCCGGCATCGCGTTATTCAACACGTGTGTCTTCGATTGAATCGTGTCTACGCGAGTGTCAGTGTCAGTGCCACGACGGAGCGACCAGGATTCTGAGTGAAGAAGCTAGAACGAAGGATTCAGAGCGCTGGGACGCCGGCAGGATACGTCATATATTTTCGAGGTATGTCAAATCATTTGTTGTGCAAGAAGTCTCCGTTTTTTGGAGCTTCGTCAGCGAACTTACCGAAAATAAAAAGATACCCGAGTCGAAATCAAGGCCGGCATTCGCAGTCCGTTGTGTTGTCACTGACGTTGAAGTAATTATAGTTTGAAGAATCTCCAAGTATTTGTCAACCTATATCTATATTTATTACATTATTGTGCATAAAAAACATCGGCCTTTTTTTTTATCAGTAGAAGCGTAAAATTAGTAGAAACCTAGATGTAGCTTGTAAAACTTTTGATTAGCTTTCTCAGTCACATTTAGAGGCACTTAATCGTCGAAACATAGTTCAGAATAGAGGATTTATTGATCCAAATATCCGAACAATGGTCTATGAATACGAATCTATTATTAATTATGTTCTGAAAGATCTTAGACAACTCGCAACTTGATGAATGCCGGCCTTAAAATATAATGCAAATCTCGCAAGTAATAATTTCCACGTCTAATAATGCTTCTTTGGCCGCGAGTTCGATCTTGTTCACACCAGCCAACGCACTTTCCTTGCTTTTGTTTGGCTTTTATTGTACTGAATCTAGAATTAAATCACTATTGACAAATAGCATTATTGGACACAATAACTGTTGTTTTTATTTTTCCAGTTTCATATCAGCTCTTTTAAGAGCTACAAATCTCATCGAAATTTCCAAAAAAAAGAAAAAAAAGAGAGAAAAGAGAAAAATTAAGAAGGGATGAGATTAAGTGTTGTTTTTTTATCCATTTGCCTACACATTAATCCTTGCTAAATAATTTAATATCTGTTTGTCTATATAAATTTCGTTCGAATGTAGTCACACTTTGCCAAATGTCAATCGCGTGTTTATATTAATCAATCAATATATTAATGTAATGACGCGACATATTTCGCTCATTATCAATACAGAGTAACTCTTCTCCGCAATTTTTGTGAGAATATTTTTACCGTGTATAGTATAGTAACACTTACTATGCTCACTTACTACAAGTGTATAGTAACACTTACTGCAAACATGTTTCTCTTGACTATAGATTTTTTATTCTGTGCGCGATTATAGTTACAAATACCAAACAGTTTACAGCGTAGGGGAGAGTAAGAATACGTCGAAGTGAGGAGGAAAAAAAATTTGAGGAGGGGAAAGTGCTTTGTTAAATAATTAGTTGATTCGAACGCTCGATGGCCTAGGATTCTTACTTCTTCCGGGTTCCGTACAAACGATCTGCGTTTTTTTGAAGTTTTCCGGGCGGACAGGGTGATTATCGCGAACAGCAGTGAGCGAGTGTTGGTTTTGTGCATTCGATGGATACGGGCGGTTAATTTTTCCGCCGTTTTCTCCGCGGAGCGAAGAGACAGCCTTAATCGCGTCGTACATCTCTAGACTTTGCTATTTTGTTCGCAAACACGGAGGTAAGCATCGGATCTCGAAACTTCATCGTCGAATCGCGGTTACTGCGAGCGATCCGCATTCTAAAGGCGAAACTTTATTAAAATATATTCAGATTATAATCGAGTATAAACAGTTGAAGAGTAATAATAAACAATTAAAAAATAATAAAGATAATTGAAAGTAAAAAAAGATTTGAATATTAAATAATTCTTGGACGAGTGATTTTTCGAACTTTTCCGACCTGGAGAAAACGGCAGTAAACCATCTGCATCATCAAGGTAAGCCAATAGCTTGTACATCTCCAGATTCTTCATTGATTCTTCAAATTCTTGAAATTTGCAGGGTCAATGTAGAATCAAGATTTCGACTCGGGTGAACTCGGCTTTCACAGCAAGTGCTTTTTTATAACTCCACATGGAGAGAAAGTCCCAATAAATTGTGTAGAGTGTTGCACTTACATACAGGTCAGTACGACGAGTTACCTGTTCGTTTCGCTGACAGGCGCGCGTAATTGTACGCGATGTCAGTAGGTCTTGGTGGATTTCTCATTTGGAACGTGAACTTTGTAGGAAAGAAAGCGAGCATTCGATCTGTATATAAGTGCAACACCCTGTATTGAGAGAAAAAATGTCTAAGAATAAACAAAATATTTGGTGGATATACTAATAACATATTTGGTTGTACTAATATGTGAAATATTTTTTAAATACGAAAATATATTTTTTAGGAAACTTTAAGAGAAAATCTCAACTTGAAAGCAATCGTTTATACCACTGAATAAGAGAATTTCGATTTAAGTTAATATCAATACCCATAAATAAGTATATATTATTTTTGAGACATTTTTTCTCCCAGTACAGTGTTACAGTGTGTATAAATACTATGTCATGCGATCCTTCACTGGCCTGCAAGTTCGACGACATTTGCAAGCTTAACGTGGAATCTAGATTTCCACTCGGCTAATTAATTGCGAACGTGAGTAACGATCAGAGCAGTCATAAAGTCGAACCTACAACGAACGGGGAATCTAGGGCTTGAAATGAGTAGAGAAGGATAAAATCGTTTCCACGGAAGATGGATCAACAAGCGGTTTCGCTCAGCATTACAAATGAGCGCCGTCCGGTACGTCACGTGTCTCAACGTGCCTCGCAAGTTGGTATCCGATTCTGTACTAGACGGTGGGGAGATATTCAGATAACGTCACAGTAATGAATTTCCTATACCAAGTATAGCACACAATAAATCGTGCGTTGGCTCTGCCCTACCCGAATGAAGATTAACCGGGACGAAAGGCAGCCGCGATCGGCTTTATAGTCGTCACGACCGGCTGCACTTCGGTTTTACGACAATCAAACGGGGGACAAGTGGAACGAGCGAATCCGTAGATACTGATAGGCACGCGTTCTCGAAGTTGTAAAATCAGGATCTGATTACGGACGATTGGCTCGGCTGGGAGCTAAGGGTGGCGAGGACGAACGGCTCGGCGCAAACGTCTCCGACACGAAGAATATTTCAGCGAAATAATTCCGGTCGGTTCGCCCACACGGCACCGCGAAACGTGAGCGCGGCGATGGCGGAGGAGCACGGCGGCAATCGTCTGTCTGCGGCGATATCCGCCGACGCTGACTTATCACGCTTCGACGGACGACGTAGACGAATCGGGGTTGCACGTTCCCAGGTCGTACGCCGCCGTAAGGTCGCGACGTGGTAAAACGGATCGCTGAAATAGTAAAAGCCTCAGCCCGCCCGCCCACCCGGCGACTTATCGCAACAAACTGTCGCGTATTTACATCCTTGCGTCGTTCCTTGCGAGAGATCGCGCCCATTGATCTACGAGTCGCGTCGTACGTGAATCTTTGCGACACCTGCGCTTGACCGCGATGGAGGTGTTGGCGCAGCTGTCGAACTCTGATAAATAACTAGGGTACCGGTACGCAAGACAAGACAAGACAATCTAATGTCTCCCGGTTCTTGTTCGAAGTAAAGCCCAATCCAAAGTCCGGATGAAGTCCAATATACGAGTAAAGTGAGATTAAGTTAGAGGAAAGCACTTATGACGTGAAGTTCCGCGAAGTCAGATTTCGAGGAGGTTCTTCATTTTCATCGGAGAAGGTTCAATCGCATCCTCGTTTGAACCTTCTAATGACTCATCATCTCTCTTAATTTCATACATTTCAAATTAAAAAACCCCTCTGACTTTCGATTTATGAACTAACTTATATGTTGTACACTGAGATAAATTATTCGACAAGAAATTAACAAACGGATATTTTCGATCAAAATACCGATGAATTTTTCTATCAGATCAGGAGACATCCGATGAGAAATATCGGTTTTTTGATCGATTTATTTGATGAAATGCCATTATGATCGAAAGTATCCGATTAAATTTAATCGGATATCCTGATTGGATATAAAAATTGATCGGAATTTGATCGGAAATATCTGTTTGTTAATTTTAATCGGATAATGTCTCTCATAAATAAACTTACCCAAAGGTTACACTCTGATTTCTTTCTAATTTGGCACAAATATAGAAGTACAACAAATATTTAGGTAATATTTTGTCATTTTGGCCCACTTTGAGTTTCACGGGTAGTTTATTACTGTTTAATGTTCTCACTCTTATCATCATATAAGTGCAACGAAAATGCACACGAAATAATTTTATACATTTAATTTCATATTCATAATTAGCCAACCAAAAACTCCTATATCTTGTATTCAATTTTATTTCTTATGCATTTTTATTGTACTTGTTGATGATAGGAGTGAGAATATTAAAAAGTTATAAATTGCCCGTAAAACTCAAAGTGGGCCAAAATGAAAAAATATGACCTGAATATTTTTTGTACTTCTACATTTGTGCCAAATTAGAAAGAAATCGGAGTGTACCTTTTGGGTAGGTTATTCTACACTTGTCAGTGTAGAGTAACTATGCAAAGTTTTGTCTAGATTGGTTAAAGTTTAGAAATATTTAGGAAATAGACATTCTATTTAAAAAATATATGTATGTTGAACTCTAAATAAATAAAAACGGTATGTTGGGAAAACAATTTAATGTGCCTCGGTTCTTGTAATCCGGAATAAAATCCAATTCGAAATAAAGTTCAACATAAAAATAAAGCGAAATTAAATGAGAGAAAAATACTTATGACGTGTGCTTCGAGATCAAATTTTGAAAAGGTTCTTAATCAAAGGATTACGAACTTGCTTAGATATTCAAGTAATCCACTGTTTTTCTTGATTAAAAGACACGTTTCAAATTAAAGAGGCATTCTGCCTTTCAATATATGAAGCAAATGTTTATATATTACCTATCATTAATTTACTGTGTGTTGAAGTTATTAAACTTATATACATTCACCGCTTCCGTTGCATCTTTGATACCTTTCGCGAACGAGGTCGGCCAAATGTAGTTGTATCCGCGGTGCCATCAAAGCGCGCGAAAGCTGCGAAAAGAGTTTCGAAGAGGAGTTTCGAAATTGTGCGCAGAGCACGAGTATCGTGACGGATTCGCAAATAGCAAGCCATCGCGCGCTTGAGAGGAAGAGAATAAGGAGAAAGGTGGTAGGGAGGGTAAGAGGGGGCGGGAAGGGGGGGCCGCCGTTGTCGTCGTGTCGTAGTCGTCATCGTGCAAACGGCGGCGGCGCGAAGGGGTTAGCGTGAAGCTGAAGAACGAGGCTGCCGGGGAAGGGCACTTTGTTCTTCTCGCAGCTCGTTCTACCGCGTGTCGGGGCTCCCCGCGTAACGTTTGTCACGAAAACAGCCGTGAAATGTATGCGCCCCCATTCACTAGGCGACAGTTCCTCGACGGAGTTCCTTAGTCATTTCCCCTCCGCCGGTACGGACGCGTACAGGGCCCGGCGTCCCGCCTTTCTCGTCCTTCCAGTCCGCGTGTTCCAGGAGGGTACGCGTTTGGCGTAACGCAAAACCCCTCCCCGTCGTCGTCGTCGCCGTCGCTAAAATATTAACTCCATTACGCGGCGACACGACGGCGCTCTACTCGTTCGACCGAAATCGCTCTCCATTCCTCGGGAAACAAAAACGGCGCCGAGTCGGACGGTGCTGCACGCCCGGGGGCCCACTCCGTCGTGCGTATTCTTCGCGCGAGAAAGCGTTTCCACGGCGAATTAAGGACCGTCGTCGATTTGCGCTCTCCTTTACACGGCGGTGTAACCGGCCGAGAGCGCGGATTTCTATGAAATACGAGGAAAACGCTCGGTTTTAGCTAGCACTGGTTACAGCACTCACCAGTCTTCCAATTCAATCCGATTAATGACATCTATTAATTATTTGTGAATTATTTATCCAGTGTTACTTATTATTCAGAGGAGACCGGGGCTGTATAGCCCCAGGGATATGTTCATGTATTTTTTAGTATTTATCTTGAGAGGAACGGTGGCATAAAATCGCGAAATGATTCTTTTAGAACATAAATACTTTTCCCTGAGTTTCATTAAAATCTGTATAATATTACAGTCAAGTATAAGAAAGAGAAAAAACTGATTTGGTAGTAGCAAAGTAAATTTTCTCGAAATTTAATGTTTTAATATTCTCCATCGTGACTGAATAAAATTAAGCAATGTGTTACTAGCTAGAATAAAATTTCTTGTGAATGTATGATATACTGTTTCTGATAATAAAAGCAATTTTCATTCATAAACTGGTTGAAATAGAGCGTATGAGCGGGCGAGGTAAAGTTGGCTCATATTTCAGGCTCGGTTGTGGAGACCTCTCGCAGACACTCTGGAACTGTTAATCAGGATACATATTTTATTTTATAGCCTTCTTTATCCTTTGCCCTTTACGGGCCACTTGCCCCAATACCAGCGCGTGATGGCTATGTTCCTGCATATTCGTATTTTGGTTATTACAAAACAAAGTATATGGTTAACAGGATCGCGGGCTGTCTCTATCATGTTTATACAGTCAGCCACAACAATTAGTCGCCTGAGAAGTTGTAATTTTGAAATTCTAAAGTATAAGACATCCAGCCCCGGTCTCTCCTACTTATTCGTTTTCTTTTAAATCCCCATGCATCCTAATAACCGACTTGATCCGCGCAAGATTATTAGGTCACTGATACGCGTTACGTTTTACCACTAGAAGCGGCCTGTGAACGATTTTTCGCCCGCGGCTGTCCTGTCGTTCTTGCTACATTCGAAATACGGAACTCGATCCAGTGATCGAAAGGCGTTTCAAAATTGAACAAAAGCCACCATCTCTGTAAATCCTTCACTTCGACGTTTCCCGTTCTGGTGCGTTTGTGATTTTTGGGAAATAGCCCGCAGGCAAAGATCCGTTTGCACGGCAGTAATATGCCCTTTTTTTTTTCCCCGCCGGGGCGAAAGTCGGACATGATTCCCGTGACTTGAGGGCGACACACGTTATCGTAATGCAGCGGCAAATCCCCGATCCTCTTTTGTGGAGGTTTCTTTTGATAACGCTCTGTCATTGTCGGCTAAACTGTGAGATAGCACGCAGCAACACCTGTGCGAGATTGCCCCGTATGCTGGTAGATAAATCCTTTGTGATCAAAGAAGAGAGAATCATGCGAACTTTGGCGGCGCTCCTCGCCGACTTTTGCCTTTTCAGAGCTCGCTCGCCGGGGCTTCGAGTATGAGTCGCTGTTATTTGACTTCGAGACTGTAATGAAACATCAAGGCTCGTCAGTCGCGATGTTACAGATAAGGCGATTATCCTTATTTCGCATCCGAGCGCGCTTCGCGAGAGATTCTACGTTTGCTCCAACCGATAAGAAGCGCAGGGGGATGTATCGAGAATGCATACGCGCGACGCGCTGTTAAATTCCGGCCGAACCGTTTGCGTTGCGTCGGAAGGAATTCCGGTCACGCGAGCGTTGTGCTGTGCGGAAAAACAAAAAGTGATTGCATCGTAAACTGCGTCAGGCGGGGATTCGTATTATTTCAGGCCGCGATATCGACGTTCATCGTGGATCGATACTTCCAACCCCTCCTTCCCCCTCCTTCCTCCTCCTCTCATTTTTTGCATATCGCCGCGGAGGATCTACGTTTTATCGCGAGCGGTTGCACTCTTTCGCCGCTCCGCGATCAATCTCCAGATTAGGCTATCGCGGCAGTTTTCTAAATACGTCGTTCGGAGACATCGTGTCCCCCGATGCACGTGCCACATCGATGCACGGGCCACATCGATGCACGGATACGCACGGATACGCGATTTCCCCGTATGCCGAGGGATAATACGAAGGAGGCGCGCACTCTTACGCGGCGCGGCCGTATTTTATCTCGAGCCGATGTATCCTCCCATTCCGAACGTACATAACCGTGCCTCTTCATACTCCGGTAACGAAAAGGCAAGTCGTGAGACGCGTAACCGGGCCGCGGAAGTTCCTGAGATTTCACGGCGAACGGTTCCCAGGCAGAGGCCTAATGTGAAAATCTTCCCTGCACGGGAGGGCAGGAGGCCTCTTCGCGTGCTTGCGAGGGGATTGCGATCGTTATTGGGAGAAAGAGAATCGGTTGAACGCGTGCGGATATTAAATTTGCGTTGTTTGGAGCACGCGCCTTTCGACAGTCTCGCTTCACCTTCAATGAGAATATCGAGGAAAGTCGCTATTTCCCAATTCTGCAGCATCACAAAGTAATTCTCTAATGTCTTTTTAATTATAATTTAATTATGAAGCTCATTCTTTTCTCTCGGCCATCCACATTTCACGGCATCAAAATTATTATGCGGAGGGAATATTATAATTTTTTCTTGTTTTAATATATAATTTTTTTTTTTAATTACATAGATGCAAGAATAGACTGTCAGCACATTGAGAGAAAAAAATATCTAAAAAATAATTAGTATTTATTCGATGGGTAATAACATTTATTTGGATCTAAATTCTTGTATTTAAGTGGAATGAATAATTGTTTTCATGAAGAGCTAAATTTGAGGAAAATGTGTATCTTTTTTATTTGAAAAATATATTTTGTCAGTGTAAAATAATAAGTATATTAGTATAAGTAATATATAAATATGTAAATATATAAATATATATATAAATATATATATATATATATATATATATATATAAATATGTTATAAAATATATAAATATATATATAAATATATAAATATGTTATTAGTATTCTCACACCGAATAAATATTTTTTATTTTTCCAACATTTTTCTCTCGTTGCAAGGTTTATCTTGCCAAGATGGCAAATCTTGGAAGATGGCAAATTTTTCATTAGCCCATTTCAGTTTCTATAAAATATAAGTAGCACATACGAAGTGGAGGGATAAAATAAATTACGGTAGAATGTCGATCTGTTTTTCGACATTCACATAATTCTATAGCACTTTCTATTATTCTCTCCGTGTGGAATTTCCAAGGTAGAATCAATTTGATAGGCGGGTCGTATGTTTCCTTCAAGCCCGAATCAAACGCGTGTGGCCGCGTACGCAATGATTCATAAGCATTATAAGTCCATGTCGATTAAAATGCGCGAAAACCGCTTCTGGCGAGCGTCTCGTACAATGCGGCGATTGGTGCATACGTGCGCGCACACACACACACACGCACACTTGTGCACACCGGTTACATTCGAAATTACCATCGTGATATCGCGAATGCCGCGATAAACAATTTAAGGAGACTGCTAATCAATGTTGTACGCGCGATTCTGATTCATTGCGCTCGCGTTGTAACGCGCAATTATTTTAAACACGATATCAATCAGAATCGCCATTTGTCATGGTAATGAAACAGTGTATAAAGGCTGAATTAATTTTTCATAATGCAATACCGTAACGTAACGATATGCGTAAAGAAACGAATAGATTTCGACGTCAACGAACGTATCATTGAATTCGCCTGATTGCTCTCTTCCCTCAAAAAATCGCCAAGGATAAGGGAGCTTCTTCCAAGTAATCCTGATCACACTCGACTCGAACCTCCATCTCGGTTGGTTTTTTAGTTTCTCACTCTCTTTCTCTCCCTGTTTCTCCCTGTCTCTTCCTGTATCTCTTTGTCTCTCTCTCTCTCTCTCTTTCTCTCTCTCTTTCTGTAAGGAAAGATTCCCTCCACCGGGGCTAGATGTCCCACAGCTCCGATATCCCGCGGCGATTACTCGTCGATCGCGTTGAAAGGACCGTCTTATGATCGACGTCGTTTCATAACGGCGAATGGCCGACGCCACCTGAACGGTGTCTAATCAGTAATTAATATCTCGTGCAGATCAGCGTTTCTGCATTCCCAAGGCGCGCCGGTGACGCGGAAAGTTTGCCCGCGCGCCGTGAAAGTTTTGACGATCGCCGCGGCAGCACGTCGGTATTACTTCGCGGAGCATTCACGGCCGTCTGGAGGCGGCAGGGGTTCGCCATTATCGCGATTAAAATAAGAAACGACACTGACGGGACCGCCGCCCGGCGTCACATCGCCGCGCGCCGTTGACCGTCCTCGAGGAGGAGCTGCAGCGTGGAGGAGGCTCGGGGGACGGACGAAACTAATTTAAAACGTAACCCGCCGCCGATCTCTCGTTGGGGCGTTTTATCGGTAGACGCGAGCGCGCATCCAAAGAGCACGGGCACGGCCGGGAATTAATTAAGAGGATATTTCGCGAACGGCACGGAAATAATCACACGCATAAAGATCGACTCGTATACAGGGTGTCTGGATGTCATGCGCTCATATGGAGGTAACACGGGAGACCGGGACTAGATATCTCACATCCTAGAGAATTTCCAAGTCAACTTCTTAGACAACTAAAGCTTGATCTGCAATGTGTTATTTGCTTCCTGTTTCTTTTTCTTGATTTCTTTTTGACTCAAATCTTAAGCCTTAACCCTTTACAGGGCAAAACTCTTTGAATATGACAAATGAGTTTTTTCTTTTGTACTTCGCTAAAATAGTCCTTAGAAATATTTAAATATCATTTTTGAGACTGAGAAAAATTTTTGATAAGAGATATCAACCGGAATAACTATTGTACCATTCAGGGAAAGCGTTTAGAACTACTCCCGATACTTTTAGCCAATTTTGTGCTGCTGGTATGACTTATGTATCAGTGTCCTATAAAGGGTTAAACTAAAAAAAGACAGAGAACAAGAAATAGGAAGCAAAGAGCGCATTATAGATTAGGCATAACTGTTGCGACTGACTCTAAAAACGTGATAGAGGCAGCTTTTTGCTATGTGTTAATGCTGTTAACTCTATATTTTGTTTCGTTATAACCAGAATAGAAACATGCAGCAATATCTTGTCGGCTATCTTGTCCCGGTACCGAGTTTAATTGCTTAGTAATGCAGGGTAAAGAGGGGCCATATATAAACTATATATCCTCCTTAGTAGTCTGGTATATCGATGAGAGCTCTCTTTAATTATTGGCCTCGTTCGCTCAATTTCAATCATTTTATGAATGGAAATTGCTTTTATTGTTCGGAACAGTGTATTATATACTCGCAAGAAACTTCATTTTAACTAGTAACACGTCACTTTAACTTTATTCACTTACGAAATAGAGAATATTACCACAGAATTTCGAGAGGCTCGAACATTCAACTACGATAGGCATCGGTTTTTGTATTTGCGTGAAAGTGAAGTTGCGTCGATCATTGTCTCTTTGTCAAAAGTCACTGGAAACCTTAGTTTGAATTTATAATGCGAAGCTCTTAGTTTCATGTCTTCAATGGCAGCAAAGTGTAATTTAAAAAGGGGACAAAATAATAATAATGGAGACTTTCTATTTGATGAAGACACTTCTGATTTAAATATGCAGGATGTTTAGACTTGGATGTCAGCGCTTGCGTGTAGGTTTTTAACTCGTTAAACCGTATAGAAAAATCCTCTACCAACTTGTAAACAACCACGATAATTTTGGTGATGTCAGTTGAAGCAAAATTTGTCAGTCGATGTTGACAGATGTCGGACATCTAAATCCAGATACATCCTGTGTACAACATATCGATGGCGCGTTGGCCCGATGTCAGCGCTGCGTCGTTATTGTTCACGGAGTTGAATGGTCGTCTTCTTTTTATGACATATAGAAATCGCGTTTTTCCACTGGCAGGACTATACTTCCGAAAGATGGTAAGAAGAAGAAGAAAAAGAAGAAGAATAGGTGTGTCACGAGCTCACCCTATGAGAAGCGGTTCGGTAATAATTGAAAAATATATTATTTTCGATCGATTCTCTATTGTTCGGGCTACGAAACATATTATCGTCATCGTCATTGTCGTCGTCTTGCAACTAGAATCCGAGGCTTCGGCGTTTTCAATATCTTCGGTAGGTTCCGTCATACAAAGTAACTCTACACCGCCGTCGTCGTCGTCGTCGTCTTCGTCGTCGCCGTCGCGTTTTCAATGCAGAAGATAGATAGATATCGGGAGACGCGGAGACTTTGCGCGACGCGCTCGCAATATGGCTTCGGATTCCTGCGAAATTTTCACCGGGATGCAGGCTGTCCCGCCTCCCCCGAAGACGACGGGATTCGCGCGAGTCTGCGGCGGCTCTTAAGTATCTCATAAGATCCGACCTCGTTACATCTTGAGGTTTGACGTTTCTTCTACTTCGGTTATCACAATTCTTTTTCAGTAGGGGAGAAGGTAGGAATATAAAACAGAGTGGTAATACGAAGCAAGCAACAATTACTGCGATCTGTCAGTAACTGAAATAAACATTTAAGGTACTTATTCGCCACCAAAGGGACCTGACGTCAGTGCCGCGTTGTTTACAATGCCACGAGAGGCCGCTCTGTTTTCTTTCTGTTAAAACTTTTCACAAGGTTTGAGTTCAACAATTTTTTCCCTTTTCAATCGATAAATGTGAATAACATGTTAGCTATAGAGTGTATCGACTAGAGAGTAATAAGATTAAATTTAATTTGGAAGTATTGTTCCTACTTTGAGATTCCGTGTCGAAAGTTATTTGAAAAATAGCAACGGGTAATAACATGGAACAAAGTGTCTTATATTTTCACGTCTTTTATGCGGTGGATGTAAAAGTGATATTCTTATTCGCGACTTCTGTTCATCAACCTAAAAGGCTTCTACATAATTTGAATGATTAAGCTTAATTTTTTTAATTCTCATAGGACATTTTCTTAATTTTCATTTTTAACTTGATTGTTTCATCCAAAGGAATTCAATAAAAAAGTTGTTTTAACGTCAACGACTTAATGATATTAAAAGAAAACTTTCTTTATATTTTCACACTTGCTTTTATATCACCACCCTATTTTCCAAGACTCCACTTCTTGCACTATATTAAAAAAAAATTTTTTTTAAACAGTTTAATTTCTCCCTAAGGATTATGAATATATTTTAAGAATTATTTGCTGATACTACTTTGATGCAATTACTGCATTTAATTTTGGGTTTTTCATCTAAAACAAAAAGAGTAATCTGTATAACTACCTTCTCCTTTATTATCTCAGTTTCAAATTTTCGCAATCTACACTGGAAGGAAAATATCTGGACATTCATTTGTGAGATACACAAAGTTTACCTTCGCACGAAATAAAGTTTACTTCTGCGAAATAAGCACTTTTATCGCACAAATGAATTTTCAAGAGTATTTTCTCAGTTTACCTGTGTACGATCGTATACGATTCATGTTAAGTGATCATTAAGGTGAACAAAAAGAAAAATGCAGAAAAGCTTCCATCTCTTTTATTATTCAGCGTGGATTATCTTTGTGGATATATTAGTTAAGTAATTCACGGCCCTTTCGCGCGTCGGCGGACTCATCCGGGATGGTCATCAAAAGTGAACCGTGTACATTGGCCTTCATAGCGTAAAGGCGCAAGGTGGACTATAAGCCGAGTTAATTAACGTATTACAGCGAGTGCGCTGTAAGCCGGAGCGCGGCTTTTTTGCCAGGCTGCAATAGAGAGAGAGAGAGAGAGAGAGAGAGAGAGAGACGGGGGGGGGGGGG
>NW_022639546.1:1068800-1072200 GCF_010583005.1 Odontomachus brunneus
GGGGGGGGGGGGGGGGCGGGAGGAAGAGAAGAGAGTAAAGCGTGTGCTCGGCAGTGGCCTGAAACACTGAAGAAAAACCACATAATAATTAATTAATTACCAAATCATTAATCACTCGCCACGAATTTCGCGACCGAACGTCCGACGGTTCTAAATGACCCGACGTCGTCCGACAGGCACTTTGTTCGCGTAATCTCAATTTTCGCCGTCACCTGATACAAATCTGACGAAGATTTAAGGAGAGAAATTCTTAAATCGATACCAACGGGCGAGCGAGGGTAGAGCCGCGTTCTTCGCCGGGATGATAAATTTTCAGTACAGTTCACATTAAAAATTTCAATTTCGCATCCTAACGGAGCATCTCTTCGCGACGCGCTTCTTCTCCCCCTCTCCCTCCCTCCCTCCCTCCGCTTTAAAACGCGCCCCTCTCTGCTTCGTGTTCTGTTGCCATTGCGAAGGATATCTCGACGTCGTTTCGGCCGATCCGGCGGCGTCTCGTCGCTCTCGCGAGCGCTCATATTTATTTACATCGCGACGTACCAGTGAATATTCGCCAAGGCTGCGACGGCTTCTCCACCCCGGACGGTCCGAAAATAATGTCCTTGGTTTTCCCTTTTCTTTTTTTTTTTTTACCTTTCTCTCCCCCTTGTTGTTTCTTCTCTTTTACGAGTCACAGCTTCCTCGTCCCTATACATAATAACCGACGGCCATCGAGATGTAAATGCGAAATCCTTGTTGCGACTTCGGCCGGCCGGCGTGACGGCAATTACAGCGCGTTACACACCCACGCCCCGATATCATTCTTCGCGCTTCCATAAAATGCGACAGGGGTAACAAAAGCCGATCATAAAGCTGTCTACGCCGAAGAGGAAGGACGGTCGGTCGTCGCGCGTCGGAAACCGGGGGTGGACGGAGACGCGCGCGCGTGCACGTGGCTGTGTATGCGTGTGTGTGTGGGTGAGGAAGGGGTGCTCGCCCGACACCGCGAGGGTGCACAAGAGGAGGATGGTGATGGTGCTGGTTGTGGTGGTGGACGCGGGTGGTCGGCTCTCTGTACGCGCGTATGTAATACACGCCTCGCCGGGATACGTACTAGATGCTACTTTATCCTACGACCGTGCGACGGTCGATAGACTATGGCCGCGTATATACCGGGGCGTTAACGCGATAACTCGCCGCATTGCCGACCAGCTCGACGCGAGTGACGTCCCGAGATTATTCGGGATTCCGTTATAATGAGTTTGCGTATAGACAGGCCGCCCTATCCATCCCCCGCCGGTGACTCCGGGGGGTCGCGGTGTGGCCCGCGAACTTTTGCCAAGTTACCGGTAAGTAATCCTCGCAAATTAATTACCGGTCTTTACCTCGTCCCCGGTTCCCGTAATCTTACGGCGGAATTCAAGTTTTAAATTAAATTCAGTCCCTTCGCGTCCTCCTCGCCGCGCGTCGCCTTCTACCCCTCGACTGTCGCCATCGACTGATGTCTAATATGATTGCACAACATACGAGAGCGTGCGTCGTGTTATGTCATCGTACCTGAGCAGACGATTACACGCTTGCACGTACCTTTGAGTTTTTAAGGGAGTTTACTCGAACGAGAGCTTGGAGGAAAGTCATTGTTTATTATATAACTTAAACTAAATACTTTTAGCAGGTTTTAAAGAAGATATTGTTACAGTTTTAAAGAAGATATTGTTACAGTTTAATTATTTTATTTTATATATTAATAATAAATGTTATGATACATATACAACGTTATATTGTTGAAATGTTGAGACCAATTAAATAAAATTTCAGAATAAAAAGAATATTATTAAAATGAAACAAATGTTGGAGACATTATTTTTTTTCTTAACGTAAAAATGGCACAACTATAGGGCTCTTCATATTAGGCTACCTTAGACTTCCCCATATTAGGAACTTTGGGCAATTGATATTAGAATTTCGGTTCCTGCAATCTCTGACTTATCGGTTTGCCAACATAATATTAATTTCATTTTGTTACTTATACTTATCTAACATAATACTAGCTTCATTTTATTACTTGTATTATGATACAATAACCTCAATGTAACTTATTTTACGTGAGTTACAGTAAATCTTGTGAAAGCATGAAAAATACTCTGGACAGCACAGAAAATGTTTTTATCTACTACACCTGTCACTCGCTCGCTAGATTAGACATTAATGGCGTTTAACATAAGAAGGAAGCACTATGTAGAATAGTTTTGAAGGCAATTCATGGATCTCACATTACATCGTGTTGATCAGAATTCCCCATATTCGGCAACTTTATATCATATACTTGCTAGAAATTTTATTCTAGCTAGTAAGGCATCGTTTAATTTTGTTCAGTCACGATGGAGAATATTAATAGAAAATTTCGAGTGGCTCGAAAGTTTACTTTGCTTTTACTATAAATCAGTTTCTTCTATTTCTTGACTAATATTATTCCGATCTTAATGAAACTCAGGGAAAAATATTTGTAATTCTATATGATACACAGGCTCGCGAAAGTATACAACTTATTAAAGTAGTTTAATAAACGAATTTAATAACCAAACTATCTGATCCTAGAGCGAATGTTTTTGATTAAAAAAATAAAAAAAAGTATTTATGTTCTAAAAACAACCATTTGTCTTTTTAAAACATAATACGCTATTTTGTCACTATTCCTCTCAAGATAAATATTAAAAACACGCAACACATACATTGCCCCGAGGCCATATAACGCCGGTCTCCCCCACATATGACGGATGTGCTGGGATATTATCGTGGCGTATTATCCGATGACTGACTTCGAAACACGAATGATGAAACTTTGTTCGGACGAATTACAGTACGGCACTCGGGCCGCGAGGTATAATGGATTCCGGGCGCAGTGTTTTAGGGTTAAAAGCCGCGTCGGCGCGAAACGACGTCGTCCGGTGTTCCCGTTTTGCGTAGCTTTGATGGCTCCGTGTGCCCACACCGCTGATGGTTCAATGACGCGCTCGCCGGTCGAATGACTGTTCGTGTACCATGTACTCCACTCGCTCGGGCGCGGAAATGCCGCGCGCGTAGCGACGCGCCCGCGTCGCTCTCGAGCACTCAACGAGTGCGCTAAAATATCCGCTCTTGTGCCGTTAAAATACCCGCTTCTGCACGTCGCGTCCTGCCGTGTGTGTGTGTGTGCGCAGTATCGGTGAAACAACGACGTTCGCGCGGGGTGGCGTCGAACGTTAACTCGACCCGCTCAGCTCGACGCCCGTCATATCTCACTTCGATTGGTCATCGTTGGCGTTTGAACGTTTCAACGGTAAGTACACACGGTGCTCGCGGGCATTAATTACCGCGGGGTTTCTTTCTGCCGCTCGCTTGCTTTTTGCTTCATAATTAATGATTCGGCGGGAGGAGAAGA
>NW_022639546.1:1072306-1075146 GCF_010583005.1 Odontomachus brunneus
GGGGGGGGGGGGACAAAGAGGAGGAACGTACGGAACGCTTAATCCAATATTTAACATCGGATACTCGCACGCGAGCGATTAATCCCGCGGCTTCGCGACGCGCCGGCCGGAATGGCCATGAATCAATCACGACGATCCGTTATGTATTTGGCGGCGATAAAGAATCCCCGCAATCGATACCTCCGGCTCGCGGAATTATAGTTTTTTCATAGGACGGATATATTTTTGGATTTATAGGCGCGCGATAAATCCGGCGGCCATAATCTCGACGATACCACCCTGTTGTGCCGCACGTGCGCGCGAGCGAGCTCTCTCGGGGAGAGCCGGCCGGCGAAAACACGTATTTCTCCGCGGGGGTGGAAAAAAATCCGCTCCTCCGTCCGTCGCCGCGCCGTCGTATTTATTTATCTGGCTGAGTGCGCGGATGATAATGACACCTGGCATTTCATTCATTGTTAGCGGCGCTGGAACTCCCCGCCGCGGCGCTATGAAAACTATGTTATTTGTATGCCGCGGACGGCCTCCTTAACTACGACAATACTTTCCCGCCGCCGCCGTCGCCGCCGCCGTCGTCGTCGTCGTCGTCGTCGTCGTCGTCGTCGTTCTTCGTGCGCGCTCTCCCACGGGGGTGAGTGCGGCGGCACGGAAGAAATATGGAAATGGCCGGGAATCAAGGAAGGGTCACGACTCCCCAGCCTCCGAATTAGAAGAATTAAGTAAAGAGCGAAACTCCCTTATAAAAGGATTTCGATGTCGGGCGTGAGCGAGCGAGCGAGTGAACGAGCGCGTCGCATTATTACTCCTCACCTCGCCCGCGCATTTTGCAACTTCCGCCGGGGATCGGGGATACGTATCGATAACGTGATTTGGATATGCAACAATTAACAATCCCGGATATGTATGGCGCCGCGGATAATGATGTAGGCGATACGGCAACGCGTATTAATTTCTGGCCATTCCCCTAAATATCACATTCTTCAGGAAAAAATAGTCCGCGCAATCGGATAGTTTGCATATCGAAATTTTCAGGCATCGCGTGCGTCGTGTAATTCGATGGCTGTTACAATAATTAATCATTGTGCCATTATTTATGCCGTTATCTCTTATTTTTTCAAAAAGTTTTGTTCCTTTCATAATTTGATCGTATCGAGAGGGTCATTGATTTTTATGAGAGGGACGGTTAATGCTAAAATGAGGAAAATTCTCAAATGATTCTCAAATAACGAAAAAGATAATCTGACATGAAAGTGACGTTAATGAGAGCTTGGAAATATTACAAATATCAGATTGTTTTGCCTATTAATTATAATAATTAGTCGCCTAATGGCATAATGAATAATCGGCGGGGAAGGACCTTTTTGAGAATTCGTTCGTCCCTTTGAAATGAAGGGAGAAAAGAAAATCGCGCGGAACAAACTCCTCGCCAATTTGCGAGCGAAATGAGTGAACGATAAGTATGTTTGTGGTGTATTACACAATTGCGGCGATAGCAGATGAAATCTTAGTCGAATGTATTTCGCGACGCACGTGCGTGGAAACAAACGTTTATTTATTCGTTGTCACGGGAACTCTGAACGAATTTAGTTTGGGAAAGAACCGATCGACTGCGGTTTTAATGGGACAGCCGTTAATTCTGGCAGATATTCTATAAATCACTGTAATTCACGCAGGGTTGATTAATTGGCCGTAGTTACGCAAGAATGATCCAATCCATGTGAAGCAGAGGAGAGGTGGCGTGAAAGGGACATTTTGTTCAGGATAAAATAGTGACTAAACTAAAGGACCATTTATAATCTTTATTAATCATTTCAGAAACGTCAATTATCGAACAATAATAATCGGCGGTGATAACAATCTTATCATTAGTTCTACATGCATTATCTCTTATTTTTTAAAAAAGTGCCCCTTTCATAATTTGATCGTATCGAAAGGGTCATTAATTTTTATGAAAGGGACAGTATGCTAAAATGCAGAAAATAATTAACAAAAAAGATAATCTGACAAAAAGTAACGTTAATGTTTTTAATTAATTGGACGCTTATAAGGCTTGTATTTTTTTATTTTATGTAGAAAGACGTGTGGACTACCTAATGGAAACAAAAACTCAAAAATCACAAATTGTGATTTTGGTGGGTTGGATCAGTCTTGTGTAATTATTGTCAATTGTTGGTGGCGTGGATTACAAGTCTCGCGGTCGTGTATTCTTCTTTTTCGCTGTGTAAAGGATAACTCGTCACTGCTATTGGATAAATCAACCAACTGATATATCATAGCCGAATATCGGCGCAGGAGCGTAATTGACGTATCGTGGAGCGTACGTCGATGTAATTGATATGCAGTGGCAGGAATATTTCCGAAGTTACCGATATTTTTATGTTTACACAAATAGTACGTACACTGGCATATGTATGATCATACATGAGCTTTGACTTTGCTATTGATTTTTCCGGATATCGCGAGAGCCGTGCCAACGACGCTGGCTTCCAAATCGGTTGTTTCACTTGTAACGATCACTCGAGCCGATTTTACATATCGATCCGGTAGCCCCGAATGCTATTTCACGCGCTCTGCCTTAACATCGTACGTGACGTTTGTCGGTGTTTCTCTAAGCCCTCGCGCCGAAAAATCGAGAATACCAACGTCGCACCTTTGGCAATAGACAGAGAAGAGAGGAGGATGGGAACGCCGATATTTGCGCGAGAATAATCTAACGAGTAACGGAAAATTATTCAACGGAACGTTTTAATGCATCGGGAAACGAGAAAGAGAGTGAGTGAGTGAATGAGAGAGAGAGAGTGAGAGAGTGAGAGAGAGAGAGAGAGAGCGAGAGAGAGAGAGAG
>NW_022639546.1:1082007-1083166 GCF_010583005.1 Odontomachus brunneus
AGAGAGAGAGAGAGAGAGAGAGAGAGAGAGAGAGAGGAGCGAGCCTCGAAGGGAGATCACTCACGGGGGAATTATTTTATCCGCGGTGAAATTCCAGTGCCGCTTGACGGAGGTCGAAGGGTAACGTCCCTATTTCCGCATGTGCATCGACGGCGTCCCGCTGCATCCTTGACGGAAGCGCTCGGTAATTCCAGCGTGTGCGCGTGCACTCTCTTGTACGGAAAGTGGGCGAAAGATTTATGTCAATACAAACATTATAACCGTGTTTGCCAGCCCTCGAGGTGCCCCTCTATCCTCTCCCTCCCGCCCGCCCCCTCCGGCCCCGCGATACCTCGCGTAGTCGCGTGCGTATGCAAAACACATGGCGAGCGCACGTACGTGATGCAGCGGACGTGCACGTACGACGGAGATTCCCGACGTTCGCGATTCTCCGCAGCGATGAACGATGAATTCGCGCAATCCCCCGGGAGTACGCGACTTACTCTGCCCCGTGAACACGCCGCGGTATACAGGGTGCCTTTCCCCTCCCCCCCTTTGCAACTCGCGGCCGTAATTTTAACGACGGGGCTTTCCGGAGTAATTTTGAGAGTCGACTTCGCTCTTAGCAAACATGTCCGCCAGAATTGGACATTTATTCGTATGAATTTGCTATCTCGTATTTTCATGCGGTGCCTGGGTTCGAGGAAAACTCTATCCGTTACCCGAGTCGACATTTGAGCCTCCAGATAAAAGCACCCGTGTCATACGTACCTAACTCTGGACACTCTTATTGTACCGGTCTTTAAATACAAATATTTAAATTTCTAACACAAAAAAATATATAGAATATATATATATATACACACACACACACAGGGATATATATATACACAGGAATATATATATATATATATATATATATATATATATGTATATGTATACACAGATATATACAGGGTGCGGCACCAAAATCCACACAAAATTCAATTTGAAATTCTCGCCGTTCTATACCACTGGTAGATGTTGCGATTAGCGTTCAAATAGCTTGACGCATGTACTAAACCATTATAACCTCGAAACAGTCGTAATGTTGAAACCAAGTACGGAGTATAACCAAAGAGCCGCGATTATCGAAAGTGTTCGCGCTGGGCGCTCGGCGACAGAAATCATTCGGTTCTTC
>NW_022639546.1:1083176-1083245 GCF_010583005.1 Odontomachus brunneus
TCATCCAGTGAGGGTGATGCCATGCCACCGCATTTCTTTAACAAAGGGGAAAATGTTACAAAAGAAGTT
>NW_022639546.1:1083381-1085098 GCF_010583005.1 Odontomachus brunneus
ATATATATATATATATATATATATATATATATTTATTTATTTATTTATCTTATTACAAAAACACAATATCTTCGAAATAGCTGACCTAAAGTAGTTAAACCTGAAGTAGATAAAATTATAGTGTTTTGAAAAGATTTAAAGAAGGGCTGTACGCCACCTAAGGTCAAACGAATAAGATCTTTTAAACTCTATAACTTTTACCTGAAACAGTTTTCTATAAAATATTTTTCGAGATATCTCGGATTTCTGGAACTTTTGGCCCACCCTGTACACATATGCGCGTATTGCATGTATACATTTATTTTAAGAAGAAAGTTCAAATGTTTGTATTCAAAGACCAAAACAGTAAGAATGTCCAGAGTCAGGTACGTGTCCAAGCACTTTCGACCTGAACTTTCTGACACCTGTATATTCTCAGGGATCAGTGTATGCTTATTAGACACAGAAGCTGAAGTTCTACTTAGCGCTTGTAAGTGGCGGAGAATGCTGTTTGTAGATTCCAAAGAGGGCCTCACAGCAAAGTTAGTTAGATTAAATAAAATCCAAGGAGATTGGTATTAGTTTTATAGTGTTAAAGTCCGCGTTAAATGAGTTATTGAGGTTGAGATTAGGGGCGAAATTTCGATTCGGTTATTGTCGTCCCACTGATCGATTGCATTATTCATTATCATTCATATCAGCGCTCGTCAAAGCGGAACGCAGACGTCGGCGTGCATCCGCGATCCGACGTTCGTGTAAAATTCGCAAACAGCGTAACGGAGAAGTCGGCTGAATTTGTTCGCGTCGCGCGCGCGGCTCGTCATCCGCGCGGTTCCGCCGGCGAAGCGGTTTTTCGACAAATCAAATCAAACCACCATGAATCACTCCGTTCGCGTTGTTTCGCGTATGCCGCCGCAGTATGTTTCGCAGATATGTCCGTGTATCTTCCGAATACAAAGCCATCCGCGGGAAAGTAAACGTGCGAATGACTGCCACAAAGCATCACGATGAACCGCGAGAGCAGTGCGCTCTCGTGGCTTCACTCTGGCGGGCTAGACATTTCTGCGGATTACTATGAATCACGAGCAACGGATAAATAGCGAATCGCGAACGGAAACAGATCAAAGAGAAAAGGTCTTTTAGCCATTTTATTAGCATTATTTCGTTATTGTGACTTAAGCGATTTTATTTCAAGCGATTTCAAGTAAATAAAAATCACAAGAGTAAAAGTCTTTTTCTGACGGATCGGTCAATCCGGAATTTTCCCTTAGAGCACTATTCATAGTCCAATCTGATATTTAAAATTATCTTAAGGGAATACTGGAAATTTATCGACAGAATACTGACATTTTTCTGCAAAGTTTACGTGGTATTGCTTGTACAGAATTGCAAATGCTTTTACGCGATGAAAGTACGTGCAAAAATAAATAAATAGGAGCATTGCTCAATATGTGACAAAAACGAAAAAGAATTTTAATGTAAAATCTCAAATCAGTTGGCGTAATATTTGCTTGATCCAAAAGTTCGGCAGCTTGTATGTGGAAATGAATGTTCCACTGAATGTTGCATGCATTCGCCCGTGAGTGTGATAAAATCTGTGTGTCCGTCGCAGAATGAAGAATATGCAAAATTTGATGTTATTCGGTTTTTTCGTTTCCTCATAGAGAGAGAGAGAGAGAGAGAGAGAGAGAGAGAGAGAGAGAGAGAGAGAGAGAGAGAGAGAGAGAGAGAGAGAGAT
>NW_022639546.1:1085515-1088947 GCF_010583005.1 Odontomachus brunneus
GAGAGAGAGAGAGAGAGAGAGAGAGAGAGAGAGAGAGAGAGAGAGAGAGAAATCCCGAAAAAAGTATCTCTTCTTGAAAACCGGGGTATTCCCTTAACCCTTTCGCACTCGTCGTTCTAAGACAATACGAATTGATCCAGACGCCAAACTAATCGATATTTCTCGCCACCAAATTGTCACATGTTGGCAATTTGGTCTCTCACGATTCTAGGCGGAATTTTAATCTCATTCAGTTATAGTAATAGAAACTGTCGGCATTCGTCTCTCCACTTCGACGCTGGCTGTTTCATAAATAATCGCAATTTGCTAATATTGAATTCACTTATTATAAAAGTGGACTGTACAAAATCTTTTCGTGCATTAGTACGACGTAAAAGTATAAAATTATTATTATGCAGAATATGGTTTGCACTGAAAATAATCCGGCATACCAGGGTTGTTTCTCTGAGACAAACCCTTTGATTCCTCCAAAATGGTTTATTGGAGAATTATGAAAAACATCAGATATTATCTTTATTTTACTAGGAACAATAACGAATAGAGAAAACATTTTTTTGCGAATAGTATTAACTGGGGGTTTAAAGGGTTAAGATGATCTTAAGCATAAGATCTGACGACAAATGGCAGGCTTAAAGGTCGCGGCTCGTAACGGGACTCGCAATATTCGCGTAGCTCGCAGCCGAAAATGACGATATACAGATCTAGTGAACGCCAGCTCTTACGTCTCGGGCAATTGCGGCGAACGTGCACATGTGTTTGCGCGTAGCTACGCATACTTACCGGAGGGATAAGCGACGCGAGGTAGAGAAGGGAAAGGTGCCAGTGGCCGCTTGGTTTGCTGGCTGGCGAATATCCCGGATATCTTTGACCGTCTCTCTTCTTCGTCCTCACCTTCCTTCTTCTCATCCTCGTCCTCCTCGTTCTCCTCCTCTTCGTCGGGCTCGCCGACTAACCTCGTCGCGGAGGGAAAGCCGGGCTCTCATTACGCCAACAAAATTCTCACATTTTCCGCTAAATGTTCCCTTCGTGTTAATGAACGACTTATCTTCATATTTGCTGTCACCACGTGCGCGAGCCCGGGAGCTCGTTTAGAGAAGTTGGGTTAGCCCGCTAACTGTAGCGGCCGCGGAATTAATTGAGACCTCTCCCCCAGCTCTATCTCGTTATACGAGTAAATTCTGAATTCTGGTAACTGCTCATCGGAGTCTGAAAACGAGCCGGGGCGAGTCGCGGGCGCGCGCGCGACGGCGGTCTCCACGGTTCAGTCCCGCGTAGCCATGAGAAATAATATCTGGGGGCATAATTGCTTTTTAAAAGCCCGCAGCCGTTCCGCGGATTTTGTCCCTCGTAATTGTTAATGACTTTTTTAATGGCGGAAAACGATGTTTTTTTTTTACGTTTTTCTTTCTTTTCTTCTCAAATCGGCTCGCGTCCGCAGCAATAAACGCTTAACTGAATCATACAGCGTTCATATCGCGTCTGCAATATGACTTCTCGATATCTCTCGCGATTCAATCGGTCGCGCCACATGGCGAGACCGGTCTTTATTATTTATAAACGACGGATCGAAGAGACGCCGCCGTTGCCTCGACGCTGAGTTCTTCGCGATACACATACACACACACACACACACACACACACAAACGGGAATTAGATCTCGGGAGACGGCGGATAGAAAAGAAGCGAAGTGACGGCTGGGTGGCGATGACAACGGGTGGAGGATGGAATGAGAGAGAACGCCCGCTGCTACAAATCCATGAGTCCTTTATTAAGAAATACTGCATCGTTCCGACAATCGCGAAATGGTAGTACGAATATAATCTTTAAGCTATTAGAGCTTCGACGCAGCCTCCTTCTCGAGTCGTCGACTTTGCTCGGAGCGTTTTCCAGGGCGGTGTTCCGGAGTTTTGACATTGGATTACGAGGTACGGCGCGCAAAAGTCCTCCGCATAAAACTTTAATTACATTTGAATATAGACGCGCGCGCGAGCCGCGAGACGTACACCGATACCGGGATATTCGGGAATGCGACGCGGTCGCGACAGGCTGCTGGAAACTTGAGCTTTTCGAGCCTTTCGCTTTTTACTCGCTCGGGTCGGGCATTGTTCGAGAATTTTCCTTCCCTCTCCGCGAAAACGGCTGAACGAATATTACGTAAATACAACGAATAATTACATTATATTCGAGGGAGAACTTATTCCCCCTCCTCGCTCCTTCTTTTGTTCTGCGATTTAATGAAAGTTT
Source organism: Odontomachus brunneus (assembly GCF_010583005.1). Lineage (NCBI taxonomy): Eukaryota > Metazoa > Arthropoda > Insecta > Hymenoptera > Formicidae > Odontomachus > Odontomachus brunneus. Next base: position 1,087,760 of record NW_022639546.1, read on the forward strand.
TTGCGCCGGCGAGCGGGACTGGAAGAAGCGTTCTCTCTTTTTTTTTTCCCCCGATTTGTTCGCGGCGTGCGCTCGCGAATGAATTCCGACGGATAAGAAATGAATTCCGATACGAATAAATTTCGATGGGGACGCGCGCACGCGCACAAAAATAAAAATTCATTCCTCGCTAACGCGCGCTCAGCCGCGTCGAATAAATTTGGCCGCAGAATGGAGCGGAGTTCGCTCTCGTTACTGACAAATAAATCTTGGAGCTTTATACGGCAGTTTTAATTCGTTATTCGAGATAAAATTCGCCCGACCCTCTGGCGCCTTGCCACGGGCTGGGAGTCGTCGCACCCCCGACCGGCTGTTCGCGGTCGCGAAACGTTCGGATCGCCGCCCCGCGCTGGGGCGAGACGCTACGTCGAACGGCGATTTACGCTCGAGAGCTCGTGAAACTTGCGAACGAAGACGGAAAGAATGGTTTCGACGCGATCTTTCTTTCCCCTCCCCCATGCCCTTTTTTTCTCTTTCCCTGTTTCTACCTTTCTTTTTCTTCCCTCCCTTTCTCTTCCTTCCTTCCTTCCTTCCTTCCTTCCTTGTAACGCGGACTGCGACCGCGCCGCAGGGACGCGTCGCGGAGTCTGCTCCCGCGCGAATAACTCGCGGCTCAAGGCTGTAAATATTCGGGCGAGTAGCGGAGAGAGAGAGAGAGAGAGAGAGAGAGAGAGAGAGAGAGAGAGAGAGAGAGAAGAGACCAGACCCGTATCGAGTTACTCTATTTCGCGATACGACGAATTAATTGGACACACAATACAACCCGAATTACTCGGATCCCCAATGATCCGCATGGCGTGTGCGTGGCGTGTTACATATATGCGCGTGTGTTCCGATTGTTCGGATAAACATAGCGGCCGACGCCACTCGAACGTTAGCCGTTGGGGCCAACGCTGCGGTGACGTCCACACGTTGGCAGTACTTGGAGCATCCGCATACTTGCGCGTCCACCCGCCGGGGCATTCGGACTTCCTCGCAGCCTCGCTTTTGTGAACGCCGGCGCGGGCACACGCGCGGTCGAATATACGCAAAACACACACCAAAGACGACGGAACGAGCGACGCGCCTGAACAATCTCGGTGGCGCGACAAGGAGAAGACGGAGACACGACAGAGACATAGACAAAGTAGATGACACACCGTGGGCGGC
>NW_022639546.1:1088957-1102898 GCF_010583005.1 Odontomachus brunneus
GAGAGAGAGAGAGAGAGAGAGAGAGAGAGAGAGAGAGGGAGAGAGAGAGAGAGAAGAGACCAGACCCGTATCGAGTTACTCTATTTCGCGATACGACGAATTAATTGGACACACAATACAACCCGAATTACTCGGATCCCCAATGATCCGCATGGCGTGTGCGTGGCGTGTTACATATATGCGCGTGTGTTCCGATTGTTCGGATAAACATAGCGGCCGACGCCACTCGAACGTTAGCCGTTGGGGCCAACGCTGCGGTGACGTCCACACGTTGGCAGTACTTGGAGCATCCGCATACTTGCGCGTCCACCCGCCGGGGCATTCGGACTTCCTCGCAGCCTCGCTTTTGTGAACGCCGGCGCGGGCACACGCGCGGTCGAATATACGCAAAACACACACCAAAGACGACGGAACGAGCGACGCGCCTGAACAATCTCGGTGGCGCGACAAGGAGAAGACGGAGACACGACAGAGACATAGACAAAGTAGATGACACACCGTGGGCGGCGTACAAACGCCGTAGATATCGCTAGACTCGCGCTCGCCTGTTTCTTTACTCGTGGACCTTAACTCCTAGACCGCGATCCAATCCACTGCAGGCGGTGGCCGCGGATCGGCGATGTGCCACCGCGATCCCAATCCCGATCGGACCCTCGCCAGGGAGAAGACACCGGACCCCGTTGTGAAGAGCGAGCCGGCGCGCGGCCCGCGTGATCGAGCATTCTCTCGTCACGCTCATCCTACCGGTCGTTCAGGACCTCGGCGCAGGTCAGCAGGGCCAGCAGCTGCAGCACGAGGTAGGGACGCATGGTGGAGTGTCCCGTGGACGACAGCGCGTAAGCGTAGGAAGAATAGCACTCCCTGCGGGTGTAACACACAGAATGGCCCATTTTAGTCGTTCTTCCGTCGTGGTATGTCCCAGCTCAAATTTCAGTTCTGTTTTCAACTACCAAGGTAGGTTCCTAACACCCGTAGATTTCGAAGGATCAGTTTAACATAAGTGGAAACTAAAGTCTTACTTAGCATCTCTAAACGGCAGAAAGTGCGCAAAATGTCACTTGTAGGTTCTAAAGAGGACCTCTCGGCAAAGCTAGTATGTTGAATGGAATCAAAAGAAGTTGGTATAGGTTCTAAAGTATCAGGATAGGCGTTGAATGAGATATTCAGGACAATAGGATCAAAATTTCGACTCGTGTATTTAAGGGCAGCGTATAAAGCAATTCGAAGGAAACCTTGCGGATGTAACATATATAATGGCTCATTTTAATTGATCTTCCGTAATATGTCCCAGTCCAAATCTTAGCTTTATTTTCGACTACTAAGGTTCCTAGCGTCTGTAGATTCTGAATGATCAGTGTGTGTTTAATACACGTGGAACTTGAAGTCCTACTTAGCAATTTTGACTCGGTTAATCAAGAGCAAGATATCGAATGAAGCCATTTATACAGTACTGACATTAATCGTTGCATTACCCAATAAACTTGAGGCTGCTCATAGAAGCGCTTTCAGACAGTACGACTGCTCCAAATGATTCTCTCTATTCAGGTTTTAATTCACTTGGCGTTGGTCTGACTCTTTCGAAACTCCGGGCGACGTACGCTGAACGTGTATAATTAAATCAAACTGAGTACAATTAAGTCGAGGATCGCGACGAAAGGATACTTCAGACTCTGGGTGAGATAACATCGCCGACGACTTTAGCGTATTCGCAAGTGTACGCGCGTGGAGTAGGTAGGTAGATAGGTAGCTAGGTAGATAGGTAGGTAGGTAGGTACGTACGTTACAGTCGGTGGGATTCGAGTTTCGGTTCGCCGCCGAAATCGGAAGCTTCGCGCTCTCGCGAGCTGCGGACAAGTTTCGCGAACAAACCGACAAGCGACATCCTGCGGATGCCAGCCATTCGATATATACGTTCTTGTTCTCTCTCTCTCTCTCTCTCTTTCTCTCTCTTTCTTTCGTGTCAAATCGTGGATAAATAAAAGAGTGAGTCGTGACGCGACAGAAAGAAAAGAAACACACATTTCTTATTCCATTAATATATCTTTCCGTCGCCGTTTTGCCCGCGATGCATAATGCATATTTTTCGCTTCGAGCGACCGTCAGAGCACGAGGAAAATGGGCAGCGGAAGAGGGGTGGAGAGAGAGGAAGAGAGAGCGAAAGAGAGAAGATTTGTCGCACAGAGAGTCCCTCGAAAATGGGCGCCACGTACGTTCCCATTATATTTGCGAGCGTTTTTGGCCGGCGGGGTGTTATTACATCGTTTGTGCAGCGTGAAAGAAATTACTTTGCAATTTTACGTAGCATTACGGCGCTCCAAAATTGTCCGACTGAAAATTCTCTTCGAAAATCTTTGGATTCTTCGATGGTTCTTCTCCAAGACTTTGCAAGATTACGCGACGCTTTCAGACTGCACCAGGGCTTTCACGCTACTTAATTTACGAAGACCATCCCGCTGCTTTTGGAATATTGAAAAGTGCAGGCAATCCCTCTCTGTCGGTCCCGCCATTCGTCTGTCTACGTACCGACGTTTGCCCGACGCCTCACGCGTATTACCGATTCCACTATCGCGTACACAAGATGTCCGGGACGCGCCTCTTTCCGGATTTAGCCTTTGTCCCGGTTATTTCAGCGGAGACCACTACCGTTGATTTCAACGTGCCAGATATTCGATGCATATTTCGGGAGACAGATGGCTGTATCGATTAACACAGTAAACGCGACGCATATAACCTGGAAAGTCCACACAATTCAGCGTAATGTGTAGTCGCGAGTGGTCTTGCGGATCCTTCTCCGCAAATTGCACCGCAACCGACTGAAATTACGTCGCTGCGTCGCATCCACACTGATAATCCTCGTTTAGACTCGCAAGTCTCCCGGGATATATGTGTTTTCTTCGACTGTATCACCCCGAGTCGAAATTTCGATTCTACTTTCGACCTCAATGTTACATTTAACGCGTATTTCGACACTCCGCAGCCCATATCAATCCCTTCTAATACCATCTAGCCTACCAGCTTTGCCGGCAAGTCCTCTTTAAAATCTACAAGTAGAATTTTGTGCGTTTTCTGCCAATTAAAGGCATTAAGTAGGATCCCATTTTCCGCGTATATTACGCACACACTGATCCTTCAGTTCAGATTCAGGGTAGGGATAAAATTTCGACGCAAACTCCGAATACAAGCCAATTGTATGATTCCTTTGATTTTGAAATTGCACAATCCGAGCATTGTCAACCGTGACTTTGGCGTCATTCTGGAATGCCGGGATCGTACGGGCTCTCCGCGGCAAAACTCACTTGAGCCGTCGCAACCGGCGGTGGTCGTCGAAATTTTCCAAATTTCCCGCGTCGCTGCTGTCCGCTCGTAATCGTATTACATTGGATGAGGCACGGTGCACGCGAACGCGACGCTCTTTGCCGGAGCACTCCGATTTCAAGCGGTATCCGCTTCACGTATACGCAACCAATTAACGACGAACATCGAGGGTTTACCGCACTCTCCACGGATTCCAAGTTTCCCAACATGTGACTCGCTAGCTAGCTTGGACGTTGGTACAGAGAGAAAGAGAGCACACACACACACACACACATACACAAGAGAGAGAGAGAGAGAGGGAGAGTAGGAAAGAGCGGGAAGATCAGAAAGATGTATCCTACTTTATATAAACTTAGTTTAATTCAGTTTGATCGCTTCTCGTTCTCCCGTAAACTTTTATTTATCTCAAACTACGAAATATAATTGATAAAAGTAACTTTTTTCATCAAGGAAATACGGCAAGAGAGCGAGAGCGAGAGAGAGAGAGAGAGAGAGAGAGAGAGAGAGAGAGAGAGCATCCGCGCGATCGATAGCTGTCAATTTCACGTCGAAGAAAACCACGATGGATTCTTGTTAACTTAAATTCCATCAACTTTCATTAATGGAATTAGTTTTGCCGACATTAATACACAGAATATACGGCGACTGTTATTGTACAAACTCCACAAACGTTCCGCATCATGATTAGAAATTAGAAATTTATCACATGGTTCTGACCAGGTTGATCCCAATCGGTTATCGGATTTGTATAAGGTGATGTTATTCTGATAAATTACATATCGCAATGTGGCGATCAGGATCTTATCAATAATAACGATTATTGATCCTCCGAGAATGTATTTTTGGTACCTTTGGGGCAATGACACGAGTTATTTATGTTTCGGGAACTATAGCTGCCAGCGATTAAAGGATACAAAAAGTTTAACATAGACATATGAAATATTTGTTTTCTAATTTATTGAATGTCTGATCGATTTTTCTATGCTAAGCTCAAATCTGTTGGCTAAATTAGCCATTCTCCGTTTTGGACTTATTCCAATCTAGAAATAATATTCTTCTAGGCACCTTTACGTCAAAATATCTCAGAAACCTGACGTGATAAAGCAATTTGGGCAACGGATTTGATTTTAGGATGCTTTCAGAATCACTTATATAACTCTATTATAACTCTGGTAATTAGAGGAAAAGTCAAAATTTGTCGGCCTGTGTAATTAGGATCAGACAACACTAGCTTATACAAACCAGATAATCGTTTGAGATCTACCTGATTAAGAGCATGGGGTAAATTTCGAGTCGGCGTGCCCCCTTCGTCTGATTCTGAGCAATTGACGTATGTAACTCGCACGTGTGCGCGAGATGCAATCGCGTCTACGGCCGCGAATCATCGGTATGCCGGCTGGTCGTTTTACGACCAAGTTGTATCAAAATACCGATAGCAATTCGCCGCGATCAATAGCGAAATTACACCCCGAAACGAATTCCACCTCAAAGCCCTCTCTCCCTCCCTCTCTCTCTCTCTCTCTCTCTCTCTCTTTCTCTCTCGACACGAAACGAACGAACCGTTGGTTGCGCATATTGTCGTGTAGCATACCTGTAAGACTCGGGATTGAGCCTCGTCACGGTGCAGTAATGATGCAGCGCACAGACGCCGTTGAGGGGGCCGCCGCAGCCCCAGATTTGCTCCACCTCGCGCGGCAGCGAGACCGTGTTGGCTGCATAATACCTGCGGGACAGAGAGAGCACCACACGTATACAGCGTGCGCGGCTTGCGCGTCGGGAAAGATAACACCAGCGGAGATCTAGACCCGAGCTCTTTCTCTCTCGGTGCATTTAGAAGAGCCGGTCTGGCGACGCGGCGTATCGGGGGACTGTCATTAGCGTCGTAATGGCGCGCACGCGTCTCGCGAAAAGGCTGGCTGGCCGGACAGTTATCACGAATCGTGGGCCGAGCATTATCGGATAATTGTCGGCTCGCTCGGAGAGGGAAAGGGAAAGAGGGAAAGAGAGGAACGGGGGAATATTATTATTATTAGCCCTCGGCTTGCGTTTATTGAGGTGTCTCACGCGATACGCGAACGCTGAGCGGCGTCGACACTCGCGCGTTGACATTGAACAGGGCGAACTTTCCGTTCGCCAGCTGGTATTACGTGTAACAGAGAGGCCCTACCGGGACTGGCCTCGATCAGATGATCGCGGAGCAAACACACGTGGCTGATTCCTCTTACGTAGATCGCGATCGGCCGCGATACCGGCGCGAATTACGGTGTATTTAGGCGAGCGTTATTTGTTCTACGTCCTCGGGTCGGGATGGGATCGTGGCCGATTACGGCCCGGGGAAAAATGTGCTGGCGACACGGACGCGTGTCGTGGTTCGAGCCGCAGTCGAGGTCGATAATTAACGTTCGCTTGCATGCTGGCGAGACACGGTATTGCCAGTTTCCCAGGGGTTGCATTTACGCGACTCGGACTCGCGACAGTGCAGGCGCCGCGATCGACGGCTCGATCGATCGATCGATCGATCCGTCCGCTCGCATCATACGTACCTGACGAATGCGTAATCGTTCGATTGCGTAAATCGATCCGCCAGATCGTGAAGAGTGATCGCCGAGATCTCCTGCAGCTCATAATAGTCAAGCAGCGAGTACTCGATCACCCAGTTCGCTTTGCCGATTGAATTTGCTTCAGGCAGATTAAGATAGTACTGCGTGTAATCCAGAATCTGCGCAACGTGCACAACACACATTATACACACGCGTGCACGAGTACGTGTACGCGCGCTCGCGCACACAGAAAGACAGACAGGCAGACAGACGCCCGCATACATGTGCGCGCGCGCATATATAACACGCCACCCGCGTCGAATACACCTATACGCCTATCCGTGCATTTGGGCGCGTCCCTTTGAAATCGGCACGTCGCGCAAATAGACCATCACCGAGAACGCCGAGATATTATGGGCGAGTATGTGCGGACGCCGTGCGGCGCACTACGTACGTACCTGTCCAGTGTTGGTCTCGAACTTGTACAGTCGCAAACCCGGGTTGTTGGGCCCGCCGACGGAGCTGGGCGTTACACTGGGTGCCATCATTATCCAAGATACGGGCAGACCTGTTCAGCAAGTAGTATCGTTTCACGGTAATAATTAATCACGCGCGGCAGCGCTAATAAGATTAAGCGCGAAGAGCGACAGATGACAAAGCGCCGGCGATGCGCGAGATGGCCAGGTGAGACGTTGGGAGGGCGTGGGTGAAGAGTGAGCGATAAGAACAGGACGCGGGGAGCTCGTCGTCGTCGGGAGGACGAGAGAAACCGAAGGAAGCGCGACGTGACGCTCCGTCCTCGCTCTTTCCACCTGCGAGACGGTTGATGGAGCAACCGCCGGGCCAGTTTCATTCGTAAGACAATGTCGCGCGGGGAGGTCGGGTTCATCAGCCCGGCCCGGGGCTGACGTGTGTCCGAGAAGGAGATACCGCGATAGGTGGGCGGATAATTTGTTATCCCGTCCGAAAATTGTCATATCGAGGAAATTGCCATCAGCGACGGTGACGTTAGGTTCGCGGGAAAGGTCTGTCACGTTTCGTTGGGCAAAATTGAAAATAAAATTACACCTGCCAAGTGATATTTGTTCATCGGGACGATATATTCCCGTCGGCTCGGCGCGCAAGGTCAATGTTACTCACGACTGACTACGACTGACGAGAGAGAGTAAACACGTTTAAATAAAGATTCGTCCGAAGTGCATTGTTTGCATTCGGGACAGCGATTGCAAATTCGTCCGACACGGACGAGTACAGATTTGATTTGGAAGATATAAATGTGCATTCTCTTTAGAGAATCTGTCTCTTGGCTTTACCGATAAAGGAAGTTCGTTGTTCGAAGTCAAACCTTAAGCGAAATTTCGGGACATAAACAACACGGTGGGGTCACGTGTGGTCCCAACATTTTTTAAGTTTACTTCTTTTTCTTTTGCATATTAAAATTTGTATTGGGATATATAAACGGTGATACAAGAAGAAAACACTTTTTCTATGTTATGAAAATATTTTCTCAGTCCAGTACCCGTATAGAAAATACTTTGGAATATAATTGGGATCCAGTCTAATTTCCCACAATAATGGGTTCTAGGTAAGAAATTTATGCAGGTTCTGATTAGAAGCGTAATGTTTTAAACATGCAAATCTAAATGAGAAATGCAGACAGATCCCATTTGGGATCATCCCCAACGTTATCCTAAAGATTTTTCTTGGTTTTACATTTTAAATTAAAATTGAACAGAATATATAAAACACAATGTGTGTTTACTCGTTATAAGTATATACATATACACATATATACTTATACACATATATACTTGTAAAGAATAAATACTCAAACACTCATTTTGCGAAAAAAATCATGATAAAAAAATTGTAATAAAAGCTGTTTGAGCTAAAAAAGTCAAAGTGTACATGGATATCCGACAAATTCTTCTGACTTACAAATAAAATCGTCAAATTATTCTCAGATGTATCCAAATATATTTCATACATATAAAACGAGAACGTATTATTTTACGTTTTAACATGGAACAATATTAGCCGGAGATAACACTTGTATTCTCTTTATTGTTTTAAACAAACCTAACGCAGAGAACACTTAAAAAAATTCGAGTTTCTTCAATATTTCCGTTCCGATTCTAGACAGAAAATTCATGTTTGAAACAAGAATAAGATTCCCTATTCGTATTATAGTCGGCCAATCAATTTTGGGCATTCTGATTGGAATCTGACTTGCATTTAGGAAAATACTAAAGAATTTTTATGCGGGTATCTGACTCTGATACATTCTGACAAAGTTTCAATGGATTGCGTTGAAAAGTGTATGCTGAATGGGACCATTCGGGAACTGACCCTGATCTGTCATTTAAGGATCAAATTTACCCGGCTGTTCTTTAATCGCTCACACAATCGTTCACTCGGAGCGTACCTGTGTCGCTGTAGACGACGCGAAACGTGTCCGAATGCCAATGTCCGAAGAACTGTCCCCGGATGATGTCCGAGTAGAGTCGCACCATCTGCAGATACCTCGTGTTGTGCCTCTCGTTGAGCGCCGCGGCGCCGCTTTCATGGTCGTCCACCCCTGGCGGTGTGTGGCCGACTATGTACACCTGGCCGTCATAGAGTAGAATAGGAATGAGCATCGAACATCGATATTTCGAAAACCTGCATGCCACTGCCGGCGCGGCTCGGCGCGGTGCGGCGTACGGTGTTCATCTATTTCACTTTGATATCGATTCATGAAAACTCAATGTTTCTTCCGATACTATTCGTGTTTCTCCTACCGCGCGTAGATTAACCTTTGGCCGTTCAAACGTCGCGGGGGTGCTGGCGCGATATTTTCGTGCCGTGGCAATCCGTATCGACATAAATACATTGTCACGGGGAAGAGTTGAAAAACAAAGCAATTCTTAGAGCAGCTTCAAACTCATCGGACGCCACAGAGTCGATTCGTTCCTCGAACGATATTAGACAGTTCTTTTTTTTCCCAAGAGTTAAGGGATGCTGGAGTCGATGACGATCTCGAACAATGTCGATAATGCAGAAACAATTGTCACTAACATAATCACGCTATTCTTTTCGTATTTCTTGTAGAACTTACATGAATGTGCTTTGTTTTATCATATTCAACGGAAAACCTAACCATATATGTGTAGAAATCTTTCTGCAAACTTTTTCGATATTTTTAAGCTTGCAAATGCATATGCGAAAATAAAGCAATGTTCTTAAAAATTTTTCTGTTTGGAGCATCCACATTTTCGATATGTACAAACTGTGGAACTTTTGGATTAGACAAATATTACGCTAACTGGCTTGAGATTTTACATTAAAAATTTTTTGTTCATTTTTATCACATATCGAGCAATGCTCCTGTTTATTTTTGCACGTACTTTCATTGTGTAAAAGCATTTGTAATTCTGTATAATCAATACACCGTAAATTTTGCAGAAAAATGTCATTATTGTGTCGGTAAAGTTTTCAGTTTCAGCATCCCCTTAATGCACACAGAAAGAGCATTGAGAGGTTATGATAAAAATAAGTCATAAAACAATAGCAAATGTGCAGTAAAAAACAAATGTAATATGTTCTCGATACATATGTAGATACATACATGTAGTTATACATTATTATACGAGATATTATCCGGAGTTATTACACGGGATGTGGAATAAATATGACGCGGCGCGTAGTAACACGTGTTTTCATTATTGTTAGCGATATTTCGGTCCCCACGTATTTCGATCATACGAATATCGATCACCAAAATGGCCCTAGTAGCATCCGTACTTTGCCGTAACTACGCCATCAGGAATCCCTTCGATCCGACATATGTATGTAAATTTCCCGACGCTTTTAGGTGTCGTCTCGCGTCCCAAATAGCGATGCATCCAAGAGAATGCATCGGAGGGACGTAGAAACACACGCGCTACCTTTTCTGTCGTAAGTTATTGGCACATAAAGACGGCCGAGATGTCGGTTGGGAGTACAGCCGATAGCGGTCCACACTTTTATGGTTGAAGAGTGCGGAGTGAGTTTGCACTGCTTTGATCGTAAAACCGAGCCGGTCCGATCGATATTCGTGTGCAGATTGGAATGAAGCGATCTGTCAGAGTCAGTCGCAGACCGCATTTCCAGTTCGTGACCATATCCTTACAGAGTTTCTGTATACAGTGAGGCAGGCGGGAAACTCGAGGAAGCGCGCGGTGTGTCATTTTAAAATATCATTCTCGAGTATTTCACGTATATTTTATTTTCCCAAATCGCGTCTCTCCTGCGCGCGTTTCACGTCATTAATTTGTATCGTAAGGGGATACGCGCAAAGTAAATTTTGCCTCACAAGTATTAGTCTCGTTAATATAATAATGGCAACAACAACAATAATAATAATAATGTTTACTTTATTGGAAACCATTGACGTTGCGAAATTGATGCCTGGCTATGCTCGGCAAGCCTCGATGAACTTTGTGATTATATACCAAAGGCAACCAAAAGCCAAAGCAACAGCTTTGCGGCTGGCGCTATTGCCTTACCTAACTATCCTAATCTTATAATATATAAAAATCTAAACTAACTAACTGCGGAACGGAAGAGAAGCAAAACTTCAGAATATAATCAAAAAACAAAAATATCACTTTGATGAGATATTGATATTTATATGGAAAAAATGCTGTTGTCATTAATAATCAATAGAAAGTCGTCGTAATTGGAGTAAATCTTGATTCAACAGTAATGCCATTGAAATTGATACTTCAATCATCGAGACAATATATAATATATTGGTTTCAAGTACTGTATTGCTGTTGAATCAAGATCTACTCTGATGTTAGCAATTTCTATTGATACAACAACATTTGTGGGACGATAAGATAATCTACCCACATAGAAAATACTTTAAAATCCAGTCCAATACTTTACAATAGTCATAAGTTCTAGATGGGAAATCTATGTAGAATTGTAATGTTTCTAAATGTAATGTTTTTATTGTAATGTTTCTATGTATTCTGGTTAGAATTGTAATGTTTTAAACATGCGAATCTAAGTTGGAAACTCAGACAGAGATACTATTTGATCAGCCCCCACGTTTTCCCAAAAATTTTTTCTGGTTTACATTTTAAACTAAAATCGATATATGAAACACTTGAGTATTTACTCGCAACAAATATATGTATATACATACACATACTTGTAAATAGTAAATATTCAAAATGTTTGCGAAAAAATTCATGAAGAAATTGTAATAGAAGGTGTTCGAGCTAAAAAATTAAAAAATACATATAAATATCCGACAAATTCTTTCGATTTACAAGTGTATGAAATCATCAAGTTATTCTCAGATGTATTCTATATTACATATAAAACGCAAATGTATTATTTTCCGTGTTAACATGAAGCAATGTAAGCCAAAAAAGAACAGTTGCATCGTGTTTATTGCACTAATGAAACAGATGCAGAAAACACACTGAAAAAGTTCGAGATATTTTTCCTGATATTTTTGTTCGGATTCGAGAACTCATGTCTGGGAATAGGATTTCCAATTGGTATCATAATGTGATAACCTATTTTGGAACAAAGTCGGGCATTCTAATTGGAATTGAACCTACACTTGGGAAAATATTAACTACTACTAGAAATTTCTATGCGGGTAATTTCTATGCGGTATAAACGGGATGGTTCCGCTGGCGGCGGGCGAAAAATCCACCGATGCCGGATTGTCGGCTTGCGCGGCCCGGCTTGACGCTCGTAACCAGAGCGAGCGGAGACATTCTCATTCAACAGCGACCCTTAGTTATATCGCGTGACTGCGCCCTGGCTAAACAGACGCTCCGGGGTGAATCACGTACGTAGGCTGCGCGATGTGTCTCTCGGGACGCAGGAAGTCTCGTTAGCGTCGGCAAACCGGCCGGACGCTCGGCCGCTCGCTCGCTCGCTCGCTCGCGAATGGCAGCTCGAATGGAACTCGAGTGTATACATGCACATGCAGGGACGCCACCGCTCGCGCCGCTCGATCACAGTGTGTGGGTGTGGGACGACGCGACGACGGAGGGCCGGGGGATACGGCGGACTAGGTATCTAATCGGACACGTACGCGAAATTAGTCCCGCCGTTTCGGGCGAGCGCGCGAATTCACCCGGAGAAGTCGACGCCGAATGTCGCGCCGAGAGGGGACGCTGATTGAAAAAGTACCTGAAGGTACCACTCGGTTACCGGGGTGATCCTCTCTGAAACAGGGAGCTCTTAATCCGAACTCGGGGTCCCGGGGGATGGGGGAGCGGGCACTTGTAAGCAAACGAGAATAATCGACTGATCTGCCCGCGCGGTTGATTTATGAGATCGATATTTCATGCTTACTGAGCGCGTAGCTGCACAGGCGCCGTCTATATGCGCCCAGCGAGAGATATTCGCGGCGAATCGACAAATGTGTAATATCATCGCTAAGTTGATATCGAGAGCCTTCGATACGGCGAATGCCGTGTACCGACCGATCGGCGGTTTCGCCGTTTGTCAATGCGGTGTGTTCTTTGCGGGCATGCGGCTCCTATCGAGCGCAGTTCTCCACTCTCATTGCCAAAATATGAGACCAGCGGATTATAAATCCGAGTCTAACGTGTACTGAATATCGCCAACGGAAAATGCTGTCGCGAACATCCGCGCTTTCGAAGAGAATGTCGGTAATTTCTCCAATAAATGCTAAAATGGTGCACTTTTATAGTCGTTCTCAAAGATAATTAATATTTAAAGTAGTTTATTATATATATTATGTATATTATGTATATTATGTTTATTAATATTTGAAGTAGTTATTATGTCACTTACACTCAACTTCCAAAACTTACTAAAAATGTAGCAATTATTGGAGAAAATATATGTTTTATAAATAACCTATTGTTATTTTTTCCATATGGCATCATACCCGAGTTCATAGCCCTGAACGGGCTAAACATAACAATAGTCCCGGAGGGCCATTTCGAGTAGGAAGACTGGTGGGTGGGGAATAAAACTCGTTAAGTGAATAACGAAAGGGAGATGTATACATATGTGTGTGTGTTTATTGGGGTGGGGTAGGGAGAGAGATTTAAAAGAAGAGGAGAGAAAGAGAAAGAGAGAAGGAAAAAAAGGATAGGATATGCAGGATGTTCTAGCTCGATTTCACAATGTCTCGTGAGAATGTAGAGCGAATTGGAGCGGATGAGATGAGTATAAAAGTCCTATATCGTCTTGCGATATTTACAATAACTACTGATATTATTAATTAAAGAATATTTGTAAATGATGGCGCTCGATATGGTAGATGAGCTGCAGTGACGGTGTTTGCCGACGTGTGTTTGTACATGGAAAAAAAGATCTGCTACATATGGACAACTGAACATAATTTTTTGTATTAGCCACTTTTTCTTTACTGCAAGAGCCAATTTCCTTGCTATGATAACAAGAAAATCTGCTCTTGTAACAAAAAAGTAACTAAAACAGTAAATTATGTTTAGTTGTCCATCTGTAACAAATTTGCTACTTGCTGTAGGAGCAGATTTTCTTGTTATCATAGCAAGAAAATAGATTCCTGCAGCAAAATAAAAGTAATTAACACAGCGAATTATATTTAACTGTCCGTATGTAGCAAATTAGTTTGCTGCTGCAGCAAATTATTTTTTTCCGTGTACATTAGGCCCAACTGAGCAGAAAAGTCCTCTACCATAACTACATAGATTTTTAGATATTAATTAAAGGAGATTTGTACATTATCGCATACACGATGTAACAATTTTTTTCTCATCAATAACTAAAAATCTACATGGTTATTTGCAAAATAGTAGAAGACTTTCCGGCTCAGTCTGACCTAATGTACAAGCACACGATGGCAGACGACGTCACTGCAGCTCATCTACCATATCATACGTGATCATTCACAAATCTGTTGCTATTAATATGTCGATCATTATCGCCATTTTCGCAAAACGGCATTGAACTTGTTTGTTCATCTTAATCCGCTCTACGTCTTCACGAATAATTGTGAAATCGAGCTGGGACACTCTGCATATATAAATATACACAGAATATATATATATATATATATATATATATATATATATATATA
>NW_022639546.1:1102908-1106064 GCF_010583005.1 Odontomachus brunneus
ATATATATATATATATATATATATATATATATATATATATATATATATATGTTTATATGTTTATATTCCTCTGAAATCTTTTTTTTTTTCGTATTATGCGACGAATAGAAAGTGACTGCCCTATGAAAGGTAAAATGGTAGCGATCGCGGGTGCGGAACGTGCGACTGAATGAGAGATGACGCGTCTGGAGTTACGTGGCGAGCTCTATCGCGCGCGTGTTGCGGTTCGCGGGATATAAATGCGAAAAGCGTTCGTTCGCTCGCTCGTGTTCGTTCGTCTGTTGGGCCGACCGTCCGGAGAAGGGGATGCAAAAAGCGCTCCACAAACAACCGAATCACCGGGGCCGCGAGATTGAAAAATATCGCGCGAAAAGCGCACAGACGTCGATTTTAAATTGCCGCCGAGGGCCTTTTGCCGAAGGCGCAGGCAGGAATCACGACCGCCATTCAAGGGAGGCACGAACGAATTGGACCGTGCTACAATGGATAGCTGATTGGTCAGTTTTGCCGCTGACGCCCTTAAACGGTTCGTAATTTGTAATCGCATTATCCGGCCGACATCGGGAACGAACGATCGATCGATTCATCCTACTGCACCCTTTCCTTCCTTCCCTCCATCCTTCCCTATCCTTCTCATTCTCTCTCTATCTCTCTCTCCTGCTCTTTTGAGTCTCTCTCCTTGCGCCACCTCAGTCTACTACACTCTTGTCCCGTTCGGCGCCGTGATATCGCTCGTTTCTACGGGAATGTCGGGATCGAGAAGCCCGCTCTGGACCGTTTGCGAAGCCGGCACCGGCGCCGGATTATATCTGTCCACGGAAAATCGGATTTCTATCTCGGTCCCGGCCCTGCCTTGCCCATAGCCTCGCTCACCTCTTCGTCTACCTTTTCGCATCCGTGTCTCCGCGCTCGCGCGCTCTTTTTATCCCGGGCACATAAGGACGTATAAGATTTTCCGAGAATTCGTCCGGAAATCTCCCCGGAGAACGCGTTCGCGTAGCGGTCGAGCGAGCATCTAGGGAGAGGGAAGAGAGAGGGAGAGAAAAGGGGAGAGAGAGAGAGAGAGAGAGAGAGAGAGAGAGAGAGAGAGAGAGAGAGAGAGAGAAGATGGTGGAGGTGGCAAGAGAATTATTGCTGGTTATCGGAGTCGCGGCCAACGAGCCGTGCTCGCTACATTTTCCGATTGTTATTACCCTACTGGTCATTTCATCGCTCTGAAGAGGGCTTACCTACCGTGCGATGGCTGCTTTGCTTCTACGTTCGTTGATCCGCGCTGAGAGCTTCTCAGGGAGCAAGAGGGAAGGGGAGAGAGAGAGAATAGAGAGGAGATGGCGAGAGGGTAGGTACAGAAGGTAGAGGCCTTTAGGAGTCTCCCGAGAGCTCGCGGAATATCGCGCGTGGCTATCAAGCAAAGAATACGGCTGCTTTATCGAAACCGGTCACGAGATGTTATCACTCGCCGATCGTTATCGTCCGCGTGACGTCGATCTTGCCTCATCTCGAAAAGTTTATGAGTCGCTAAAATCTGTTTGTTGCACGCGAAAATAATTGCGGAGAGTATGCAGAAACAAAAACTCCGACTTTATGAAGGATATAAAAAAAAAACTCGCGCAACATGTCTGCACTTCAATTTGCGTGTGTAATAATAGCGATATACACTGAGCCATATGAAACACATCATGTGGCATTCTTTTCCGGCTCGCGGTTGGCTCTAAATATAGCGCGACAGGAATAAAATATGGCTCGCCATGGCGAGATCTCGCTAACGCTCGATCTATTGTCGCGCCAAATCGGAGATGTAAAAAGAAACGCGTATCTCGCAACGGAAATGTCGAAAGGGAGCTTCCACTCGAAACGATATCGCGTAATTTTGCCCACATAATATCTTTTTTTGTCGTCGTTTGTCCTCCTCACCTTCTCCTTCCTCTCTCTTTCTCCTTCCCGCCCCTCACCCTCCCATTCCCCTGGCGGACAAACGGTCGGGGCGAATATCCATTTACCATCGCTCGTAACTCCGAGCTTCCGCTGTGTCTCGGCGTTTTAGTTGGAGCCGCCGCTTCAACTGTGCCGCGGCCGCCACGGCCATGGAATCTCGCGAGTAATTTCCGACCTTTGACCTGTGCGGAATCAAAGATTTAAAAAACGTGGGGTGGTTTCGCGCGCACGTAGCTGGAGGTACACCGAAATAACGTCACTCTTCATACACGGAATACCACCACCACCACCACCACCACCACCATCAGCCAGCACCCCAGCAGTAGCGGCAACAGCAGTACACACCACCTGCACCGTCACCCGTGGCGTTATGCATCGCGCGCGCGGGGGTAACCCACGGGGGTTGCCTTTTCGAAACGCGCACGTAGGTGAATGCGCCGATAGTGTCGTGGATAAACGCGACGGCTCGGCTCGGCTCGGCTCTCCCTCGGCTGCGCCGCTCTCGCTCGCCGGTTAATACGATCGGGATCAATGGCGGTGGCGTGCAACGGTTCACGTATACGGACGGGACTCTCTCTCTCTCTTTCTCTCTCTCTCTCTCTCTCTCTCTCTCTCGCTCGCTCGCTCGCTCGCTCGCTCTCTTCTCCGCGGCGCTCCCGTGTATGGAATACCAAGTCTCTCCATAATTTATCGTCGGTCGTGCCATCTCGGTCGCGTGAAGGATCTCCCTCGCGTATGTCGAACTCGTTCCGCACGCCCCGCGGCGTAATCGATAACCGATAACCTCGGCCTCGGCACTACGCGATATTCGATATCGCGCACCTCGACTTGAAAGATTTCCGTTCGCTCGATACCGAAGCATCGATACCTGGTGGCTTTCGCAGGGAGCCAGCGAGCGAGCGAACCGGCCGGCGAACAGGGGCGAGCGCCCAGCTAATTACCTCGCTGATCGAAGAGGATAAATTCGCGAACGTCGCTTCATCTCGCCGGGAAATATCTCGTGGCGATATCTCCGATATCCCCGAGAGCGTAATGGCCGTTACGATTTGTCATCGCGCTTTACTGCGAGCGCCGAGCGAGCTCAATATGCCTTCTCGAGGCGAGGAGCAACACGGGGCGGCGGAGTATCCCGGGGCGCGTGACGGGAAGAGAGAGAGAGAGAGAAAGAGAGAGAGAGAGAGAGAGAGAGAGAGAGAGAGAGAGAGAGAGAGAGAGAGAGAG
>NW_022639546.1:1106131-1124313 GCF_010583005.1 Odontomachus brunneus
GAGAGAGAGAGAGAGAGAGAGAGAGAGAGAGAGAGAGAGAGAGAGAGAGAGAGACTCGCTCTCATGCCCATTTGCATTCGAATCTTCGTCGCGATTATACAATTTGCTTCGTTTTCCCGCGAGAGAATATCCGTTTTAGCTCCGATTATAAATCTATGCGTCTCCGTGTAAAAGTCGAGTCGCGCCGCCGATGCGCGCGTCTCGCAGGATAAGCCGATAAGCCGCCGAATAATGAACCGCGGCGCGATCGAGAAAATTGAGAGTCGCGGTGTGTGTGCCTTTTGTCAGGCGTCAGCATGCCTGCCTTTCCCACGGAATAATTAGATGCAAGCTTCGTGTTACGAATTCAATCGGTTTGTCACACGCGAATTCGGATCTTTCGCCTCATTTGCGGCTTTCTTCCTAACGGTGTTCAATGCTTTTTCTTCTTCGTTTTTTTTTTCTGATAAAGATAGAGAAAGGGAGAGAGAGAGAGAAATTCTTCTCGTTTGCGTCCCGCATAAAAATTGTTTTGGGGTCGATTTCCCAAAATAACTATGAGTTCTAACAATTTTAAAGCTATTTTAAGATGGAGTTTCCCCAATATTTTTTCCAATATTTTTTTGTTAGGATATTTTTTACGTTGGAGTTGAATAAAACATGACATTGCTTTTTTAAAAGAAAAAAAATTCATTATTCAGTAAAGTATACAAAGCAAATATTTTCACAAATATTTGTTTATTGTTGTTATCGCAAGTATATATTTTTTTGAGTTTTTTATTCTATTGAATATATTAGTTTATATAAAAATGGTATTTCTCGTTTGATGTCACAAAAATATGCCGACTTGATTGGAAAAATAGCGTGAATTTCCACGATATTTTTGTCTCGATTCTAAACAGAGGATCCATGTTTGGGACAGAAATGAGATTCCCAATTGTCGTGGTGGAACAACCGATTCTCTGGGAGAAAAATTTGGGCATTCCAGTCGGAATCTATGTCCGCGTCTGAGTACATCTTAGGAAATTCCTGTGCGACTATGCGCACGGGGGATATTTTTAAGCTGGAGAAATATATGGGATATATCCGCGCGAGGATTAATCTGCCGCTACCGCGCGTCAGGCCGGTCCGAGCGGACGCGTGTACTCGTACGCCGTAATTTATAAGCGTGCGAACGTGGAAGGAACGAGAGCGACGGGCGATAACATACAGGCCGCTTGATAAATCATACATCTCATTGAGAGCCGATTGACGGGATTTTATTCGGCTCGTGCGTATACGTGCAGATACGCTGAAAATTTATTTCATTAAAATCTATCTTCGTGACGAGCGCATCTGTGTCACGTTACTATTTTAATATGACGGCTAAATAGCGCAAATGCCGTGTTTCATTCGAGAATCCGGGACGAAAAATTACCACGAACGGCGAAAAAAATTTCGTTTCATGTCGTGTTTTATTCAATCGCTTTCTAATGTTGAAGAATCGCCACGGCAAAAATGCGACACTTGCGCGTTCTCGCGCTAAATGTCTTCTCCACAGGTTGCAGAGTACGCTGTAATATATGTATATATAAATTGTGTGTGTATGTATATATATGTATGTATATAATATGTATGTATATAATATATATATATATATATATATATATATGTATATAATATATGCATATATAATATATGTGTGTGTATACATGGTGATCTATGTAAAAGAGTTACAAACAAAAAATTCTAAAAATACTTGTCGTATTAAAAAGTTATTTATGAGAAAGTTCCACGTATTTGAGGGATCTTTCTAATTATGTAAACGAAAAAATTCGCTCCCGCTCCTCTCAAAGAAGCATGGGGGATTACTTCATAATTTTAAATGAAGCCTTCTTTAAAATGTTACATGCTTGGATTCTACGAGAAAGAACAAGTGATCTTTATCTGGAACATTTCCTGGAAAAATGCTTCTATCGAAAGTTATAAACATTTAAACTTTAAAGTAGAGTACGTTCAAACTAATGTGATAAAACCATAAACATATCTCTTATACTTTTAGATTATTTTGTATAGAATATATCAAAGGGAAAGTTATGTTTCAACCACCTACAACAAAAGAAAATTTAAAACGAAGAGCAGCGAGAAGTTTACGTTAGCGTAATCTCAAAAATGTTGTTTAGAGTTAAGCAAAGTTACCCCCCGCTCCCTTCAAGGAATACTCTACGCTGTAATTAAAAATAATGTAATTAAAAATAACCTAAGCCTTAAATTCCTTTTGCTTTATTTAAATTATTCTATTTTCTTTAACTCAATAAATATACAAGATAGATGTATTTTGTATTTTTCAAGATTCTTCAGAGATAATGGCCATAGAGAGAAAATAGATCTAGTCATGTTTATTTAAAAGAAAAAAATCGACGTCCTGAGGGGAATTGCGCAGTCATTTTAAATCATCACTGAAGGGTCTGAAGGAACAGATGTTTCAACTAGTTCAGATATTGCCTTGCCAAGAAATTGTGCAAACTTGTTTCCCACTTAATGCGCTGGAAATTGGAACACGACATGCGAAATGAAGACAGCGACATTTCGTTTGGCGCGTTAGAGAGCGAGTTTTAACCCGCGGAACGATCCCTGAATCTTTAATGATCGTTGCAAATTTAAATGCGCTTCCTCACATCGTCTCCCATTGTCCGTACCCGTGAATCCTGTTCACGCGCGGGATACGTTTAATGGACGGCGACGGATATATCAATAATGTCTCATAAATATTCCGCCATCGGTCGCTCGCGGTCGTTGAGTATGATCGTAGATCTCGTCCTCGAAACACGGTGTAAAAAGCGAGGGGAAAACGTATCACGTTGCGCCGGCAGTGGGACGAAAAGCTTATTACCCGGACAATAACGTCGCCTTAAATTTTCCCTAATGCCGCCGGTTCTTGGGTTTCTCACGCTTTTTGCGAAACAATAAGCTGCGCGCGAACCTGAGTAATATCCTTGCGCGGGTACCCTTCAATTACTCAACTTGTCGTGTGACACGCGAGGTCGCCTACCAACTCTCCCGCGCTGTTTTATGCCCGCATATTTGCCCGGCGAAACATTCGCCATAATTCCGCGATGTTTGATGGGCCCGATAGTGCGGGTAATCGCGAGAATTCTCCTCTCTCTCTCTCTCTCTCTCTCCCACTGCGCGACGCGACGTCGCAATATCCGGCGCGAAAAGCACGGGAGGAAGTGTGAGCGATCGCGAAAATGAGAATGAAAATGACGTTTGTTTATTTATCAAGAGGATCGCGCAAATTTGACGATTCATTAATACACACGAAGCATCAAATCTATGGAGAAGTGCATACGGGGTGTCTGAAAATTCCAGACATAGCCGTGGTGTGCAGGTAGAACGAAACTGAATGAAAAGGTCTTGTATCATTTTGCAAACAACCACGTAAAATATGGAGTTATATTAATTAAAAAAATATTAGCGAATGATTGGCGCTCGGTGAGGTACAGGTGTGACGATAAATACGACAAGTAGCCATTGTGTGTTTGTATATTTGGGTCAAACGAAGCAAAAATGTCTTCTACACGGGGAGAATACCATAGATTTTTTTCATGTAAATTATTATCGATTTGACTATAAATTATTTTCAATTTGTTTTTAATAGTCCAGAAATGGACTGTCAATATAGTCCACTCTGCTAAAAATACATATAAAATTCGTTAGAAATATAGAATATTTTTTAATAGCACATTTCAGTTCATAAAATATAAGCAAATAGAAGCGAGACGAAGTGATTGCGACAGAATGTCGATCAATTCCTCGGTTACAAAATTCTGTAGTAATTTCTATTATAAAATTCTCTTTCCATGAGAAACCTCCCGACATTATCCGACGGTGTAGTATATTTTGTTAAGGATAGAAAAAAGAAGGAGGAGAAAAAGAACACACACACACATAGAGAGAGAGAGAGAGAGAGAGAGAGAGAGAGAGAGAGAGAGAGAGAAGTGAAATATTAGTCGAATGAAGCGACATTGCGCGCGAGCTTCAAGTTCTTATATTAATTTCGCGAGGAAAGTTCGCGAGGAAATGTGCTCTCCAATAAGCGCGATCGTGTGTGTGTGTGGGGGTGTCCCGGGCAGAGCCGTTTTTAAACCCGGGTGAAAGTTCTGTATCGGATATTCGCGCGCTTCGTCGGCGAAGTTCCGCGTAAAACAAGCCGCCGCGGCGCTGATTAAAAATCTATTTGGAAATTTATTGGACGTGTAAAGAACAACTACTACCAGCCGCGCCCTCTTACCTTGTATACCGGTCGCGCTCGGGCCGAGTTTCTTCGTGATAGGCAGGTAATTAACGCGTTCTCTCGCCCTCGACAAAAATATCGCGACTTTACCAAGGCATATATATTTGCGCCGTGCACACCGTGCTCGATTTTTCCCGTTTCTCCCACCTCGCCGGTCTCTCGTCGAGCTTGCGACACTCTCGTCGTACCGTAACTTCAGCCTGTGTCAACTTGCACACACGGGGAAAGAGGAACCGGCTCCACTTGTCGCTCGCAGATTTCGTTCGGGAAACCTCGTTTCCGAGACTCCTGTCGACGAAATAATTGCGCCAAACGCCGGCGCGATCGCGCGCGTTCGTTGCCCTTTTAAAAAAAGAATCCCCAAGTTTTCGCGCGAAATATACTCCGCTCTCTCCCGTTTTAGACCTCTCGCCAACGTATTGACAACCGCGGGGGTTGAAAACTCGGCGCGTATCGACTCCTCGCGATTAAACGTTCGCTCGTCCGTCCGCTCGTCCATTTCGTTTCATCGGGAATCGCGCCACACGCCTCACGTCCGCGCGCTTTATCAACGATTGACTTCGTTAGCGGGGGGGACTTAATTTATTTGCGGACGAGCGCGATCGCGCGTTATTGCACTCGTTATAACGGCGAGTGAGATTCAACACCCGAAACGTCGTTGCTCGCTTTCATCGATCGGCAGGCCGGCCGGCCGGGCGGCGAAGCAACGTTGCGCGAGGAAATTGATAACGCCGACTCGCCGTTAATGTTAAGATTTTATCCCACCCTTCTCGACCGTTTCTCAACGTATAATAGCTCGCGCGCGGGGCACCCAATAATTATGATACCTTGATGTGCGGTGCGCTTGTTACAATTTTACGTGTTAATTCGCCATATAGAGAGTGCGCGAACTACACTTCGCGTCGTAATTTCAACGACAGACTCCCGGAGCAATATGAATGAAGAGCCAATTTTCCTTTGGCGAGAATGTCGGCGGAGGCAGGGGAAAGGAAGAGAAAGTTAGCCAACGCGTTTACTGCAACCTTCCAATTTTCAGCGTTGCGTATCCCCGTGGCCGAAGCTCAAATTCCATCGAGGTTAAGGTCTATATTTGAAATTAACCGGAAAACACGGTTTCGTTGTCTGTCGCTTCCGCGGACTTTCTCGTTCGCCGAGAGAGCGCGTCTCTCTTTCTCTCTCTCTCTCTCTCTCTCTCTCTCTCTCTCTCTCTCTCTCTCTCTTTCTCTTTCGATTACTCGTAACTCGGTGATTATAGACGCTGCGACATTTTCGCCGGGGAAAAATCGACTTTGAATTCATCGCGCGAAGTCCCGCGTACTAATCATCTCACTCAATTAACTCATCTCCCTCTCATTCTTCTCTTCTTACGAAGCACGTTAACTACTGATTTCGAGAGAGAGGGAGAGGGAAAAAAGAGAGAGAAGAATCATTTATTAAGCGTTATGGGCTTCTCTAACGCTATAAAGAAAATATACGGAAAAAGCTATATTATTTATAACAAAATAATATTCACAACGCAGTTATTTCATAGAAATGTGCGATTTATGCGTATTGTGGAAAGTGCAGTTTATGTGTATTGTGGAAAGCGCGGTTTATGTGTATTGTGGAAAATGCGAGTATACAGGGTGTTTCAGCTCGATTTCATAACTCTCGTACGCAGAGCGGATTGAGATGAACAAAAAATCTCATATCAAAGTTCCTTAGCATCTCAATTCAGTCTTGCGTCTCACCTCTACAATAACAACGAATAGAAAAATTAGTCTTAAATTCATTCCATGTCCTACACCTCTGATATTCGGTGGGAAAAGTTTTCCACAACTCTGCTCGGAGTAAGATCTGAAAGATTTCTTGAAAAGGGCAGACCTGCGCGCAGACGGTGCGAGCAGATCATCTGCAGCTGTTGTAGTATCTCCAGCCTTTATTGCTGTTCTTAGTTCACAATTGGTGTAGGTAAAAAGTCGGGATCGAATTGTGTTAGGGCATTATGAGGTAAACATCCCACAAAGTGTATGAGCTTCCGGTTCTAGGTGTAAACTTATCGAGTTTGTCGTAAAAAGGTGAAATGCGTAGAGTGTGTGAGGAGAGAGAGAGAGGTAGAGAGAGAAAGAGAGAGGGGGGACAAAGAGGGAAAGAAAGAACGAATAAACGCGATCGACGGTACGTGAAAATTTCGCACCCCTCGTACGTATCGCCTTTCGACGTCGCGTGCAATTTGCACGAGACGGGCACGTGCGCATACACGCATGGCTCGACGAGCACGGAAAGTTTCCAGCGCGACCTTTATGCTGGCGTGGTCGATATTCGTTTTAAAACCGAATTACGTACGACGAAGATAGTCGTCCCGTCGAATACTTCCGCTTAATTTAGTTCCGCGCGCTCGCCGAAAGAGGAAGAGAGAGAGAGAGAGAGAGAGAGAGAGAGGGGGGGAGAGATAGAGAGAAAGACAAAGAGAGAGGAGCCCCGCGAGAGATTCGCCGGCGGTCGATATCGCTGGCAAAATAACGCGGCACATGCATTAAAAGACGAAAATTCCATTATCCCGGCGGGAGAACTGTCCAAACAAAGAATCGATTCAGAGCGATCGGGTTAGTATCGAGACCCCCGGCCGGGTTCCTCACCCGTGTCCTCCTCCCTCCCGCCTCCCCTCGCTATCTCACTCTCTCTCCCTCATCGGCGCTAGTTTCCGTCCGCATTCGAACCGCAGGACTCGCCTCAATCGCTCGCGGTGCTTCCTTATCCGGCAGAAATCGATAAACGATATACGGCGACGTCGGGAATTATTTCGTTGCTGTATATCCGCGCACCGGGACGTCGGACGCGAAACGAATGAAAGAAAAGAAAAAGAAAAAGAGAACATAGGGAAGAAAGAAGAGAGAGGTACAGAGAGAGAGAGAGAGAGAGAGAGAGAGGGGGGAAGGGCGAAATAAAAAATAGACGAGAGGGAGAGAGGGATAAATGAGAGAACGACAGAGAACGAGTAGGAGATCACGGAGGGTAGAATGCGTCTGTGACGGACAGCAATAGCGCGAACGCGCTCCGAGGACCAATAACATCATATATAGATTGGGAAAGATCGACTTACCGTCTCCTTCTTCTTCCGCGCATTCTCGAGCACCGACTGGAACCAGGACCACTGGCCGAAGGGATCCTGCGTGTTATCGACCGTGGTGCTACCGGCGCGATGCAGCATACGGCTGTCGACCGGATTCAGCCACAAATTCGTATTAAGGAAGACGATCCGATACTTTTTCGAGCGCTGCTCGATCGTATAGTAGCCGGCTGCAACAAATTTTGAATAGCGCCGTGCCGGCGGTAAAGCCCGGGCGAATTTATGTCCGCCAATAAGCTTTACTTTGTGTGCCGTAACGTTTTCGAGGGGCTGCGAGGGGCTGCGAGGGGCTGCGAGGGGATGAGAGAGAGAGAGAGAGAGAGAGAGAGAGGGGGGAGGGAGAAAACGAGGTATACATAAATGTTGCATCGATCCGTTGCGCGTTTCGAAATCAAAGGCCGGCATGAGTTTCTCGTTCGCCGATCATTTATGCATCGTTCGGGACGGTAAGATCTCCGCCTCTTTCCGAACATTAATACATTACGGGATGCAACATTAAATGCATAATATCTTAGGTACACACTTATAACTGAAGATGGTGCACGGGATGGTAGTTGGGCTTTTGGCAGTACTTCCCTGAGTTACGTTGCGCACAGATAACAAGCCAAGAGGACTGTTCGACGCGATATTGTTACTTTGAAATCGGAACCGAACGAATTCCGCCCTGGACAAGCAACGGTAATTGAATGTAACGAATGACGGGAATTTAAAGCGATGCTGAAGTCCATGACGAACTCGAACAACGTCGATAACGTAGAAACGATCATCACTAACACAATCACATTATTCTTTTCGTATTTCTTGTACGTACAGAACTTTGTGTGTTGCTTTGTTTTATCATATCCAGCGCAAAACCCAGCCACGTATGTGTAGAAATTTTTCCACAAGAACTTCTTAAAAATTTTAATATTCATAAAATTCTTAATATTCTTAAAATTCAAATGCGAAAAGTTACAACAATGTTCTTCAAAATTTTTTTGTTTGGAGCATCTACACTTTCAGTGTATACAAGTTGCGGAACTTTTGGATCAGGCAAATATTTACGCTAATTGACGCTGAGATTTCACATTAAATTTTTTTTTTCGTTTTCGTCACATATTGAGCAATGCTCCTATTTGTTTTTGCACGTACTTTCATTGCGTAAAAACACTTGTAATTCTGTACAGCCAATACGACGTAGACTTTGCAGAGAAATGTGAGTATTCTGTCGGCAAAGTATTTCGGTTCAGCATTCCCTTAAAGATCGATTCAGCGGGAAATATGTTTTGTTTCAAAGCCGAATTTTTGTGTTTCCCAGTAATAAACAAATTTTTATTTTAATATACGCGCGTCGGGAGAATACATATACGAGTGAAATTTTACTCCCCGCGTTCGTTAAAATTTAATCGCGGGCGCGGCCAGAACAAACAAAGCGAGGCGTCATTACTGCAAAAGGATAATAGCTATTTTTTTCCCCCCTAGCTGGAGCATACATGTGCCGTCATTAATCCTGCATTTTTTAAGTATTTCAGAATTAACGAATTCGCTGCCGCGGGTATCAGCTTGCGCCCGGAATCATCGATACCTCGTCTATGTATCGTTCGCCGAAACATAGACCGGCACAGAGAAAACCGTTAACATAATAATAACGTAATAGCTGCAACGAGTAAACATTTGCCGCGAAGTGGCTTTTAAAGCTGAATGAAAATTTAATTGACGCTTAATGAGTAGTGGGAAACTGCTCAGGCGAGAAAGAGAGAGAGAAAGGGGAGGGAGCGGGAGGGACAGACCTCTCTAGGCAAGGGATAGAATTTCTGAGCACCGGTTGTAAACTACCGAAGTGGAGCGCCGTATTTCTACGAGTAGGGGACCAAGTAACCTCATTGAATTGCGCCTCATATATATCGAAGGCACTCATTCGAAATAATAACTCGCGCGGCTCCGCGCAAAAAATATGTCCTCTCGATAAATTTGCGCATACATTCGATATATAGTGCCGGCGATATCACCGAGAGCATCCATACGTCGAGCGCTGTCCGTCTTATTTCCTTTTTTATTTGAGCAAACCGCGCCCCAGCGGGCTTCAATAAGGCCCGGTTGTGCATCAACATTATTCAAGCGAGACATGTGTCTATCATTCTTTGTAAATATACGGAGAAAAAATATCTGAGCAATTTATTTGCGGGATGTTTACTTCTGCGAAATAAAGTATACTTGCGTGAAATAAAGTTTCTTTCTGCGACATAAACTTTTGTCCCACGAAAGTAAATTTTCAGGTAATTTTTTCTCAGTAAAGTATTTTATCTCAGCATTTCTTCTAAGTAAAGACAGACGTACGTCTCGCTTAAAGTCAAAATAACGTTGGTGCGATCGGGCTTAAGAGGACGATTCTTCCGGCTGGGATAACAGCGCTCTACGCCGGAAGGAGCAGGAAAGTGGAAAGTGTGGAATATAGCTCTGAAGCCGGCAAAAGCCCCTCGTGAACGGTACCGAGCACTGGCGTGCTTATGTACGTACCCTTCTCGAAGGTGTCGAGCGCCTCGGGCGGTAGCCACTGCTGCCAAAGAACCGCGAGCTGCGTGTAGCTGACGCCGATGTCCTCGTGGCCGAGCGCCGGGAACACGAATTGTCCCTTGAACGTGCGGGACAACAGATCGGTCAGATTCCGCAAACACTGCAGACGCAGCTCGACGCTCATGCCGGCGGTGCGCGTCAGCGCGTCACTGCAACAAGTAGTTACAGTCTCGTTAGTCCTAGTTACACAGAACGCGCGCGCGCGCGCACGCTGCTGGGGATTACAGAGCCGAGCGTCGCCCCGGTGATTATCGCTGATAAATACGACGAGGTAGTAGAGGAAATGTCGCGAAATAAGGACGCGTCGCGTCGTCGCGCGTCCCGTCGTTTCGCGTCGCGTCGTGTCGGCACGTGAGATGAAGCGGCGACGATGCGACGCAGCGAGGCAGCGAGGACGACGAGGATGAGGACGACGACAACGACGACAACAACGACCACGACGACGACGACGACGACGACGACGACGACGACGAGGGAATCGCGTACATGTTGTCAGCCGGGTGCGGGACGCTGATAATTGCCGTGTCAACGATAACTGATGGCTGATTAAGCCATCGCGTCGCGTCGCCTTTGCCGCCCCGACGACGACGAGGCAGATCGGGGAAAATTGCCGCGAAAAGGATAGCGCGTTCTGGAGGCATCAGCCTCCGCGCAAACTGCATAAACAATGGTGAAAGATGAGAGACTACTTTTCCTAAAGAGCAATTTGTGCGCCCGCGTCTCGGCAGAGGAAGAGGATCGACATCCTCCGTCGTCCTCCTCGTCAGCCACCTCGGTCGATCGCGTCCTTTAGAATTCGCGAAACACACTTATGTATCGGCCAGATGCGCACGTAATTCTGAGTAATTCTTCACGTTCCACGGTCCTTGATAATTGCACAGCGGCGCTAAGTGTCATCGCCCGTCGACGCAATTTATGCCGGTCAGCGGAACCGCACTCTTTCGCTTCCGGTAATTAATTGGAAGTCGCGCGCCTCTAACTAGTAAATCGGTCGTAAAGTAAATTTATTTAACGGTAATAAATTAAACACAACATAATACGCGCGTTATTAACTGAATTAACAAGTTACTGGCCGGCCAGGCCGGACTTTGTTTATAATTTTATCGATAATAAATGAAGCCTCGTGAATAAATTATAATACGTTAACGAATCATTTAGCAATCATTATTAACGACCGCGACGTATTATTTGACTATTATAAACTTGCGAAATATATTTTCATGAATTTCAAATGTGCAATATCCGGCTACTCCCCCCTCCCCCTCTCTTTCTCTCTTTCTTTCTGTTTCTCCCATTGAAAATGTGAATATAATATAGATTAACATGATAACAACAGTAAAATACTGATAACTGCAACACATTTCTATAGCATTTCCTCCGTAAGAATTTTGTTATTATTACAATAACAATTGTAATAATAACAGAATCCATTCCATTGCATTCATTCTGCGCGTTTATTCCACACAAAATGTTTCATACGTATGTTGTCACCTTTTTTCGGCTATTTAGATTGCGTTTAATTCCACCTGCAACGCTGAATTCTAACGCAATGTTACGCATGCGGCGCGCAGCAAAGGCTTTTATTTTTCTCTTCCGCAAATTTTGCAAAATCAAAGCTGTTTGAGGCCGTGTGATAGAAAGCCGGACGAGCTTTTGTCTTTCGACGTCAGATTCTTTTTCATTTTTGACATTCTCAGCTTTTATCTCACGATTGCATGCCCGCTTTTTTCCCGCTTTGAAATATTCTGAATAATTGCGACTAGCTATGCTTGCTGACGGTGTTGCCAACAATGTTGCAGATAATCCAAATAAACGATCGAGGCATACCTTCCGCGTTCGCCACATTCACGTGCGATCGTATCGAGCGAAAAGAATCTGAAATATCGAAAACTAAGACATTGAAGAAATCCGCAGGGGTTTGATTTTCGGGGTGAAACGGATCGCGCGCGGAACGCGGCGTACTTCTGAGGATGGATCGCACAATCGTGAGGTATTAAACAAATCCCTGCGAGCCGGAAGAAATCACGTACAATCATAAATTGCGTGTGTACTGCACGCGTCGGCAAGCCGCGAAAACGAAAAGAAAGAAGTCAGAGTTGACCTCCGCGATCTGGTATACGAGGTCTGTCCGGAAAGACCTATACGCTATACGAAGAGAAAGAGCTACTCTGAATCAATGGCGATTATGTCCCCTTCAAAGTATTCTCCTTTGGAAGCCACAACCTTCCCCCAGAGCTGCTACCATTTGCTGAAGCAGTCCTAGAATTCATCTGGAATTCAGCTTTTGGAATATCCAGCAGTTACCTCGTTTCATTCGGTTTTATGTCCTTCAAATCTCTTCTCTTTTAAGGGGGGTTTTTTTTTTAAACAGTCAAAAGTCGCACGGAGCTGTATCAGGAGGCTAACGAACTTGGAAAATGTCGTATCTCGAATTTTCGTGGAACGAATTTTGCGACGACGCGGCTCATCCTCAGATCTTGGGTTAAAATTTCAGGAACAATGGAACAATGGAAATTTCATGGAACAATTTTTTGGAATTCCAAGGTTTTTTTCTAACTCTCGCAAAGGACGATTTTCATTGATTGCAATTCGCACGCATTCACATTTTGTTTGGCCAAACGTTGCCAGAACGAGGATTACTTTCCACTGAAATGCGGTCATCTTTGAATTGTCTAGAACACACCTTGACTTGTATTTCAATCATATATTTCTCTCCATAAATCTCACGAGTCTGATCGTTTCCGAACACGCATGACCAAACTTTTGGCAAACTTTTATATAAATTTGTTGCTCGACGCGTTTGGTCAGAAACGCTCACGGCTTTGGACACTTACAACTGCGTTGTCGACTGAAGTACTGGAAGGTCGTGTCACTTGACAGGGACACTCACAAAGGTTCCCTCTAAATGGAGAATACTCGTATCCTACAATAGCAAACTCAGATACAGAGATATATTGGCATAGGTCGGATACTTTCCGAACAGATTTCGTACTGGCGCTGGGAGAAAGTTATCTGACGTATTTACCCTTTGCTTTCATCCACATTTCTAAGATCCATTCGTTCGAAATACAGCGGCGCACAGTGGTGGACGGATAAGAAGTGGAAGAAGGAGAGGAAAGTGCACGTCGACCAGATGACTGAACACAGAGACACGGGTGGCAAACAGGATATTCGCGTCCATGACTTTCTCGGGTGCGATTAAAAGATTGCTCCCGGGAAACAGTTAGACGAATTCGCGAGAAATATCCGCACGGGACACGAGGACACAATCGCGCGTGAAAAATCGTCCACTAACTCACCCCGTCCACAGGACGAACTCGATACCCTCGCCGTGCTTCGATCTCATAGCTCGCGCCGCCGATTCGATGAGGGCCCAAGGCGAGTCGCAGTTGTAGTCGCCGAACTCGCCCGCCAGTTTCCTGTCGAGCCTTATCCGTCCGCTGTCGGCGGTTTTCGTGTTCCAACACACTGAAACACACGAGTTTGGTAAACGAGGGCCGCGCACGAGAGACCAGCGCATCGATGAGCGACTAACGAATGCGGCGGAGCCGCGAAAAAGATAAAGCGGCGATCGTGGGAAGCCGCGAGCTGCAGAATGCACAGAAAGGGAGTTGCGAAGTGCTCGCGCGACATGCACCGGCGTTATCCGAATAAACTTTTCACTCGAAAAAGAAGGTTTCGAACGAATTTCCCTTCAACTTGGCGAATAACATTAATGTTATTTACGGGAAACAAATCAGGTTGCGATCGAACAAAAATTTCGTATGAATAAAGATTTTCTTCGAGCTCTTGAGGAAGAAGCGCTGATGAAGGAATATTTTTTTTTCATTGAGAGCAAAGTCGTGTGCCGTACAGAGAAGATATACATATATATATATATGTGTGTATATTATTAGCTTAAACTATATCAGGCGTTGCCCGGGTCTCTTATATCTAGGACATCTAAACTTAAATTATCACAAAGTGTCAAGAGGGATGAAATCAGCGGATGAAGTATCTAGGTTTCACATACACATAGTAGCCTATATTTTCCATAAAGATCGAGAGAATAAATTATGTACAATTTAGTCTAGATTGACCAGAGAATTTAGGAGTTTAGGAGATTATAAAGAATATACAGACAGAGAGAGACAGACATTCTTTTATATATAGTTTTTTTTCATATGAATTTCCAATTTTAGTATATTTCTCTCTCTCTCTCTCTCTCTCTTTCTCTCTAATAGTGCAGGAATAGTCAACCTTTCAGTAAGATCTGTTTTGCTAAGAAATATAATAAATTTTATTAGAAACATAGCCAATTTTGTTAAAAATACAGCAAATTTTTTAATGGCACATTTCAGTTCTCAAAATATCAGCAACACACATGAGATGAAAGCCATAGTCATTTGCAGCAAAATACCTTTCTATTCGTCGGTTACAGAATTCTATAGCAATGTCTGCTATAAAATTCTCTCCGTGTAGATTTCAAGATTACGTCCACGCAAATTATTTACCTATTGTTTACGTGATGTGTACATACATACACACAGTCTGTTCTCATTTAGACAATGTAGAATTGTGACGAATATAGTAAATTATAATAGAATATTGTAAATTGTATTAAGGTAGTTGTTTCCCAACTACCTTCCCAACATATTTAACACACATACGTATTAATACCTAAATTAATTTTGCTACAAGTTTCAAGAAAATCTGTCTTCACTGTTTTTGACCAAACTACTTTAATACATACCGAAAAAAGTAATTAAATTACGAGACACAGTTGACACAGTGACGCTGTTTTGAGTATTAATCGTAAATGCATAAAAAAGATAACAAATTGTGTAAAATTTTCATTTGATTATATGACAGATTTAATTCTGAAAGTAAGGATGTTACCATGAAAAAATTCTAACTTGTCTAGGAAACAAAGAAATTCAGAAATTTACATCAGGATTCTAAAGGTAAAACGAGAACTTCCCTTAGGTAATTCTTGAGCGAGATATGCCTTCTTTAAATGGCATCTATAGGCTACTCATCGTTTACGTAGATGACATCTCACATATGTAGTTTGTCTTGTTCACATGCATACGGATGTAGAGTATCATAATTTATGGGTGAACGCTCAATCCTGGCGAGCGATTTTCTTAGGAGATTCGCTAATCGACGATCGATAACATTCGATTTTATCCGCCGTGAGAGTGCTCGTGAGTAGAAAGGAAGTTCGCTCATGCAAATTCTCTCATACGGCCGTGTGTGAAAATAAATGCCCGTTCTTTATCAAGGAATATCAAATCACAAAGTTTTAATCGCGTTCTTTTTATCTCGTTATTCGAAATAAAACTTGCCCGACTCCCTGTCGCGCGCGCGTGCTTAACTCGGACTCGCGTCGTCCGGTTAACGTCCGAATGACACGAGGCCGAGAGGGCAACGGGGATGGGAGTAAGTCGAAGGGGGGGAGGTGGAGGGAGGGCAGGCGGTGTGGTAATTTAAGCGGCTGCTATTTCATGCAAGTCTCGTGCCGGCTAGACACGCCAGGTACTTTAAAACGATCGGTAAATACCAGCGCGGGAGGCCAGTAAATAGCGGTTTCGCCTTCCTGTTAGCGGAATGACAATAATTCGTTCGTGCGATCGTCAGAAAATGAAATGTATAACGATCCGGAGGCGTGTATTATACTTGTTAAAGCTTGGGACTTGATCGCGAGTCAATTCGGGGGCGCGCTCGCGAAACGACGGGAGAAAAAGTTCCACGCGAGCTAATCTCGTCCCTCCCCGAAGTGAGATATCGGCGATTTAACGTGGAGAAATTAGAGGGGACGGGGCAAGTAATGAATAAGTAACTTGAGTGTGCGTACATACACACACACACACACATACACACGGGAATGCGCGCACGACAGTCGTGGAATAAATAATCGGCGCGTCATGAAGCCTCTCGGCGCGCGGAGAGAGAATTTTTGCGAAATTACCTAATAATGACTTTAAGGAATTTTCGCCAAGCGCGCGGCCAAGTTTATCGCACCTGGCAACACCCCCGCACCGCGGCCGTGGTTCGCCGAGGCTCGGGTTTCGCATCGGGAGGTCGATCACGTATTTCCCTCCCTCTCTTTAAGAGCGAAAAAGTGAAAAGTGAAAACTTTCACGCGAATTTCGCAAAATCGCGATCACGTAACCTGTTTCGGGAGGAAGAGGGGACGGGCGGAGAGAGACGAGACGATGAGATTTGATAGAATGAGATTCGCGTGAGCGATTGGACGAGATTTGAAATTGGATTGGGATAAAATGTGAAAAAAATTCGCCAACAATTACGCGATCAAGCTCCGCGAGTTCGACGTCGCACTCTATATATGAGACTCTACACACACACACACACACACACATATATATATATATATATATATATATATATATATATATATATATATATATATATATATTGGTCCGGAGTCGAATAAAATCGGTTCCAAGTGTAGCTTCGAGAGGCTGCATTTCGGCTCGTAAATCTGTAAATGGATGCGTGCGAAGAAACGTGGCGACTCGAGAGTTCGTTCTTGCGACCGACTCTTTTTGGACATTATCCAAGTGCGTTTCCCGAGTCGACATTTTGTGATCCTACTTTCGACTTTAAGATTCCACTTCCTTAAGATCCTACTTTCGACCTTAAGATTTCCTTATTTACTTTGATATACTCTGAAATCTACATCAACTTCTTTAGACTCTATTTAACTCACTAACTTTGTCAGAAAACTTAAAAGCCAACTTACAAAACAACGCCAAAGAGAACTTCAGTTTACATGTGTACTAAACATAGATTGATTCTTCAGAATATATAGAAAATAAAAGATTTAAATCGAGAATGCGGCTAAAATTTTGATTCGAGACCGTAAATTGGGAAGAAATTCCGGAATTTTAATCCTACTTTTGACCAATATTTTATTTAATGTCTACTTTGATATTTTTAAATATTTTTTCATCCCATTTTAACTCAATTTTTTCTCATTCCATTTAACTCTGTTAAGAAATCTTTTTTAGAACCTACAAGTAGCATTTTGTGCTCTTTTTTGTTGTTTAAAAGCGCCAAATAGGACTTCAGTTTTCATGTGTATTAAACATAGACTGATTCTTCAGAATATACAGATAATAAAAGGTTCGGATTGAGAGTACGGCTAAAATGTTGACGCGAGATCCTAACCTAGACAGAAATCCCGAAATTTTGATTTTACCACTGACCTTAATATTCTATTTGGCGTCTAATACCCTGAAATCTACGTCAACCTCTTTTCTCATTCCATTTAACCCACTAATTTCACCAAGATGTCTTTTTTGGAACCTACAAATAGCATGTTGTTCGTATTCTGTTATTTCGAAACGCCAAATAGTTTCCATGTACATTAAAGGTACATTAATTCTTCGGAATGTACAGATATTGAAAAGTATGATTCAAGTAAATAGTGGGATTAAAATTTCGACTCGGGTCGCCACACGTGATTAGAAGCGACCGCTCAGTCTCGAGATGGAGTCAAGAGATCACACCGTCTCTCGTCTGGCGCGAAACCGCGACGGAGAATCCCCGCGAGGGCGGAATGCGTTTACTTACTGGTGGCGGTGTTTCCTTGCGTGGAATACTTCGGGTCGTAATGGATGTCGGTGATATGCCAGAAATAGCCTGCAACACGAAAACTTAATCGCGCCGGTAAACAACGAAGTAGCGGAGTGCGCCAAATCGCATTAAGTGCCGTCCCGAAATCAATTCTAAAACGTTCAATATTAGACGAGCACACGTGCCGGCACACTTAATTACGAATCGAGCGCACGGTCCGCCGGCCCCGATTGAGATTCGAGATCGCATATCTCGAAAAGGACGACACACAGACGTGACGCAAAATAAAACTAGCCCGCTCGTCAGCGCGGTGCAAAAATGTCAAACACCATCGCTGTTTATTAAGGGGTTTAGTTTACATGCTCAAAAGCCCGCTGTTTTTATAGTTTTTTTTTTAATAAACAGATTTTTTGCATCTCGTAAAGTTTGCTCCCGAACCGACGTGTAAGCTTGTCGAAATAACCCAGGGATTAAAACCGGTAGAATATCGGTGAGTTCAATTTTCGCTGCCGTAGATATGGAAAAAAATGTATCTCACGCCAATTGCTGCGCTGCCATTGTCGCAAATAAACATAGAGATCATTTTCGCGTGTCTACACTAAAAAAAAACGAGAAAGAGTGAGAGAGAGAGAGAGAGAGAGAGAGAGAGAGAGAGAGAGAGAGAGAGAGAGAGAGAGAGAGAGA
>NW_022639546.1:1124667-1137018 GCF_010583005.1 Odontomachus brunneus
AAAAAAAACGAGAAAGAGTGAGAGAGAGAGTGAGAGAGAGAGAGAGAGAGAGAGAGAGAGAGAGAGAGAGAGAGAGAGACAGAAAACAGGAAAAAAATGCTGGCAATGCACACACAGCGGAACTCGTTTTGCAGATGGAAATTTCGTCCCGGCGAATTTTTCGTCGCGCCACCGCGGGGAACGTTATGCAAGTTGTCTCGCGGAACTGAGACTGATTACCACCACGAAAACAGTAATAGATACGGCAAAATTTTACGGGGCGAAATTAAAGTACGTTACAGCTTTATCCCCGGACGCCAGCGCGCCGTCCGTATATTTGTGAAATGGAAGAATCTCCCTGCGACCTCGAACGCGAAAATTTCGCCATGTCCCGTATTAAACCCGCGCTTTTTTTCCCCCGGCACGCCCGAAAAAAAAGAGAATCCGATCTCATCGAAATCGTATCGATTACGGCGCTCGTGCTTACTAAAAACGATTTTATAATCTGTAATATCAGTCTGTATAATAGTGGTATCGCGGTGAATAAACACGCGCAAATGGTGCATGGAGCAATGTTCGGCGGGAGGGGCGGGGGCGTAAAATGGCGCAAAAGTTTCGCCGATTCCGCTCATAATTTTATGCACTCCATTACATCCGCTGTTATGCACTTTAATCCTATTTCGTGTTTCCTCTATTTCGCATTGCGCGCACGCACGGTCCTTACTTTCACCATTTCGCGATTATTCTAACTTGCTTAAATTAATTCCAAGTCGAATTGAGAGAGCAACTAATAAAACTCGAATGCACGCGCTTGCAAGTGGCGTTTGTAGATTTTTGCGACAAACAAAACTCGTTCGTTACACTGAGGCAAAAATATCGAGAAAGCAAGACAAACATTCATTATCATAAAAGGGAGTAAACGATTGCTTCCGTGAAAAGCGAAGGTTTCGAGGAAATACATAATTTTTTATTTGACGAATATTTCGTGTTTGCATAAATATTTAATTTGTATAAATATTTCATTTTCATAAATAAATGTGTTGTTAGTACTCAGCGAATAAATATTTTCTGTCTTTTGGACATTTCTCCTCTCAGCGCGGAGACGCGAATAAATCATTATACCTATCATTATTTCTATTCGTGTCACAAATACTTATTGCACGAAAGTCTGTTCCTCCTTCGTTTCAAGATTCAGCTGTAATAGTGCTTAAAAAAAGATAAAGTAAGGCGCCGATAAAACGAAGATATAATTTCGTGAAAATCATATATAATTAGAAACAGAATATCCACGTCTCTGTCTCTTTCTCTCTCTCTCTCTCTCTCTCTCTCTTTCTCTCTCTTTCTTTCATTTTACTCGCAAATTCCAATGTGACTTTCATTCGAGTTAAATAAGTTATTCCGGTACGTTTCTGACCGAGTAAAAAATTACTTGTTGTGCGCGAAAAACATTTATCCTCTATTTGCGCGAGATTAAAAAACAAAATCCAGCGGAAAATATTTTATCTTTAATTTCGAGTGAAAAAAATTTTTATCCTTTATTTTCTTTTCATTTAATCTTTTGTTGTCGTGTAAAAATCCGATTGGGAGCCGGGTCCGTCGATTATGACATTTCGCGACGACGGCGCATCGTGTTTATCGGCGCGTGGAGTGGCGGATAATGTATAAATACTTGCCTATCTTCCCCTGCACAGCGCACAGCCACGAGAGCAGTATCAGGTAGTCGCGTATCATCTTTCCGGAATGGCACCTGTAATTAGAGATCGTTTGAGTGTTGCGCTGTAAGCTGCCGCGCGAACGATAGCCGTCGCGGGATTCCGCGTTTCATTAATTTTGGCGCACAAGTCCACTGTTCTCGCACCCCCGCAACCCCTTCAGTCCCCTCTTGCCCTCCCCTTCCTCCGCCGCGGGATTGCGGCTAAGAAGTTGAGATGGAGTACTCGCGCTGAACGCGAACGGTATATTCTCGGGGTTATAAAAGATGATAAGTATATATGCTTTCGCGCGATATATGCTGTGTGCGATATTAAAGCGGAATAACGCTTCGCGCAGCTTAAACGCGATATGCAAATAGGTCGGCCATTAATGTCGGATAGCGGCCGCGGCTGCGGATAATTTCGCAGGCGCGCGCGCTCACCCGTAAACGCACCGAATTCGGAGCCCGTTCCGGATTTTTTCTCGTGTGTCTATTTCCAAGACACACGAGGTGACGAAAATCGATCGACTCCCACTTTTCCCGTCATCCTGCGGAAATTCGCGATCGCGGCAGCACACCGCCAGGCTTCATTTACTCCCGTCGTCCTATAATTCCAGTCGTATTGGCGTACACACGCCTTTAAACTCCAGTCACAGACGGATAATTTTTTATCGATTTATGCGTTCGACGTGGGCGAAAGTATTTGCCACGAGCCGACAACGGAGTTACATCTGTAAGGGCCGATTGTTCCAACTTTTTGGTAAATCATGCGTCCGTCTCTGTCTAATTTGAAGAAAAAACGAAGACAGACATATGATTTAACTGTCAGGTAGCTTACCAACAAGTTGGAACAATCGACCCCAAGGAATAAACCGCTGACACGATAGTTTCCGCTGTATACTTATTTTAGTTTGAACAATATTATATGAGATATACAAGAGAATACACTCTGTGTCCTTCCTAGTCTGCTCCGATTTATATCTGGAGGAGTAGTCGCCGGAATCTTACAGAGCACACACATACACACACACACACTCATACATACACGTACATTTGTAGTTCACATGTGGAACAAAGAAAACTGGCCGCGTTTCGTCGTCGAGCTCTCTGAGCTCAGACCGTTTGCTTCGGATCTTCGCGGATAATCAATACTAATTAAATATCGATCTCGCCCGCAATGTATTTCGCCGCGTTGTCGCCTTACCGTATTCTCTCACGTCGCGAATAATTTTTGTGTCTTTTGGCGTTCGTCATAACCGAGCGTCCTTTATATCGATTATCGCGAGATCACGATACGCAAATTTAACTATATCAGTTACGGAAAAACTGTCATTTATATATATTAAATGAAGGAGAGGTTCGTTGTAGAATATTAAAGACATTATTCGGCAATCCTGATTGGTCAAATGTTGCATCCTTATTGCTAATCCTCTCTGAGGATTCAAATATCTGTCTCTTATACATTTGAGGTGTCAAAAGATTCTTTAGTCTTTCGATGATTTATATGAATTATTTACAAACATGTCGTTTCTCTCTCTCTTTCTCTATCTATCTATCTATCTCTCTCTTTATCTGTCCATCAATCTATCTATCACTTTTTCTCCTATTTCCTCCCTTTTGCGATTATTTTCGCGAAGAACGTGGAATTTTACGCATTCTGCACACTTTATAGATTAAATTGAAGGAAATATTAAATTTACATTCCTTGTACGGCTGTACCTTGCCTATATTTCAGGCATTGACATTTCGCAAAATTGGCAGGATCGAGTGTAAAATCAAATTCCGTTTGCGTCAAACGTATGAAATTCATTATTCTAGGGAAAATATGTGACGTACAGCCGCGTATAATTAATGCAGTGCGCGTCGCGCGGCTATTTCGTTCCCGGCGAAACGTAAATATTCAAGATAAATGACACTGCGGGAGGTGATAAACAAGCGCTAATTTGGGATTTAATTCGGTGAAAATTGTTCACTTCGTCGTGCGCGAGCAGCGAAGCGGGCGCTTCACTCAAACGTCTTACACGCGAGAGAGAGAGCGCGCGATTTTTATTTATACAACGCGCGCGAACACGCGGTTAAACGCAAACGTGACGAATGTGTCTAACGCGAGCCTTTTTTGGCACCCTTCCGCACTCTGTAACAATTGACCGACACTCGCGGAGAAAGACACACTCGTGGTTCTCGTTATTTTTCCCCACTGCATTTTCCCTTTCTATTGTCCGAAATCAGATGAGAGGACGATTGCATAATTAATCCTTTAACTTTTGCAGACCAGGCGGCTTTTCGCCCGACTTTTGTAGTCTTTCAAGTAGACTCTTTGAAATAAACTCTTTCGAATATATCAAAGGGTAGATTGGTCAAAAGTATGAGATTCCTGCCGCGCCACTATAGTGTGGCTTCCCGAATTGTAAAGCCCCGCGGCACACGATGCTCGATTCTCCGCTGTGCATGGAGCGCAGCATAATTTTGACGATGGTAATATACATTATTTTGCACATTCTTCCTTCCATGCACTAATTAGTGCATCAGAATCACACCGCATGCTCGAGTTTCATTTATATATTCGAGTGTCGCGTCATGTCATAGGAACGACATAATGAACATTGTCGTCATTCAAACTGTGCTCTGCGCTCCATGCAGAGAATTGAGCATCATGTGTCGCGGGCTTAAGGCGATACCGACATAACGCAGTTTCGTAATTGTCTCTTTTCTTCTAATTGGATGCATCAAATTGAAAATGCCTTTTACAGAGTGAAAGTACGAACGTTAATGAATGGCTGACGCTAAACAGTTGCATGAAATCAACAAAAATTTTTTATGATCAGTCGGTAAAAAAGAATTTTGTTAATTTCATGCAACTGTTGAGCATCCAACATTTGTTAACGTTTGTACTCTCACCCTGTGAAGGCATTTTCAATTTGATGCATCCAATTAAAAGAAAGGAGAAGAATCTTTTTTCTTCATAAAATGCTCGTAACAGATGGTCTTTATCAAGAATTTTGTATTGTAAAACTGTACCGAGTAAAACTGACCGTCGAGGAGCACGACTTTCTCGATGTACATAATTATGTACACACACTCCTATGTGCAGGATTTAACAAACTTTATAACCGTGATAAAATGAACATAAAAGCATCGAGCTTGTACTTCAATAAATCGCTTGACATCGATAAAAAATTGAGAAAGTAAAACCCGCTTATTTCGACATCAACGATTTTGCTCCGCGTACGATCGCCATATTGGTTCTTCCTCTCAGCGGGAGAACCGCTATTTCACGGATTAGAATGGAGGATAGGAACCTATCTCCGACGAATCGATCGTATTACATCGATGGAACCATTATTTCGCTGATATAAAAAACTGAGGAAGAGGGAGAGAGAACACTCGAAATGAGTGCACACACAGTTATGCATGCTGGGTCTTAAAGGGTTAACGCAATCGAATACGATATGAGCATCGCCATGCACGGCTCGCAGTTTTTCCCATTGATCGACTGTAAATTGCGCAAACTAGCCGTCCACTCAGCCCCCACGGTGTATCGCGTTGAGCCGAGCCTGTGAACGTTTAACAACGACCACGAATAGGTTGAGGGGGAGAGCGCGGGACGCACGTGGAGGCCCGTCCGCGGGCCACGGTGGATTTCAATTTGCGAGCGGCGCACGACAGGAACGAACGACGGGCGGAATTACGAGGAGGACGAAGAGGACGGCGGCGGAGCTTTTGGCAGCTACCGTGCGGAACGCCTCTTTGTGCCGCCGCGCCACCGGACGCAAGTTTACGGTCGGCACACGCGATTTTCTTGTTCGCCGGCCAGCCCGCCGTGCGCCACGGGGGTGAACAGGGGGTTGACGACTTAATACGGGATAATAACTGGCGGTGTCGATACGCGTCTTCCACACGGATGACATTAAATGCGCGCGCGCGCGCGCACACGCTGCATGAATAATTCGCGGCGGGGAGGCGCGGCGCGGTGCCGAAATGTCAATACGCGATATCGCGATGTCTCGCGGCGCGTAATTGCGAAGGAGTAATTGCGCTGACGATGATTCGGGTTATTATCTGGGGGATCGATTGTGTGTCCCCCGACGGAATTCGTTAACACGCCCGCTCGTAGGATTCTCCCGCGCGTCAATTTGCGCATATGACGACAAAGCCGGGCGTTAAGTCGCGACGTATCACCGGATATCGCGTCATCGTCCCGCTATGTTTCTGTTTCGGGCCAAACGTCGCGAGGTCTGAACATCTATTGTTCCTACAGAGTGAATGTAAAGGGTGGCCTTAACTTACCGCACCATCACTTCGAGGAAAGAAGGAAAGTAAGTCACTCAGGAGCACCTCTCTCTTTTCCCGAACTTTACTACTAACGCACGCGAAATGTACAACAAAATACACTCTTTACCACGGCGAATTTCTTACAATTTCTATACGAAATTCTTACCAAGACAAAGTCAAGAAGACGGCGCAATCACAGGTTTACACGCGGTACGCACGGATGGGTAGACCTGGCCACCAACTGACAAGCACACGTGCAGTCCCGCAAAAAGGCTCACCAGACGTGTCGGTGAGGAATTGAACCCGCAGCGTATCGGCTGACCTCTAATTATTCGTCGTAACAAAGCCCGAAGTGACTCACACGAAACAACAACACGACACGCACGCAGCGGTCACGCAGCGGTCACGCAGCGCACCCGTGAGTCACACACACACAACACTCGCTCGCTGCAGGATTTCTCCCGAACGCCGTAAAGAATGCAAGAGCGCTTGCACCTCAGGAACAGCATTAAGCAAAGCTGCCGCGAGAGGAGGCCTGCCGCGTGCAACAAACGCAAAGATTCATTCGGTATGAAGGAAATAGCTAGACAGAGAACACGAGACAGGAAACAGAGAAGCTGGCAGTCCACGGGCGACGCATGTGACGATCACGTGCTCACAATGGTCGCCACAGAGACAGCTTCCTCGCTGCACGGCGCGCACTCGCAAAAAGACAAGCTTGAGCAGGGCTATGCAGCCAGCACCACGCGAGCTACCCGGCAGAAGCACTCTGCACGAAAAATATCACGGGCGTGCACGAACGCGGAAAGTGGCCAAGCCGGACCAACCTTACTCGCTAAACGCAGAAGACGGCGACCTGTTGGCAAGAGAGAGCGAGCCGAAACGCGGGCTACTCTTAAAACGGCTGGACCGCGTAACGCGGCGATAGCGCGAACAGCTGGCGCGGCTGTAGCCGCTGCTTGCGACGACCGACGCGTGATGGCGGCTGCTGCCCGCTTCGTGGAGGAGTCCGCGAGCCCCGCGAAGGCGGAGGCGCTACAAATGTATGGGAAAAAATCGGCGAGAGACAGCAGTCAGACGGTTTTCATGTCAAACAACTGATTGTTGTGATTAGCTGATACCAAACATCTATGTGAAACGAACAAAACATTTTTTATCGGTAACTTTTTCTCGATTTCATGTAACTGTTCAGCATCAGTCATTCATTAACGTTTGTACTTTCGAGCTACACGAGAAATGACGAGGAGACAATCTTCCTTTATATTTTTATGATCACAATAATCTTGTAAACCGTAGATTAAACAGTGTTCTGTAACAGATATACAAACATACTGCAACGTAGTCATATTGTAAAATCTCAAGCTGTCAGTCAGCGTGATATTTGTTTCATCCAAAAATTCGGTATGTACTGGACCGCGTAACGCGGTTCATCCAAAAATTCCTGTACATACCGAAAGTATGGATGTTTCAAGCGGAAAAATATTGCAGGACATTGCTGTACTCTTGCATCTGAATTTAGAAGTTAAGAATATCGGAAAAATTTGCAGAAAGACTTCTACACATGCACGATTAGGTTTTCTGCTAAATATGCCAAAACACACACATTATTACACATATACAAGAAGTACGAGAAGGATAGCGTGATTGTGTTAGCGACGATCGTCTCTGCGTTATCGACATTTTTCGAGTTCATCGACTTCAGCATTCCCTTGAAGATAGACCAACAAGAATGTTTTATTTCAATCTTTTTATGAGCGAAAATTGCTTCTGAAATATGGGATGTGTCATACATTTGCAAAAAGCAACTCACAAGAATGGAGAGTATTAATACCAATTTTGCAGACGGATGTCTCGGCTGCTTCTAAATTATTTTCGTCCATCTTTTAACTGCAATATTATTCCGATTTTAGTGAGACTCATTTTAACAGTTTTAATAAATTTTAATAAGTCTGTTCTCACAGGAACATTTTGCGGTTTCGTTTCCACTGTTCCTCGCACAATGAATATGTAAACAAAGTATATGACCGACTAGAGCCAGTCTTCTCTAATCCATTGAAAAATTAAACAAGTTTCGTCGCGCGCGCGCGCGCGCGTATGTGTGTGTGTGTATGTGTGTCAAAATGAGACGGTGTTTTCTCCCAAACCGCTTCCAAAAAGTATTTACGATGCCGTCCCATTTAGCTTACACTAGCGTTTTACTAAGCGTTTTACTAAGCGTTTTACTAAGCTTAGTTTTACTAAGCGTTATATTATTTGAGTGAAAAAAGAACAACATTTGGTCTTGTT
Source organism: Odontomachus brunneus (assembly GCF_010583005.1). NCBI lineage: Eukaryota > Metazoa > Arthropoda > Insecta > Hymenoptera > Formicidae > Odontomachus > Odontomachus brunneus. The sequence goes on from NW_022639546.1 coordinate 1,132,898, forward strand.
ATTTCTCGAATTATTTCTAGGATTCAAATGTTATTTTTGCAATTGTTATTTCTCGTGACTAAGTCCTTGAACGAGCTCTTGGCATGGATTAGAATGACATCTGAAGACTGATCCTTCACGAGTCGAGAGAGACAAGTTCTGGAGAAGAGATCGCGCTTCTCGCGATAGCCCCGAAGGCGAGAAACTTGTGAAAAACTACTGGCTCGTAAATATTCATGACACGCACGACGTGTAATTACTTGCAATCGCGTGTCGCATCGCGCAAATGGTCGACGTCCGAGTCGCCATAAGAATTTCGCGTAACATGTTAACGCGATAGCCGTTTCAGTGCGCGAGAATAACGAGCGCGTAAATGCTGTTACGCCGCGCGCGCTGAGTTTCGGATTAATAACTCATCGTGTGCGCGCGTACGTCACATTGCACGCGCGCGCCCGTAAAAATGGTTAAAATCTTAATTGTCGTGATTACGGGCGAACCGGGAGAGAGCGCGCGCGGTACACCCCGATGAACGCGGGAAGCGTCACACACGACCCATTTACGAGATGCAAAATGGACGTAACTCAGCCACTTGAAATCCCGCGTCGCCGATATATATGCATCTCTACGTGATACATTCAGGAGTTTGTTATCGATCTGTTTCAATCTATTTTGACGTGGAGATATCTTCCTCATCCATCTTGGAGCGTGGAACGCGAACGACTGATTTGTCGCACGCTCTGCCGCGACAAATCCAAATATTTCATTACGTCATCTTTCATTACTTTCGAATTTGATTTACCCGTGACGCGCGTTACGGAAAAAGGATCTCCCCGAATTTCTGGATTTTCAACAGCGAACGCCAGAGACGGGACGATGCATTATGCAGCCCTTTACGAAAACAATTTAATATTCGTCCTGTGCCGCGTTCTCATGTAGACATATTAGGGGAGTATTCCACCTGGTTGGGTTCAGGAGATCGATTTTCCTTCTTTTTTTTATGTTTTTTTTCTACATATTTTAAAAGTCCGAAGCCTTGAGGGCTACACACGCGAAGTTCTAAATGCAAATTCGAATGTTTGTCGGAGTTACAGGCTGTAAACTGAAGCGGGGCACAGGTAGGGAACAAAGCGCGCGCGGGCAGGGAGGAAGTTGTTCGGCCGATTTACGAAGAACTTTTTTCTCAAGATTTATTGGAACGATACTTTAGAACTTTGGCTGTACCCAAAACAGCAATGAGAGAGCTTCAACACTGCGGCCTGGCAATTCGCTCCTATCCTTTCTGCGCTTCGAAAATTACAGGAACTGCTGCTTTTTTTTTTTCTTTTAGTAGAGCCTGCACTTCTTCAATGATGAATTTACATTCTTATTGAAAGTCATGATGTTGGGAATAAAAGTTGATCCTCAAGCCTAAATTTTCACGACGAACGACTGAAAGTTGCCGAGCGTCGAGGCTTATACAAGTCACGGCAGGCCAGAATGGCTCGTAAAAAAGAAAATATTGCTAAAGAAGATCTGTTCGAAGAGGCAGGGTATTCCGTACGGAATATCTGGAATATCTCTTGGAATACCTGATTAAAAGCAAGTAGTCAAAATCTATAGATAAATACGTAAGATAATGACACTCAAAGCTTCGAATTCGTTTCCCTCAGAAGCACATTTTTCAAGAATTTGCGGAAATAATAACTAAAAAACTATTTTAAAAATGTCACTTTCTAGGTTGACATGTTTATAAAAAGCATATTTCTTTACAAAGTGAGCTACGATGAACAATATTTACAATAGTTTTTTCTTTATATATAAAAGAAGATGAGGATTTTATTTGAGAGAAATATTTGGAAGGCCGTTATATTTTCCTCAATCTTTAGTTTTTAATACTACTTCTAGTTCAACTGATGCATGAACTCACGTAAATCAGGGAAATTTCTTCTTATGAAGAAATTTCTATTTATGTTTTAGGTCAATCAGTGTGCCTCTCTCAATCACTTTCGCAAAGTGAAGGAGATGTACTCGTTGCAGTTCTCACTTTAACGCCATCTACATATGATCCATTAGATACAGTCTGCAATAGAATACTATAACAATCTACGAAAGCTAACAGATTGTAAAAAAAGCCGCATCTCAATTGCGCACTCCAATACTTTTTCCCACACGAATTCTTGAAAACAGACATTTTTCCGACCTAACAAAGTGGAAGAGTATTCTCTTGAATTGCACGCAGCGCGCTGCTACACGCTCCGTCAAATCCCGGATCGTAACTGGTGATAGTAGCGCGTTGTCAACCGGATGGTATCAGCGGTGTAGTCAAGCAAGATGGTCGAGGAGACTATAAACCTCCGTCCGCGTCAACCCTCGACACGTCTCGTCTATATTAGACCCGTTGTGTCCCGTCCTTCGGGTGGTGCCCCTCTCGCGTTGGAAAACGCGCGTTGACCTCGATGCCGCGTCATCCGAACGACCTCGTGGTGCACGGATGGCGGAGTAATTATCGGCGCTCTTAGGTCGCGGTGACTAACGAACTGTCGTCCGCCGTGCGGGGGGGCGTCGCGGAAATCCGTTTTCCCGATCGCCATCGAGCGCCCGGGCGCTCTTTATCGGGGGGCGAGGATCATTCCTCCCCTTTACTACACGTAATCTTTCTATCCCTCAGCCATCGGCAATCAGCGTGGCGTCGGCGGCGGGATCGCGATAAAGCGGAGGCACGTAGCTGCCGTTCCGCCGCTCCTTCGCGATATCATTCGCAGCACCGTGCCGGTGCTGCATTTTCGATTAAGCCCCGGCACTTGGGGCGCCCGGAGAGAGTAACAGGCGCGAAATAAAAGGATAAATCTGTATCCTCGGTGGGAAAAAGGACCGACACGCTCCTCGGCACCTTGGTTTTCATAGGAGCCTCAGAAGCCGTGAGCGCTTCACAGCCCGAGACTTCTCAATCTCGCTCTTCAATTGCAAAATTATCGGTTCATCGATGCGCTTGATATCCCGAACAGAACACTGACCAGTTCCTCGCCGATAGCGCCAAAATTCCACTTCCACGAGATGGCGCTAAGCTTTCACGAGAGGAGAGTGCAGCTCCTTTTGGAATCGATCTGTATTGCCTATCAAAATGATGAAGATCGGAGAGATTCAAAGGTATTTGGCGCGCAATAACCGTGGCTGCAGTTCAGCGCGGACAGTACACAGAGAGAACGATTTGGTTGAACCAAATAAACACACTTTTTTGGAATAGTCCAAACGAATTTTTTGATTGATCGAGCAAACTTCTGTTTGACGCAACAAAAATGAGTGAATCCCAGATGCGCACATTGACAAACGGACACATACAATCATATGTTGTTATTTATAGAGTCTCTAGAATATCTCTAGGCACACGGCGTTGTGGTTGGCTGTGTCCGTTTGTCAATGTGCGCACCTGGGACGCTCCCAAAAATATTTATTTGCGGCTTACTTTCAAAGAAATATTTTTGTTGTGTCAATTAAATAATTTGTTTGGACTATTCTAAAGAGACATTTATTTAATTCAATAAATCATTCTCTCTGTGTACTGACGCCATCTCGTGGAAGTGGAACTTTCAATGGGCCAGATCGCTGGAATCCGACTTTGTATATTTGTAATCTACGTAAACTTTATATTAATCTTAAAATAATGTTTGTATTTGACCGGTCAATGGATCAGGAGATCCGGAAACACATGAAGAAGAAGACTCAAAACTTTTTGGCCATGAACCTGGGCCAGTGGCCTCCTGGCTGCGTTATCTTCAACTCCGGATAATCTGTAAGACTTGACGCGATATCTATAATCTATAATCCACTTAAATTTATTGCAACGAATCGGATCGGCTGTATATGAATTGGGAAGCTTCGCAAGAAACGATAACGCGATATTTTTTGCCGCGAGACGCGTTAGCGTTCGTATCACCTGTGATATTGTACGTACACAAAAGCGCGCGGACGAAAAACGGCGCCGACCTACGTGAAATTCTTACCGACATCGCGCGTTATTGTTACCGCGAAGAAACATTACGATTCTAACGTCGGAGAGAGGGGGAATAGGGAGGAAAGGAGGAGAGAGGGGTAGAGAGAGAGAGGGGTAGAGAGAGAGAGAGAGAGAGAGAGAGAGAGAGAGAGAGAGAGAGAGAGAGAGAGAG
>NW_022639546.1:1138810-1141807 GCF_010583005.1 Odontomachus brunneus
GAGAGAGAGAGAGAGAGAGAGAGAGAGAGAGAGAGAGAGAGAGTCCCCTTCGAAAGGAAATACGAATACAATAAGCGCATTGATTGGTTTTGTCGAGGCTGCGCGCTCCAATCGGATTACATTCTGTAAAGAAGAAAGCGGCCAACAATTTTTCGATTGTTGATTGATTCCTTTCTGCAAAATTCAAGATCCAATTCCATCTCGTTTCAAAACAAATCGTACATCATTGTTTGCGTGTTTTGCTTCACCGTCGGAGCATCCCCGCGCGCCGCAACGCGATACGTCCGCCCGCGCGCTTTAGCTGCACTTCCTACGCTTGTTTGCTTTCATCTTTCTATGTCCGAAGCGTGATCGCGCAGTTGTTTTACTCCGAGTGCGGAAAATGTAAGAAAACACGGCTTTCCTATATTTTCCGTGCGCTCGCCTCAAGGAAAAAGCCCAACATTACGCTACACCGACACCGCGCCGCGCTCTCTCTGCTAACATTTATCAGTACTCGCCAAACAGCGAGTGTATCCGACTTATTTCGGGCGAACTTGAATCGGACAGCCAAACCACATCGCGCCGTTGCTTTTCAGGCGAAAGAGTGGCTTCCTCAAATATTTTCCATCTTGCTCGAAAAAAAGTTTCGAAGATCCGCCATCAGAAAGCTCCGAATTCGAGTCGCAGTCAACACATTGTTCGTAATGAACCCCGAATCGTTAGGGATCGAATTATACGGGGTGTCTGATTGGCATAAGATTGTCGCGCAGGTAGGTTAGGTCAAACTGAAGGAAGGATTCTTCTTTTCAAACAACCACGTGAAATTTCGAGGTATTAACGGAAAAAGACTAGTGAACCATGACTGCGTGCGATGTCTCATCGTTAATGGCTGAGTCACGACTGCCTCTTAGTGGCTGTCGGCTGACAGCTGAAGATGAAGTAACGATGTGAGTAGCGTGTAGATAATTGCTTTTCGATATATCGCGAGTATGTCACTAAGAGAAACAGTCGCAAATCTCAGCCACCCCGAGTCGAAACTATAGTCCTATTTTTTAGCTGAATTTTCTAACATTTGTATATCCGGAAGAATTAGTGTATGTTTAATAAAATTGAACATGAAAATTGAAGCTCTATTTAGCGTCTCTAAGTGGCAGAAAAACATAAAACGCCGCTTTTAGTTCTAGAGAACTTCTCGCCAAAGTCAGTAGATTAAATAGAATCAAACGGGACCGACATAAATTGCAGAATCTCAAAGTAAACATTAAATGGAATATTAAGGTCGAATATGTAGAATCGAAATTTTAATGTTTTTGTTATATATTGAGCAATGCTTCAAATATTTATTTTTGCATATACCTTCGTTACATAAATACATTTATAATTCTGTACAATCAATACCACATAAGCTTGCAGAAAAATGTCAGTATTCTGTCGGCAAAGTTTTCAGTATCCCCTTATATCTCGATATCTCTTATATCCCAATATCTCGATATTTTGCATGGTCGCTTGAAAAATGACAGAGGAATCTTCTTTTTTTCTCAGTTTCACTCGATCCACCTGCACGCGTACTTTTGACAATCTCGCGGAATCGTTCTCGCGCGGTAAGAGATCCCTGCTCGCTGCAAAGACGGATTTTGAGCGAAGTCACGACTTCTCGAACACCGCGGATGCGCACGTCACGGTGAGCGTCCTGAATTATATAATGTGCGTGCACTCGAGAAGAGCGGAAACGTTTCATTAAATTCCGCGCGATGCAAGATTGAAGCGGTGACCCATTTATGTACGCCGTTCAAGTTAATCGATATCTCTCGATATGAGACGCGCGTTACACGAAAAATACGTCCGCTAATGAAGACTCGGCACGTGGCGATTATATAAATTACGCTCGCGACTCACGAGCTCCCTCCGAAAAGTCCGAGCCGATAGAAACGTCAACCGCCAGGGCGAATTAAGCTCCTCTCTGCACAATTTTTGGGAGCGCGACGCGACCTCGTCGCCGGCCGGGACGGCCGGGCCAAATCCGCACGCGCGCGTTATCAAAATTAAAAATCGACCTGGCGTTAACGCCCTTCGAAACGACCGACCCAAACGTATCGTTTCGCTGTAATGCTAATTTCCCCCTTCCCCCCTCCCGCTGTCGCTGGACGATCTTGCCCCTCCTCGTAACAATCAATTTGCGCATTAGCGGGGCCGTTTTTCTGCCTCCTCGCTGCGCGCATCCCCGATTGCGCCCGAGGCGCAATTCGCGTTGCGCGTTAATCGCACGCCGGGTACACGATTGCGACGTAAATCGCGCTCGTACGCCTCGTTAATGCAAATCAAAATTGTCCCGGAAATGTCATTACATAGCGGCTCGCGGCGCGTTATCGCGTCGTGCGCACAGTACAATACGTTTTTCATTGTGTCAACGTAACACACGTTATTCGCGCGCGCGCACTCACGAGCACGCGAGCGTGCATTCCCGCAGATTGCGCTCGCGCCGTTTGAGGGCCACCCCCGCGCGGAATATCCGCGACCGATTATAAATTACGACGCTTATCACGCTATTCGTTACAACATCCCCGCCGTCGCGCGCCTTCGCCGCTCGCGCGGCCTGCACAATGTACAGAATGTTTCACCGCGGGTCACGAGACTCTCTGTCGTGTCCCTCGAATGCACAGAACACGCCGCGGAGTGCCTTTACACGGAGAGATATGTTATAGTCTTTTTTCACATGAATTACCCCCAATTTTGTGGTTCTAGTAATGCAGAAGTGGGCTGTCAGTATACCGAGAGAAAGGTTGTGTAAGACCAAAATAAAATAAGGCCTGTAAGAGCCAAGCATAGAATGCAAGAAAATCAATTCAAAAGAACCCCGCACAAAACCTATGGAAAATGGTTTTCGGTCAAATTGGCTGAAATTTCACTATGTTATAGTTTTCGCCATGCTGATAAAAAGTTATCATTGCACCAAGTCCCAAAAGTCAATATTTCCCAAGATATAAAGGGTCAAAGTAGTGAAATATGGTCATCCGC
>NW_022639546.1:1145928-1163167 GCF_010583005.1 Odontomachus brunneus
GTAAATACAATAGATCTTTTTAAGATCTGAAACAGTTTTTTGTAAAACTTATATTTTTCGAGATATTTCACCGTTCCGATACTTTTGCCGTACCCTGTATATACATATATATATATATATTGCGGAACTAAATATTTATTACATATATATATGTAAAAATCGATTTTTATTTATTTCGTGAATAAATATCAATGTATCACTTATACTTATAACATACATCTTACTACTGCGGATGACCATATTTCACTACTTTGACCCTTTATATCTTGGGAAATATTGAGGACTTTTGAGACTTGGTGCAATGATAACTTTTTATCAGCATGGCGAAAACTATAACATAGTGAAATTTATTCAAAATTTTATTATAAAAAATTTATTTAGTTATATTATAAAATTTAATTATAAAAAAATATATTCATAAATGTATCCTCTAAAAAGGGATGATTAATTAATATCATAATGTAATTGATTGTTGAATAATTTTAAATAATTTTGAATTTAACGATTTTAAGTAAAGTTCATTTTGAATACATTTTTTTGCATACATTCTATGCTTCGCTCTTATAAGCCCTATACTTTGTTTTAATTTTTAATCAGGATCTTTTAACATCCTTTTTTAGATATTAAAGAAACAGTCAATATTTATTCAGTGGGTACGACATGTTTACTTATATCGATATAAAATATTTTTTAAGTAAGAAAATATGCATTTCTTTGAAACCTTAACTTTTCATAAAAGCAACTATTTATTTTATTTAAATAAAAAAATTTAGGCAGTTAATTAGATATCTTGTTGATACCCACTGAATAAATATCTTTTATCTTTTTAAATAATTTTTCTTTCAATGTAAAGTCACCTTGCTGAGAAATATAGTAAATTTCGCTGGAACTTTGCTGGAAACTTAACAGTCTTTAAATAGCATATACAAAGAACGCATACAAAGCTAAAGAATAGTTAATTACTGCGGAATGTCGATCTATTCCTCGGTTACTAAATTCTAGAATTATTTTTATCGTAAAATTTTCTCTGTGTGCTGATGGAAAGAACTGATACGTTTATTCTGAATGAAACGTATCTATTTTGAAACACACTTTAAAATTGAGCGCATGAATAAAAGAAGTCGAAAATATTTCAAATTGGATTTTGCTCTAATTGGGCAGAATATCAAGCACACTTATATAAGAGAGATGCGCTAAAATTTACCTTCCTTTATCTTCAATAATCGAGACGCACGTTTAAGAGAACATTTTTCTAAGGTGATTAGATTCCCCAGCCCTGAATTCGGGACACTTCATAAATGTGTGAAGCAGTGGGCGGGGAGAGAGGGATAAAAAGGTCCGAAGATTATTTGACAATCATTGAAAATGATGACAAATCGGTGTCCCGAATAGCACTCGAAAAGATTTGAGACAAAGGATGAAAAGTCCAGAAAAAATCGGAATATCTGGTCACCTTAATTTTTCTAAAACGCCGTATATTAAACGTGTAATAACCTCAGGCTTTGCTTGTATTTTCCGACTATTTAAACTCAATTTTTTGTAATGCATTAATCGATATATCCGTGCATTTTGCACGATTAAAAATAAAAATCCAACGGTTTACAACGTAATGCAATCTATAATCTATCGGATTGCGATGTGGCGTGTTCTCTGAAAAAATTCGTTAACTATATGTAGAAATACGCGAGTTTCTATCGATGTCACTACTCACTATACGATGTACCGAAGTAAGAAACTTGAAAAATGAAGCCAATTATGACTCGAAGATCTCCTGTTTCACGTTTATATTAAGCCTTATTTTCACGAATATTATACATGAAATCTGGGTTATCGATCTTGGCGTATCCTGCATATACTTTTAATATTGTTTCGAACGAAGTCAGAGACGAAGACAGAGAGATTTCTCTCTCTCTCTCTCTCTCTCTTTCTTTCTCGCATTTCCTCCTTTAGTCGCGAGCTTCGAATTTCCAACTTTACACGGTTCACGAACTGCTTGGCCCATTACGTATAGAATGTTTCAAAGTCATCGCGTTTCCTTTCGCAAGAAAGCCTTATACCAATTTGCGACAGATTCGGCTTTAACAAGCGTATCTGCTTCTGTTAATAACTTCCGAGTTACAAGTGAAGATCCAGGTCGCTTTTCGTAGCGCAAACGTCATTATTCCTCGCGCTCTCAGAAGATCTCAATTCTAATTACACTTTTATTCGAAATTGGCTTTTCATACTCGAATCGCGCGGCTGTGAGGATGACCGGATCTCGATAGCTCGAGAGGTACGTTGCTCATATGCTCTTTTTTAGTATTTATCTTGAGAGTTTTATCAAAATCGAAATAATATTATACCGTTTTAAAAATAAAGAACCGGTTTAGTAGTAACAAAGTACAAGTTTTCGAGCTCCTCGCGATTTTACGATTAATATTCTCCATCGTGAATGAATAAAATTAAATGATATGTTATTAGCTGAAATGAAATTTCTTGCAAGTGTATGATATACTGTTTTTGATAATTAATGTAATTTTCATCAACAAAATGTGACTGAAATATATGTAATAAGATATATAATAATATAATATATTAATAATGCGTTAATATAATTTTAATAATATATAATAATAATATTAACAAAATAATAAACATAACAGAATAATTACACGGTTAATAGCCATTAACACACAGAAGAAGGCTACCTCTATCACGTTCGTATAGCGAGTCGCAACGATTAGTTTGTCTGAGAAATAATAACCTCGAAATTCTGAAATATGGAACATTCAGACCCGGCCTGCCCTATCTTGGTGTCGAGCCTCGTGATTACGCCGAGGCCGTTATTGCGCTTTCGCTCGACGTAACACCTTGTCTGCGTCACGCTCCGTGCACGTCGTTGCGAAGCGTTCCCGGGCGCGAACAAACGCGTCAAAAATTTCTTCGCGACGTTTACGACGAGTTCGCGTGACGCGGGAGCCTGAAACGCGACGCGTCACGAACGGGAAGGACGCCGCGTGTCAGGTACGCGCCGAAACTGCCGGCGACGCTGTAAATCTCGGGGAAAATCGGCGGACGAGACCTTTCGGGCGACCTTCTCGGGCGCTTGTTTCACCCGGCCACTGCTTGAACGCCCGCCACCACAGGGCTTCTTCGTCGCCTGTCCGTCGACAGCTCTCATGTGACAACTTCGTAAACCCGCAGCCACGTACGCGCCCGGCTTTATATTGGATACCGCGGGGTAGTCTCTTCCGTTGAGTTTACGAGCGGTGCTTTAGCGGAGCCTCGGTGCTCACCCCTTTCTTTATACGCCGCGCGAGCTCACGTGCGCTCGCCCGCAACCACCCGCGAGTTTATCGGTAATTGACCTTTGGAGATAGTGTTTAAAAGCGGCGCCGGCACCAGGGACGGACTCTCGACGAGACTCGTTGCGGTAAAAAGAAAAGATGAAGAGAGGAGAGACGACCGGGATCGTTAAACGATGTGAAATTGGTTACGCGCGACTCGAAGAGAGCGTCGCTACGTGCCGTGAGAGAATCGCAGGGTTTTGGCGGCTGTAAAATCGCCGACGTAAAAGCGCCATCGAATGCAAGATTCAAATGCCTTCGCGTGGGAATCGTGTCTCAGGTACCCGGACGCGCGCGTTTGCGACGTACAACGAGCAACAAACACGAGAGTCGCTGAGTCCGAAGATCATCATTCGAAGATGGAGCCTCAAAGGCGTACATTTCGGCCGCCTTCTTATCGGCGGCTTGAAGTTTAGCGCGTTCTTTCGTTGTTACATCACCCGCAAGAAGTTTCTCATATCTGTCAAGTAAAATTAAAAACAAAGTTCCCAAGTAATATTTATTAATCAATATCGTCACACCATTGGCTCCGGTACACTTTTTCCATCTAGAGCGAACTTTTCCAATTCCCCTTTTCAAAAAACTTGCGGGACACTTCTGGCTTTACTTAAAACGGACTTTAATGGAAAAACGACAAACCTTCCCGCAAACCTCCTGCAAAAATAAGTTTGACCAGAGAAATAGCTCTGTCGACGAGAAGGTCACCCCGATACATTATTCACGTTAACCGACGTGGTCGCGTGTACGGAGAAAAGGGATCCAACAGATCTGGGATGTATTGGGTGTGCAAATTAATTCGATGCTTTTACCCTCAATCAGTCATAACTCCGTTTTGAATTCAAATATCTTTCCGCCGTTGAGTGGGTTCTGAAGTGCTAACCTTATTCTCTTAAAATGAATCAGTGAAATATCATTGAAAGCTGCAAATATACATTGATTTGCAGCTATAAGTACAATACTGAAACTGCTCAGTGCTTTAATTATAATTGATATAAGTGATTATTCACTGATTCACTTTAAGAGGGTAAAATTTAAAATACGCTATACGTAAGATCGGGGCTGGATGGGCCTATATTTTAGAATTTCAAGCTTGCAACTTCTCAGAGGACTAGTGATTGTGACTGACTGTGTAAACATGATAGAGGCAGCCATTTTCTATGCATTAATGTCCACGGTTAATAACCACGACCCTGTTAACCGTATATTTTATTTTGTAATAACCAAAATACGTGCAGCAAGTTAGTTATTTAACAGCGCAGAATAAAAAAAGGCCACGTATAAAATATGTATCCTAATTAGTAGTTCCAAAGTCTCCGCGAGAGGTCTCTATAGCCCTCCTGCCGGCCTCTAATTATGAGCCAACTTTATAATATATCTCGTTCGCCATATGCTCAATCATTTTATTAATGAAAATTGCATTTATTACCACAAACAGTATATCATACACTGGCAAGAAGTTTCATTCCAGTTAGTAATACGTCGTTTAAATTCATTTAGTCACGATGGAGAATATTAATAGAAAATTTCGAGAGACTCGAAGATTTACTTTGCTATTATTAAATCAGTTTATTTCTTGACTGTAAGTATGTTTATTGTAATGTATATGTGATATTATTCCGATCTTAATAAAATTTCAGGGAAAAATATATTCTAAAAGGATCATCGCGATTCTGTATTTACTATTTCTTTCAAGATAAATCGACAAGCGGCATATTAAACACTGCATTTTTGCTTTCCAGTTGAACAAAAATGCTACCGAGACTGCAAGTATAATTTGCTCAGCTTTGGAGGGAAAGTGCTGTAGCGCATATAATCTGCGAAATGTTATATCGAAAGTTTCAGAGTGGCAATTTCTGTCTTACCGATGAAGAACGCTCGGTCGCACGTCGCAAAAGGGACGAAGGGAGACACTATTTGTTCGTTCGGCTGGGAAGTTCTCCCTCATACGCTTTATTCATCGGACCCAGCCCTTTCGAATTACCATCTATTCCGATCGCTCCAACACCACCCGACTGGTACACACTTTGAAAGCGAGGAAGAGATCCGAAAATGCATCGACGATTTCATCGACTTAAAGCCGCCGTTTTTTTTTTCCCAAGAGGGGATTCGTCAGCTACCCGACAGAAACGGGGAAAAGTATTAGATAATGACGGCGAATATACTTCGTAACACTGACATGTTTATTATATTAAAAAAAAAATTTTTTTAATGTTTCTTGAGAAAAAGTAGCGAATTAATTTGCGCGCCTAATACGTCGTGCGAGAATGCGGAGGAGGTACCTCTGTCGATGTAACGAAGGGGGAATCGCGAAAATTCGTTGGAACTTGGCAAGGCTCGGGCCCACGTTCGCCGATTCGACGATGCAATTGCGAACCACCAGCCCGCGATTACGTCGCCCCGGACTCGGCCGGTCTACAACGCGGAAAGAGCGAGCACGAGTAGCCTTATTTCCAGAGCATTGCTCGATAAGCTTAAAACGATAACAGTTTCCGGCCAAGTGACAGGGAACGTCAGCTGCCACTCGTGCGTGACGCGCCGAAATTAAATCGGCACACGGCTGCATATCCCGCGGACGATCTATCCGCTTTCTCTCGGATTCTCCCGTCGTTCCCCGCATATTCGTATTCCCGCCCGCGCCGCCGCCGCCGCCGCCGCCACCCACCCCTCACGTCCGCGCGCGATCCTTCGCGAGCGAGGGCTTTAACGCGAGTTTTTAGTTTAACTAGCCCTTCGGGCTGCATTTTTCAGATACGTACATACTACGCCGCCATCGTTTGAGAGCAAGCCCGGGCTCTCCTCTCTTTCAGGCGCATACATATTCATACATCTTTTTCAATTGCAGAGACGTCCGCGTCCCCTTTACTCCACGACTTTTGCAAAATATTTGCTCGCATATTTAACTCGACACGCGAGCACACGCGCCCAGCCGGGAGCATGAGCCGCCCGCGCGCCTTTAGAAACGCACCTTTATTTCGTTTAATTTGGCTCTGAATTTTTTTATTCGTCACGAGAGATAAAGAGAGAGCGAGAGGGAAAGAGAGGGAGAAAAGACGCGTTCGCGGGAGCGCACATTCGCACGAGCCGGCTTTTCTGTTTTTTAATGACGCGCGAGGGATGCGCGCTTGTTTTAACTTGCGTACACACGTCGCGCGGGGTGGCGTTGTGTCGCGCAACCCCCTCGGCGCGTCACGTTTAACGCCGACAAGGGTCCAATCGTGGCTAATTTACAGCCCCCGAGTAAGTCCCGTTCGCAAGACCAGTCGCGGCTGAAAAACTTCTCGCGATTCTCGGCGCCGCCAAGGTGGACTGCAAGTATAGGACAGCGTCGCGCGTCGCATTCATTAGCGGCAGCGCGAGATTCGACGGTTAACGGGGCGCCAGCCGAAGCTCCCCCCCGTTCTTCGTCCTTACCCCCGCGCGACCGGAGGAATCCCCCGACTCCGTGGGTAATGGATACTCGCGACTATCGCTCTTGCCTCCCTCGCCCTCCGACCGGCCGCCCTTTCTCACCTGACTCATTGTACCTTTTGTGCCGAGCTCTCCGATTCCCCCGTGCGTTTTTCTTTGATCGTCCGTTACTCATTATTCGACCCGCGGGAGCGCAACGATACCGTTTCTCCTTTTCTTCTCGTTCCTTTTTCTTATTCTTTTTGCCCAACTCACGCCGCTCCTCTGCCGTTCCTACAAGGCGCTCTCGAATGTACGGCTCGAGTTTCGACGGATTCTTTCGAGCGAGTATTCCGCGAGAAACGAGGTCTACGATTTCTAATTTATCTTCAATTCACTTTAAACGTAGGCGTATTGTATAAAGTTGCAACCGGCTCTCGCTCGGAACTGTTGAAAACGTCAAAATTCATCGGGAGTTTCATTCGCGACGAACCAATTCTGGATGTCGAATAATTTCCGACGGACGATTTTTTCTGCCGCCAAATCCCTCGCTGACGACCTTGACAGGAGACAAATTTGGGAAGTTTCAAAAAATCGTAAATTAATAGGAATATGAATCTTTTGTGTGTTTATTGTGACACTACTTTGATTTAGTTCGATTTTTATGATGAATATTAACTTCTTTTTATTCATTAAGATCATAGTCATCGGTTCGGAAAGCGGATTTTTAAAAGAACAACATTTCGCAAAATGGGAATTATAAAAGATTAAATTTAATCTCTTCACTGAAATATTCGAACTTGTAAAATAAATAAATAAATGGTTTTGGAATTTACGGGAAGCCTCTGTCAACCGATAACTCTAATAAATAAAAACAAAAACTCTAATAAACTCTAATAAATAAAAACAACGTATTGATTCCAGATCATTCCTGTGTTGAAGCCGGAATAGTTACCGTTGAGGCACGCATTTTTTTGCAGAAAAGTATTGAAATAGACACAGTGACGTTAATATTCGCCATAAAATTCAATTTTTTATACCAAGATATCCTTAATAGACGTACTTAACACAAAAAATTCGTACTTGTATTAGTTTACGACTATTTACAACTCTCAAATTTGACTTAATTCCTATTTTTGTCAGAGGTCCTGTGATCCTTTAAAGGACAAATTCGACCAGGTGCTAATCCGCGGCTGCCGAATTTATGCCTTGGCGAGCGATAGAAATTCGCGCGGCACGAGCTACGAAACATCCCCGACACACCCTGTATCAGTCGGCGGAGTCGGAGGTCGGAACGGAATAAATTGACGCCGCTTGACGGAAGCGGAGAGAAAATGCAAATGAGCGATCGCGTGTAGTCTTTATCGGCGGCGAGTTGTACTCTGCGCTTAATAGGCTAAAGTTCTCGCTCATTTCCCGCCCTTACAAGAAATCGCACCGAGTCGTAATAACGCGCGCTCGTCCGTGCTATCTATCTATCCTGCTGCGCGCAACCCTTCGCCTCGCCGCGCCAACTCGCGTTCGCAACCCTCTCTTTAATCAGCCGTCTCGTCGACCCGCCCTCTCTCTCTCTCTCTCTCTCTCTCTCTCTCTCGCTCGCTCTGTTTATATATTCTTCCTGCCGAATTCTTGCAACGCCGCCGCCGAGAGCTTTCTTGTGCAATGTGCTCGTTAAGTTGGCGCGCCGCCAATCACAGGTGTACGTAACTACACGTGTACGTACAGAGGCGCTCTCGGCTCTTAACTGCCAATCTCCGTGCCGGCCTGTTCCCTTCGAGTGGAAAAGAAGAGGCGAGCGAGTCGACGTAGGCTCAATGTCGACTCACACACATCGAGAAAGTTGAAAGTATTCGCCACGGGGAAAATTTCACGGGGTGCAATATATCTTCGCTAGAGCTCCACTTAATCTGTGGTTTTAAGCTACGCTCGCTAGCTGAAATCGTTGGCGGCGATCAACGTGTGTAAGTTGTTACACACTTGGAAGCCGCGCGGGAGTCATTTCTGTGCGCTTCCAGAGATACAGTGTTTCGCAGAAGTATCGCAGTTTTGCGCTCGATTATACTCGCGGCCGCCTTTCGTCATCACTTTGAAGTCCGTATTAATAGTTGTTATTTGAAGTTGTTATTTGAAGTCTCAGATGAGATACTCACGAGTAAACTTACCCAAAAGTCACACTCCGATTTCTTTCTAATTTGGCACAAATGTAGGAATATAAAAAACAGTTAGGTTATATTTTTTATTTTGGCCCATTTTGAGTTTCACAGGCAGTTTATAGCTTTTTAATGTTCTGACTCCTATTATACTGTAACAAGTACAACAAAAATGCATAAGAAATCAAATTGAATACAAGATATAGTTAAATAATTTTAATAAAACCGGCATACCTGAGACACGAATCATTTTAAATTTCTTTAACTGAGATTCCAACCGAAATATTTCAAATCTATGTTAAATTAATAAAAAAATAGTTCGAATCTTGGCTAAACTGAGAAAGAAAGAGAAATTTGGCAATTTTAATTAAAATTTTAACAAAATCGGCATTCCTGAGAAATTCGGCAATTTTAATTAAAATTTTAACAAAATTGGCATACCTGAGACACGAATCATTCTAAATTTCTTTAGTCGAGATTCCAATCGAAATATTTTAAATCTGTGCTATATTAATAAAAAATGTTTCGAATCTCGGCCAAACCGAGAAATCTTAATTAAAGCAATTTTAATTAAAATTTTGCAATTTTAATTAAAATTTTGACAAAATTGGCATAAATATTTTTCATACTTCTGTATTTGTGCCAAATTAGAAAGAAATCGGAGTATAACTTTGGGTAGGTTTACTTGTCAGATTTTTATTCAGAGTCAGATTCAAGTTCTTCAGTTGAATTGTGATAAGTGTGACATTTATTTCTGTAGTCGCGTGATTCAACTGGAAAACTCTCATCTAACTTTTATCACTCTAAGGTTCGTATTAATAGTCGTTACTTGAAACTTGTCTCACATGAGATACTCAGATTTTTATTCAGAGTCAGATCCAAGTTCTTCAGTTGAATTGTGACATTTCTGTAGTCGCGCAATTCAACTGGAAAACTCCCATCTAACTCTAAATTGAAATTGGAATATCTCATTTGAGACGAGTTTCAAGTAATGACTGTTAATACGGACCCAAATGTGTATTGTTCGCGTCGTCGAGGCGTAACATTTTACCTACAATTAACCGGAATTTGTCATAAAACACACTGCCGCGACGTCACACGCAACTTGACTCTTCCGCGCTCGTTGAAACTTGAAATGCCTTGTACACGGGCCGGTGGTCGTGGTCGGCGATACGATGATACAAGGAGCCGCATTACTCCCTTGTGTCTTCGGGACACGGCGGAAGGATTAAATTAAGTTTCCCGGCGAGAAATATTACGGAGCGATCTGTTGTATCGGCGTTAAATATAGATTGAATAACGACGTACGTGAGAGAAGCTGGAGTAGGCCGACTCTGTAACTTTTAACGACGGTGTTGTCGTCGTTGTGTTGTCGTTGCGCAGGTGTGACACACGGCAGAAAAGCAACGATACACCACGCTAGCGACGTCGTCGTTATAAAGTTGGAGAACCGGCCTACTGACAAGTAAACCTACCTAAGTGTTACACTCCGATTTTGATAAGCTTTTAATATGCTGTAATTTAGGTCTAAATAAGAGACATATACGTTTTATACGCGCCCATATGGCCGGTAAGAAGATGAAACACCCTCTAAAAAAAATCCGTTTTAATATTTTTAAGCGAATATTATTGGAACGGTAAATAATAAAAAAAAATTTCAAATACAGGTTTTATGGGTTTTAATGAGCTTTATAACAATGTACTTAGATTTTTCGAAAATATTTTTTTCGAAATCCCTTTTCCCTTCTTAATTTTATAAAATCTGAGTGCATTGTTATAAAGCTCATTAAAACCCATAAAACTTTTATTTGAAGCTTTTTTTGTATTATTTACCGTTTTGATAATATTCGCTCAAAAATATTAAAATTTTTTTTCAAGAGGGTCTTACCGGCCGTATGGACACATATAAAAAAATATATGTCTCTTATTCAGACCTAGATTACAGCATGTTAAAAGCTTCTTAAAATCGGAGTGTAACACCTGGGTAGGTTTACTTGTGAAATGGCACAGGTCGATCCGCGCAGAGCGTCGCGCGCTGTTCGCTCGCAAAAACGAGTTAGGAGCCGTATAAAAGTGGCCCAAACTCACGACCAAAAAGTTTTTAAATTATTTTGAGCTCAAAATAAGGAGTTTATGGTGCGTAGATTACATATATGCAAGTGCCAAAATGATCGGACTTCAGGTTTCAGAGATATGGCCCATTGAAATTCTCACCTTCACGAAGTAGCGGACTGGTGCTTTTCGCGTTTAGAGTTCCTCTAGTGAGAGTTAGGACACCGTCCGCCATTTGTATTTCGCATTTTGCATCTTTGTAATCCACGCACCATAAACTTCATCTTAAACCCAAAATGGTTTCAAAACTTTTTGGCAATGAACCTGAGCTGGTGGGCTATAGGCACTTGGCCGCACTCTCTCACAGCGGTATCTTAAGGCTCGTCGGGGTTCTTACGAGACAAATTAAGCTACGCTGCCGGGGAGGCGGAGAGGCAAACCCTCTTCGTTTTTTTAATCAGAATTATATGTTTTCCCTTACGTAAATCAATCTCTTCCTCCCCCGATCTCTCTCTCTCTCTCTCTCTCTCTCTCTCTCTCTCTCTCTCTCCTTATCTCTCGTTCTCTCGCCATGTCGCGAATATAAAAGTGTTAAGATAGAATCATCGAAAAGCGGATATTTCGCGAAACTTTTCACATCTCATTCCGCGGTATTCCGACGTAAAATATGAAATATCGAGATAACCGTATTTTAATACCTTCACACGTAAAATGACTGGAAGAGAATCGATCGACGATCCCATTCCCTTACCGCAGACAAATGCATCCGCAAGATGTACCTGTGCACTTTTTTCTTCTTTTTCTCCTTTTTTGTTTGACATCAATTTATTCCTCTTCCATCTCGTGTATACCAGAAAAATCAGAAAGTTCACGGCGGGGCGATATAAGAAGTATACAGAGGCGCTCCGCTTCGTCCAGATCAACGTTAATGGTAGAATCTAAGGAATTTGAAATTGACTTTCCTTCGGGGAAAATGTCAGGTCGCTAATAATAGCCGAGATATAAAAGGTTGGGAATCCGAAGAGCCTTTTGCGCGCGCGAACTCGACTACAAAGGTTCAAATAAATAATAGAACTTTTTCCTCTCCGACCAATTTCAAAGGGACTTTACTGCAACGGAATTTTAATTCTTGGTTACATCTGCCGGTGTGTGCGCATTTTTTTCCGACCGTGGACGCTCCGAGTCGAAATTTGTCAAAGAGGTTATCGTTCGCTTTTAATTCGGACAGAAGCGGCGCAAATTTCTACAATGCGAAATATGAGATGCCGTTTGTTTTCAAGTCGACAGAGATTAAAATTGTTGAGATTAATGTTGTAACAGACAAGGGGAGGAAGTATGATGGGAATAACAACGATCAATGGGGGCGATGGAACAGGATAACGTGCGCGATGTCGAGCTATTGATTTAATTACGCGCACTTTACTCTTGCACCGCGGCGATCTCTAAGATCGCACCGCAGAATCGAGAAAATATTTCATAAAGTTAAAACAGTGCTGTACAGGTCTGTGTTCGACAAACGGCGTTTTGCGGGCATTTTTTGCGCGCTCGTGCGCGAAAATCGCTTTCCCCGATTGTGTGCTCGCGGCAGTTTTCCTCGCGGGTAAAAATTACAATAACCCTCCGCGGTGCGTCTGCTTTCACAGGTCATTAGGTCTCGGCAGCTATCGTGAATCTTATCGGGCTTCTGGTCATGCGCAATCTACACGAGCTCGCAAAAAAAAAGAAATACTCGCCGCAATTAAAAGCGACTCAAGAAGGAGCGATTCCGATCATATCGCCCGGCAATAAATTATATAGCTCTCGACGATGTAAGGCTCAGTGGATCCCGTGCTTCTCGAGGCAAGATGAAATGCGAAGTGAGGAAACGCTCGAGCCTTTCGGCGAGATTGCAAGACGCGCAGGAAGTCCAGGAGGCTAACTCAAAGGAAGAACGGTATTTCGGCTCTTCTCCTTCGCGTGTAAGAGCACTTGGATACGCATACCGATTTAATTGCAATCATCGTCCACGAAACAGGCAAGAGAGAGAGAGAGAGAGAGAGAGAGAGAGAGAGAGAGAGAGAGAGAGAAAGAGAGCAGTTTTTCGCGATCGCCACAAAAAAATGCCGCACCGATATCCGCACGGATTGGCACGCTATGCTGAGCGGATAGGAAAACTTCCAGTTCAGCACGAGAGAATTCTATCGCCCTCAGGCGATTCTCGGTTAATCATGCGAGACAAATACCGCGCAGACGATTTATCAGCAGCGAAATAAGACCTAGCTACCGATGACACGATTTATGGGCACGGTAAAGACAAGTGCACGGAAATGTTGATCAGCGTCGTCCTTAAAATGGGTCCTTGACACGCTGTATTTTGGGTTACAGGGATACAAGGATATACAAAAGTGATATAAAAAGGCTCTGAGATTAAAAATTAAAAAATCAACAAATGCGTCTAGCCAAGCACAGAAATTTGTTGCGCAAAAGAATTTTACATAATAGTAATTTTTACAAAATGTAAGGATCATCGCATAAACGTTTCAATCCTCAAGCTTTCGGATCATCTTTAATATAAAATAAATTTCACCTTATAATAGATCGGTTATTAGAGAAGGTAAATTTACGAGGCCAAAATGATTGTCATCCAGAATGGAGAGGCTATGTAATGGTTAAATATATAAAAATGCGATAAAGACTTTTACATATTTAATCATTGCGATTGACAAGCTTTCCAAGCTTGTTGATGGCTGATCGAGTTGCTTGAGATTATCAACCTTTTGGGCATTGGGAAACGTTCTAATGGCCAGTAACAATAGCTCTAATCTTCTATGGATTTAAAATTATCTTTACACTTTGACGTCCGCACTTCTTACGGAAGTATTTTTATCTGCTGTCAGGACTTTTTATCCGACTACTATTTTATATGCTGTTTGTTTACTTATAGTGTAAAGTCACTTGCGTGAGCTCGGTCGATAAATATTGGTTTGAAGTCACGCATACCGCAAAGTGTCAAAAACGAAAAAGTCAGGCTTTGATAGATCTTTAGCCTAGATCTACAATGTGCTCTTTGCTTCTTTCCCCGTTTCTTTCTCTTTACCTCTTTCCGTGTGACTTAAACCTTGAGCCTTAACTCAGAAAAAGGTAGAGGGCAAGAAACAGGAAGTAAAGAAAAATTATATATAGGTTATATTGCATAGGTCAGGTTTTAAAATAGTATTTTCTAAACTTGCATGGACTCTATTAATTAATGCTGCGCTATCCCTGGCATAGTGACATGGAATTAAATAATAGAATAGAAGGAAATAGAGATTCTCAGTCAGAGGCGTATTATGTCATAAATATTCGTGCATCATGGCTGTCAATTATTTTAGGAATCATCGATTCTTCCGTTCATATGAAGTATGAGTATTTATAATATAATACGTCTGATAGTCAAATATCACTATGCTAAGAAATGGGACAGCACTAATGAAGTCTTTTGCGCAAAGGACTCGAGCAAACGTTGCAGATTTAAGTGCGTTATTTTGGCTGAATCTGATTTTGCATGCCCCTTAACCGTTTTTAGTCACGCTATTTAACACATTTAATTATGATTTACACGTCTTAAACGTATCTCTTGGATGAAAACATACCATCACTCAATTCCTTCAGTAACACATCCAGAATCTTGAAATTAATATTCCAATAGCCCAAAGCCGCATTCATAACGTTAGATCCCTGGTAGCATATAATCGGATGCTCGCGCATGCGCAGTTGTATCTATTCTGCGTAGGGGTCGGTATTCGGTCATGTAACTGCAGGTTAGGTCATATAGTGTTAGCATGTGGAGGATATTCTAGGGTAATTTTTCGCAGTCTTTTAAAGTAATTGTCGCGTGTGCCACAGTTTAATTTCGAAAAAGCGTGCGTATTTCGATTTGCATCGTCTCCTGAATGACAATGTGTGTTAGTGTCACTCTACTCCTTCAGTAGCACACTTAGAATGTTGAAAATAATTTGTCAATCTGCCAAAGTCGGGCCCATAACGTTAGATCCATGGTAGCATATAATCGGATGCTCGCGCATGCGCAGCGGTACCCATCCTGAACAAGGGCCGAAAGTCGGCCATGTAACTGCAGGTTATTTAGGTTATTTAGATCATATAATGTTAGCATCTTGAGCACATTTTGGTATAATTTTTAACAGTGTTTTAAAGTAATTTTCGCGTTTACAAAGATATATTTTCATAAATGACATAAAGTTTGCGTATTTCACTCTGCATTGTCTCTTGGATGACAATGTGCGTCACTTTATTCCCTCAATTAACGTCACTTTACTCCCTCAATAACACGCCCAGAATCTTGAAAATAATTTTCTAATAGCCCAAAATCGCGTTCATAACGTTGGATTCAACTTAGCGTCGTAGGAATGTCGGATTCTCGCGCATTGGCTGAAAATCGGTCATGTTACAGCAGGTTATTTAGATTACATAGTGTTAGCATCTAAAGCCCATTCTGGGATAATATTTTACAGTTTTTTTAAGTAATTTTAGCGTTCGCAAAGATGTATTTTCGAAAATGACGTGAAATTTGACTATTTCGCTTCATTTTCGCATGTACTTTCACTATGCAAAAGAATTTTTATTCGACGGAAGTAGAAATAAGTAAACTTTTCAGAAAGATTCGATGTCGTGATAGTAATTGTTTCTTATCGTTTTCGTCTCATATTGATGGATGCTCCGCTTTATTTTCGCACGTATTTTCACCATGCAAAAAGGTTTTTAATTTTGTTGAATCAACACGAGATAATAGTTTTGCAAAGGTATTCGGTATCACGTCAACGATATTTCCCAACAAATTTTACTTTGTGTTGACTTGATCAAATTAAAAATGCTTTTGTATAGTAAAAGTACATGTATAAATAAAGTAGGGCATTTCTGCCTCAAGAATGAAAACGATGTGGAGCTATTGCTTCAAAAATTACAACGTACTGACTACTCAAATTTATATGATAAAATTACGTGCGAAAATGAAGTGTAATATTGATCAGTGCGAAATGAAAATATCTCAAATTACCGTTGCTAATTATATTGAAAACTCAAATAATAGGTAACGTATTTTTCAAAAAATCATTCGCAAACTATACGCTTGCGCCTACAATATTTTTCTCTAAAAACTCTTTCTTTGATGCATTCAATACACAAGCGGTTTGAAGAATTCATCAGAAAAGTAGCAAAAGGCTATTTTGGAGAGAATGCGAATATCGGTAACGTGGCATTCACATTTACGTAACATCTATGTGTAAGAAAATTGAAATGACAACGTAGCACACACATCTTGCATAACATCTGTGAAAAGATGATAGCGGTATCATGTTAGCGCCTATTTGACGATCGTCTTTATTCCATAAATATCTATGTGTACATAAATTCGATATTGTCGGTGAAATAATGATAACGTTTTGTATTTTTAATGATCGCTCTACGTTGTCGAACTTATCAAGTTCGTCGCTCGCTCTGGCATCCCCTTAACGCACTTGGTTTTGCAGTGAAGGCAAAAACAAACGCGGAACAATCTTCTTATGAAAGGCATGAAGGGGGTGCTGGAGTCGATAGCAAACTCCGAAAATGTATCGATAACGCAGAGACGACCGTCATTAACACCGTTCCTTTCATATTTCTTATAGACACAGATATCACATAAATGTGTGTTACTTCGCTTTACTGTATTTGGCGAAAAATCTAATGTATGTAGAAATCTGTCTGCAAATTCTTCTGACATTTTTCTTCTAAATGCAGATGTAAAGGCGCTAAGCAATGTTTGAAATTTTTTTAAAAAGTGGAGCAAACACACGTTCAGTATACACGAGCTACAAGATCTTTTGTGTCAGGCAAATATCATATTTAACTGGCAGTGCGTTTAAGACTAATTTATACGAGAAATGTCAACTTTTTTTCTTTTTTGCACCGTTCTCTCCAATTCATTCTGGAACGTATTTCTATAGTATAAGAACGTTTATAACTCTATGCAGCCAATACAACATAAACGTTTATAACTCTATGCTGCCAATACAACATAAACTTGTCAGAAAACTACAGATCTTTCGTGTCAGACGAATATCATACTTAACCGACAGCGCGTTTGACAGACTACACTAGAAATGTCAATTTTGAAATTGCCTATCGTTCTCGTCATGTACTGAGCAACGCTCCAATCCATTCCATCACGTATTTTTATCGTGTAAGAGCATTTGCAATTTCGTACAGCCAATACACAACAAAAATTTCGTAGATAGAGAGAGAAAGAGAGAGAAAGAGAGAGAGAGAGAGAGAGAGAGAGAGAGAGAGAGAGAGAGAGAGAGAGAGAGA
>NW_022639546.1:1164524-1177098 GCF_010583005.1 Odontomachus brunneus
AGAGAGAGAGAGAGAGAGAGAGAGAGAGAGAGAGAGAGAGAGAGAGAGAGAGAGAGAAGTCAGTGAGATTTCGATTCCAATGTCCCTTTAAGTAAGGTGACCAGATTTCCCAGCCCAGTGAGATTTCGATTCCAATGTCCCCTTAAGTAAGGTGACCAGATTTCCCAGCCCAGTGAGATTTCGATTCCAATGTCCCCTTAAGTAAGGTGACCAGATTTCCCAGCTCTGAATTCGGGACACTTCATAAATGTGTGAAGCGAGGGAGGAGGAGGGATAAAAAGATTCGAAAATTATTTGACAATCATTGAAAATGATGACAAATCGGTGTCCCGAATAGCACTCGAAAAAATTCAGGACAAAGGGTGAAAAATTGGGGTTGTCCCGAAAAAATCGGGACGTCTGGTCGCCTTACCTTAAGGAAGTTGACATTCCTCCAGGTGCACGCTGACTGTCTTGTAACTTCCGTGCGTCGTTTTATTTTTTCGAGACACAAACGAACTGAATATTCGAGACTGTTTCCTTTCTCCTTGGCCTTTTTCTATTATTCAAGTTGGCCGCCCCGAAGGCGGGTTCACATCGGCGGGCTTTCCGTGTGTCGAACGGAAGTCGTTGGAAAGTTTCGGCCGGCGCCGTGCGACGAAATGTCCCGGGCGCAATTATCCATCGCGTATATATGTAGGTCCCCACTGTGGCGCGCTTCTCCTGAAACGTTTTGCAGGTAAATGCGGTCTCTAAGCGGCCGTGTCGGGAAATACGTTCGACGGCGGACAGTGCGGAGGACCGGAAATGCGGTGCGCGGGACAAGAAACTACTCGCCGTCTCGCGCATGCACATGTCGCATCTCTCTGTGCTCTGCGTCTCGTTCGCGAGAGATACCCAGCAGCAGCAACAGCAGCAGCAACAGCAGCAACACCGCAGAAAATTCCTCGATTTATCGATCCGCGTCGGGAGCCGGACGAAGGAACGAACGAGAGGACGTAGAGCGCGAACGTAGAGCGCGCGTGTTCGCGCGGATTTGCCGCGTTGCTTTAATTAAGTTAAATTGCACCGCATTCCCGGGGACGCCGGCGGTTCTTGCGAACTCGCGCGCGAACCTCCGAGGACCGTTCGCACGCCGCTTCTTTCGCCAAAGTGTTCGCGTGCCTTCAGAGCGCTCTCGCTTCCGCGCAGCTCCGCGCTCTCCGTTCACACCACCGTATGCCAACATTAACACTTATAGTGCAACGAAATTCGACTTGATTACGTCACTAACTCTTTGAAGTACAAAATTCGAATTCTAATTAAATATTTATTCAATTAAATATTAAATTATTATATTATCATAATTATAATATTATATTATCATTAAATTAAATAGAGTGACAAGCCAAAATGTTATTCCTTTGGACATTCGTTTTACTATTTTTCACCGTACAACCATCGTGCAATGAGATATTTCCATCACCATGCATAAGCTGAGTTTTGGTCTCGTTGCGGGATCACTATGCTTGAAACCATGATTTGGTTCTAATATGTGACCTCAGTGTGAAACCACCGCACACCAAAGAGCTGATCATATATATTTGCCTGTTAGTTTCCATTAAATTACTTAATATTTGTATAAATTCTGCGCGGCGCATCTTTTATTTATGGCCGGCTGAGTTATAGCTTATTGAAATCACGGGTAAAGATTGATTGCTGATGGAATATTGAAATTAGGCGAATATTAAGGGGATGACAAACTGGTGTGGATGACAAACTGCAAAAATATCGATAACGTAGAGGCGATCGTCACTAACACAATCACGCTATCCTTTTCGTATTTCTTGTATATACAGAAATTATGTAAATGTGTGTTGTTTTGTTTTACCGTATTCTGCGGAAAACTTAACCACGTATGTGTAGAAATCTTTCTGCAAACTTTTCCGATATTCTTGAACTTCTGAATTCAGATGCGAAGGTACAGCAATGCTCTTCAAAGTTTTTCTACTTTGGGGCATCCGCATTTTTGGATTAAGCAAATATTACGCTAACTGACAGCTTGAGATTTTACATTTAAATGTTGTTCTCGTTCCCATCACATATTGAGGAATGCTCTTATTTATTTTTGCATGTACTTTCATTGTGTAAAATTATTTGTAATTCTGTATACAATCAATATGACGTAAACTTTGCAAAAAATTGTCAGTATTCTGTCGGTAAAATTTCCAGTTTCAGTATCCCCCTAAGTGTAATTCTGAAATAGATCCTTCTTAAAATCTTAATACAGAGAAAACGACTATCCATTGACTCTTGGATGAAATTTGCAGAATTAATGAGGGACCAAAATTTTGCGTCGATGTACATCGAGAAAAAGATACTCAAACATTTATTTGCGGGATATAAAGTTTATTTCGCAGAAATAAACTTTCATGTCGCAAATAAATAAATTTTGAAAATTTTTTTTATTCCTTCAGTGTATATCGCGAGGAGAGAAATATTTATACACCTTTGACGTCGTAATTCGTTGTGATTACGAGCAAGGAGCAAAAGCCTTAAATATCTCTGATTGAATCGATCAAGTGCAAAAAGAGATGAAAGCGACATGTTGGCGATGGAATTAAAAAATTCATTATTTGCACTTCTTTTTACACTTGACCGCATATATGCACCTAAGGACCTTCACCGGCTATTATTGGCCGGAAAGTTCGCGCGCGAGTCTTGAGAGATTTCTCGCTGAACAGCCAAAGAAGCTCCGCAGGAAGACGGATTCTATTCAAAATTGCTCGAAGGACGGTCGGGACGTTGCGTGAATTGAAAAGGGTTGCCTGTATAATTTAACGAAGCCGCTCTCTCTCTTTCTCTCTCTCTCTCTTTCTCTCTCCCCCCTCTCTCTCACGTACTGAGTGAAATGTGTGTGTTCTGACATATCCGCAAACCTGATATGCAAGCGAGCTCGTAAAATATGCTAAATATATTGGCAGGGTAAAAAAAAACGGGGGCGAACGAAACCACGTGCGAAATTGGTTAACCGGCTCGTTTGTCCGTGTAGGCGTAACCCGCGCGAAAAATTACATTACGCCCGTCGTCGCGGATATCGCGTCCAATACGGTATGTGAAAAAAATGTTCGCAATTGCAGACACGCTCGCCAGCAATTCGGCGAGCCCTCCGAGCGTCCTGACCCATAATCGCCGCACCGTTTTTAACCCTTCCTTTTACCCTGAAATTTTGTTTACTGCCCGGGAGCAGTATTTCTGCACGCGGCGAGCGCCCTCATACGTATTCGTTGCTTGTTGCGGCTGCCAAGTTCTCCCAGCGAATTCCGCTGTCTCACGTGCATTCGCAGATATCGCGGTAACTTGAGCGAGGTGAGTGTGTGACACAGGCACTTTGCCGTCGCGTAAACACTGAGTGTTTGTGCCAGTTCTTGTTTCTTTCATAGCTGCCCCCAATCCTAAAATCCTGCTTGCCCAACCTTCTAAGGACCTCACAGAATGCACGTCATTGCGATTGTCGCGCGTTTGTGGTACATACAATAAGGTGTCAATAGAGTGATGTCGACAAAGCGTTTATAGGATTGTGCTACACTGAAAGATAGATTTGGTAATAACCCCGTGAAGCCTGGATAATAGTTACTAGATGCTTTGGTGAAATGATTTCAATCATTTCTGAAAAGGTTTCGGAAAAATGATAAGCATCAGAGGAACTTGACGAATGTTGGATCATTTTGTTGAATAATTTTGTATTCACACCTTATTTGTTTATTTATGACACATTTACGTGTCATATATTATCTTTGTGTATTATATATATAGGCAGAAAGTATGTGTGCACCTACAACACAAAGATAATATAATTATTATTTTTAATAAGATAATTCATAAAATTAATTATTTAATCAGACAATACATTAAATAAGGATTACATGTAATAATTATATTTACATGTGGAGAGTATGAATATTTTATTTATGAATATTATTGTATATATTATATTAAACGTGCAGGTGAATATAATTAATTAATATATATTTGGTAGATATTAATAAATAATCTTAGTAAGCTTTAGTAATTCTTGGTGAAACTTAGTGACCATTGTCAATTTACGTGAGTATGTATATCACCAAACAATTTATTAAATAAAATCATATTGTGTTCAACAATACTCATAATATATTGTATAAATATACGAAATAAATAATAATAAGTATAAATATACGAAATATTTTGATAATAGTCAAACTCCAGTAATTATTACCAAATTATTTATTTATCGAGCTACAATTATACAATTAATTAGTTGAACTAAATGTATTTATGTTTTACTAATTATTTTGTAATTATTATTAGACGGTTGGTAATTACTACCATATTTCGTACTAATTACTAAATATGAGGCACTGAAACCCTCAACCAAATGCATTCGCGAACTATTACAAGACTTTTCCTTCAGTGCAGTCTATTGTTAGGCGATAGTTTGATAAAACAGCACACTGCGCCGGCAACAGTCGCTATCAATACATTGGTTTGTATATGTACATACAAGGAAAATACAGCGCCCATAATACGTACAAAACATAAAGTCATAATGCAACAACATAACATATTCATGTCTCATGTAACAACATAATATTCAACATAATATTCATAATATATACAACATAATATTCATAATTGAAATCATATTTATACTCCCCAGATGTAAATGTAATTATTATATGCAATCCTTATTTTATGTACTGTTTAATTAAATAATTAATTTTATGAATTCTCTTATCTTATTAACAATAATAATTATATTATTTTTGCGTTGTGTGCACACACATTTTTTGTTTATATATATAATACACAAAGATAATATATAATGCGTAAATGTACTATAAATAAACAAACAAGATGTAAATATAAAATCATTTAACAGAGTGGTCCGACATTCCTCAAGTTTTCCTAATGTTTATCATATTTCCGGAGCCTTTTCAGAAACCGACATGATCGAAAGCATTTTCTACTTTCAAGGAACACTACAGTCTTTGTTGGATTCTTCGCCACGCTTTCACTCTACCTGTCCATTATTATATTTCCAAAGAAATCGATCGCGACTCGATTAAATAAGTAAAGAAAGGTCACGTTTAATTTTCACGACAGAACCATTTCAAGTGACAACGATGGCCCGCGCGCCAGACAAGAATGATTAACAAAAAGGTACACCGATATGTTCTATTTTTATAAAATCGTTCACATAAAATATATAACAATCGTGGAATTACATAAAAGCCGGAGCCGAGCAATCCGACGTATTGGAAATCGAACAAAAATTGCATTTATTTCGAGTGATGGAAAAGAGGAAAGCTACGCGTGTACAGATAATGTGCAAGAAATAGATAAATTCAACTGACAGACATTTATTCTACGAAACTGAATTACTTTGGTGAATGGGATTTCGCGTATTTTCGTACTTATGGTTAATCTCTCTATTTCTGAAAATTCCCGTTTGTCCTGAAGAATTACATTTCTCATCGGAGAAACAACCAAGTTACGAATTTATCGACTTGATAATTTTTTGATTACGTATTTCTGGACACACGCAAAGTTTACAGAGGAAGAGAGAGAAGAAGAACTCTACGAAAGTGTTCAATAATTTTAAGGTCAATATCTTTCATAGAATTCGAAAAGCTAATAATTCCGCGAACATGTCGCATTGCTCTCGATTCGCGTATCTCTGGCGAAGCTTAGCAGCAAGCCACGAAGTGAAACGCAATAAATTTCCCGCTGCGGACTCGACAAGAATAACGGATCTTACGTGCACGTGGCGAGCGAGTTTTTGTCGAAGCATTATATACCTACCTACGAATAGACCACTTCGCCATATTGCGCGCCGCTGTCGTTTGTTGAAACTCGCGGTATTACGTGGAGCACGTTTTGTCGCCGGTTGCCACCCGATGCCGACTTGCAGGTCGCACTACCGAACAGAATTCCGTCGTGGATCCGATGCCGTGTAGGTCAAGTGCGCGTAACGCGATTGATTTGACCTCTTAGCTCTCGCGGCACGCTCTAATAGAAAGCGTTGTGCCGCATTGTCTCGCGCATTGCACCGGGAAGTGTTTGAATAGCGGCTATAGAATTTTCATGGAACATTGTATACCACGTATGGGCTTTTAGCTGCGAGCGTAATATGAGCACTCTTAAGTATGCGTCGCCAAAATTGGTGGCACACGTTGAAATAAAAATCCTACGTAATTACAAGGAACCTAAGTATCGCCAAAAACAGAAGAGAAGATAGCACCGCCAGATTAGGAGGTCTTCATTGTCAGAACTTACACGGCACGAACGTACTAGATGATTGGAGGTACGCTTATATATATATTTGACTGTGTTAATGCAAAATAAAAAATACCTGATCGAAAATATTGCGAAGTAACGTGATTTTTAACGTTTTCATTGAAAAAACTACACGAATATATACCTGCATTACACATTTCTTTTATTTCGCTCAGAGAGGCATGTTTTATTGGTGAATGACCACAATACAAACATAAAATAAACAATACTGCAGAAGCAACAGTATAGTCTAATTTGCGAATGTATCCTTATACATCCGCACTGTGATTCTCAGCACGCACCACGCTTTACATCGTGAATATTTGTTAAATTCATATTGAGCATGAATAAGACCAGCGTCGTTTCTAACCAATATAGTTGCTGTTGCTGCCTCGTGCTGATATACCGGGAAAAATACCTTTTATTAGCGAGTAACTCGAAATGTCGTTAGAAATTAATTATTTCGAGTTTGGCGGTTACGCAATACATGGTTAAGAATGTATCACGGAAAAAAACAACTCCGTGTAAAAGAAAAGTGAATTTTCTGTTACTTGAGAGCCAGGTGAGAAACCCGGTTGTAGAAACAGGAAGATTCCTGCAGGAGGTTTCCACTCAGCCAATTGCTCTCAGTTATCTCAACCGAGTTTTAATGCAGCTGTGAATGTTCAGACGAATGTTTTCACTCACAGTAACGGAGATATAATTTCTCGTCAGCGAATTTTTTTTCGTCTCTCCTCCATTCAGTTAACCGAATTGAATATTTTTTTGCGTACATAGCTCAACTTTAAATCTTTCAAGATGAGTAAAATTTATTCAGACCAATTTTTTGAACGTTCTTGATAACATATGTTTTGCTTTTTCATTTTAATCTTTTCGACTTTATTGAATCGCAAAAACATTAATAGATTCATATTCCTCGATGTTTTCTACGTAAATTAAAAAAAAAAGTATTGAATTTTTTGGAACCATTTTTATGGAAGTTGTGAGCAGGTGAAAGTGCACTGAGCAAAATTTAGCCATGCTTAGGGTTTGCGTAACTTTCTGACATTTAGAGTTCTAAGGTTAACTCTTTCGCTACCAATTTTGTTTTTTTTTAAGTATAATTTTTTTTACTTTTGCTTTATTTCAAATGTACTAATATAATGTAGTTTTAGCAAGACACTTAATTAAAATAAATCTTTTTAAGTTTCATCTTTGGCGCCAAAGGGACACTAATGTCTCGCTGGGATTTTTGGGAGGGCATATTTGTCTGAACGTGGTAAAAAGCAGAGTGTTATAGCTGTTTATTCAATTGAATAAAGTTATTGTTAACGGTAGAGGAAGCACACATATGTTCTGTTGGTAGCAAAAGAGTTAAAAAAATACTCATGTTTTTGCAGAGACATGGCCTCGAATGCTGATTGGAACGCCGATTTCTTAATGTCGCATTCTCTCTCGTGTCTCTCGTTTCTGAATTGCAAAGATTGCTCGAGTGGCAGCGCTAATTACTTCACACGTTTAATTACTCGATCAACTGATCGTTCAATACGTTCCATATCCGTTCAGATCACTTTGCGGAGAAAAGAAGATAAAGTCGTATACACGACTGCCCGACGCGTTCCTCCTCCTAATTCCCGGTAATTTCGCGTATCTACCGATCCGCGCTATAACTCAACTCGACTGTATCTCTCGAAAATGAAAGGTTTGCATGCTTGCGTTATTATTAGAGAACGTTTCTTCTTAACTCTCCGGTGTGTGGGATATGTCTATAAATTTCCCGACGCTATTATTGAATCATTCTCTCTCTCTCTCCCCTTCTCTCTCTCTCTCTCTCTCTCTCTGGGCGTATACCGCGCTCGCAATTGATCATCAGTATTCGCGACCATATATACATGGTGTTTACAAATACATGGGTATTTCCTTAAGCCATGTATACATGGGGTTCGCAGCTAAATCCACATATAGTACAATATGTTCTATGAAAATTCTATGCAGCGTCTAACACATACACACACTCCTTCGTGAGGATATCCTCACGAAATTGTCCTCTACTTACAAGTACTCCAACTGCCGCTACACTTATGACGTGCCGGTGCAATCGTTCGTATTAAATTAAATTCGCGAATTTATGCGAACCGTACGAACCAGAAGTAAAAGCGTTTGCCGCGGATAAAGTCTCGTTCTAATAATTCCCGGGGCTAAAATTTCGTCGCGGAGTTTCACGAGAAGCGACAGTCTCGTGGCAGAAAATGTTCTCACGGAGTGTTCTCACATTCGACGCCGCGCGCGGGGAATTTCCACGTGTGAAACACGCCGTGCGTGGCTGAGGCGGGCGAGGATCGAAATCACCATGGAGATCGTAGTGAAAAGATCTCTCGCAACGTCTGTACTATCTCGGGCCCAAGCCTCGCTACAATCCGCGAGGTAGCGGAGACCAGCAGCGCAACATGCTCCGTTCACCGCAAGCTTAATCCCTTGTATATCCTGCGGGTCCATTAGGCCCCCGCAATCGTTACCGACGGGATACTTAGGTGTAATTAGAGCGCGACAGGATCTCTCAATTATTAATCATAAGACGCATATTTTTGTGACGCTCACGTCGACGCGGAGTGCACACACGACTTATTCATAAACGTTATATTGACTATTGGATAATTTACACGCATATGTTTTTTCACACTCGCTCATATATACACACACATACACACGTACGAATATGTGTACATATATTTTTTTACGTATGCGCTTTAGAATTTTATTCAGGACCGAATAAGATCGCGTTAGTTGCGCGCTGGAAAATTGTTTCGCGAATAAAAAACGAACGATTTTCGATCGTCTACCACAGCGAAACCGATGTTTCGACGTATCCCTCTGTTAACTCTGCTAATATGTTCGTTTGCTACGCAAACTTTGTATACGCGGAGAGTCTCTCTCTAGGTTTGAAAGGAGTCTTCCTTCTCTCTCTCTCTCTCTCTTTCAGTTTCGGTAAAATATATTCTGTTTTAATAAAGAATAATAATATCTTGTTTATTTTTCCCCTTACTGCTACATATTTTGAAAAGACAGAAAATTAACAGCGAAAACTGATGGAAATTAATTAAAATCAATATTTACGTAGAATTGTATGTTGTATCACATGCGCGATACAGGAGAGTCTAGAAGAAACAGATGATCGACTGGGGATGTTGGAAAGTCTTCGAAATTAAGATATCAAGAGAAAGCGATGAGATGAAAGTTTCAATAGCAATGATTAACGGCCATTTTACGCCAGAGATTAAGGTCGCCAATTTTTACTAATTTTGATTTGTTCAACTCAAAACATGGCAACTTATGACAAGAAAAATTTTCCATTGGTAACCATTTTAGGGATATATGACAATGAATTTTTGTACATTTTTCTTCATAATTAATATTGTTTTTATGTTTGGCAAATCTCGGCAGAAATATGTCGACACTGTTATGTTGGAACCAACATTTTGATGATGAAACTACCTTGTTAGAGCCGTTTTATGCTGCGGAAATTGTTTCATTGCCTCGTCAGAGTGAATTTGTTTCTCGTGAATTTGCTTTAGTTTAGCTGATAACTTAAAAGAAATATATATTTTTTTCTTAATGCTTTAAACATGTCGTGCATAAGTATATCAATAGAAATGATTCTGTTCTATTTTCAGTGATAGAAATACTATGAATAGAAATTCTATGATAGAAATACTTCTGTTTTATTTTCAGTGAATTTACTTCAGTGAGATGAAGACGCAAATTAATTTTATTGACTCGTAAGGTATATTAATTATACTTTGGATGTAATGTAGGAAACGATGATAAGATTTAAACCTCTCATATCTCTCTCGCTCTTTCTCTTTCTCTCGTGTAAAACTGGTATATCGGCCTTGCAATACTTCTTGAAAAAGATAAAATAAAACGAATTGTGCCTTTCTCGAAAACTGCTATAAACCAAATTTTTTTATTATTACTTTCTTGTTCGAGGTGTTCAAACAATGTGTGAAATATGCCGAAAGTGCTCAGCCAAACAGAAAGTTAAAAATTGTTGCCCGGTGTATACGGAAACTCCGTTAGTGTAACTGAATTTTCTATTAGCCTGGGATGAAAAAGCAGATGGAAAACTCGTTTGTAGGAACAGAAAGATTTCTATAGGTGGTTTTTACTCAGCCAATTGCTCTCAGTTATCTCAACCGAGTTTTAATGCAACCGAATGTTCAGACGAATATTTTCGGTCACAGTAACAAAGCTATTATTTCTCGTCAGCGAGTTTTTCCTCCGGTCCACACTCGGTTATCCTAACTGAGTTCCTTTTTCCGTGCACTCAAATCTTCGTATCTAATCCTGAACATTTTTTTGCTTTTTAAATACGAATATTTAAATTTTCAACATCAGACTGTTCGCGAAACGTCGGAATCAGACAAACAAGAATTCACGCGGCTCCAACCCAGAAACTAAATCTAATATTCTTGGACACCGCGAAAACGTCAAATATCAAATTAGAAAGATATGTATACTCATATTGAACACATACATATATTCTACGTGTTGAAATATTAAACAGCTCTATTTAAAGACCAAAATAATAAAAACGTCCGGAGGATAGGTGGGCGTTTAGGAGAATTGGTACTTTCACCTTTACGTGTCGACGTTTAAAGCGAGCATATCGAAATTCTCGTTCATTTTCCCCCGAACACGCACACCCTTTGGCACGTGCCCTTTAGAATGAAGAAAAAGGAAGAAAAAGACGTGGGCAGAGGGGGACGGGGGGGGGGAGCTGCGTCCTCCCTTAAAATTGGGAGGTGGGCCGCTCGGAACAAAGGAGGAGTCCGGGGTGCATGCGGATAATCTATGGTATCGATAACAGTAGGTCGGCAAACGCGCAATAAATTTGGATGCCAGCCGTAGGAGAAAGTCAGCGAGCGCGCGTGCTCTCGCGGATTGTGCACGCCATGAAACAATCGTTATGATTAGAGTAGAGTTTCGTGCGCGGTCGTTTTACGGCGAAGCGGCGTCGAAGGAACCGAATGAATAGCCGGCTGGCCAGACAAAGAATTTCCCGGCCTGAATTCTGACACACTCGTTCGTTACCCGCGCACTCTAAACCCTCTCTTTTCTCTCTCTCTCTCTCTCTCTCTCCCTCGCTGTCTCACCTCCTGTTTCTTTTACAACTCTCCCCGCCGTACAGACACGCGGTGGTGGTGTCTCTTCATCCCTCGCTCCGTGAAAATAGCGCCAATTCCGTGGCGTTACCGTATTTTTACGAACGTAAAATTCTGTTTTTCGATGCGTACCACGGAGCGCTAATAATATTGAAATAAATAATGTGAGTGGAGTATAATGGACGCGAGGGATGCGCGAAACGTGTGTGCGAGGAACATAAAGTATGCAAAATGTAAAATATTATAAATATGTCGCGCGAATGTACAATATTCCCGTTGTGTGTTGCAGCCGGCAACGCGCGAGAGAGAATGTGATTGACGCACAGTTCGTCCCGTGTGCGCTCCACGGAGATTTGTGCCACACAAAAACAGCAGGAATCGAAGATAATAATAATAATAATAATAATAACAACGATAATAATAATTGTTGTTGCCAAAGCTTTGATACATATGATACCGAGTGTACGCCAACGTGTCCGCAATTGATACGCGTTTCTCGCTCGCAGCTCTGCTCGACACACGGGTGTCGCGGATGTCGCGTGTACACACGAGCCAGATTTAGCCAAGACTCTGGCCGCGTTAGCCTCGATCACGGCAGTAAAGGGGGAACTCATTCGGCCGGATTTTACAGCGATTGTTGTCGCGGCGAATTGGGAATAAAGCGGCAGAGGCATGCGTCATACCGGCGCGGCGCGGCGCGTATTATATCGGAGGTACCTGTGTCGCATCGTAAAAAAAAACACGCGCGCGCATACACACACGTACACACACACACACAGAGAAAAAGAGAGTACAAACAGAGCGCGCGCGTCGGGGCCAATAAAGCGTGATTGATACCGTGCGAAGTTTCGGCCTGGCACGGCCGATGCATATTAAGCTCGGAGCAACCAGTCGCGTGCGTCAAACATTATCGCGGCGGCGAAAAACGCGCGAGGTTTTCATTAAAATCGAATAAGCGCACTCATCGTATAAGCGGGGGTGCGACACGTGCGTGCGGGGCTCGCTCGCGACTTGTCCAATGTCGAGAGGTAACACAACAACCGCCGATCGGCGGTGCTGTTTAGCGCCCGGCACACGCTGGACAGTTTGAGCTATTTTAGATATTACGGTAACTAACGGCAGTGCACGAGCGGAAGAGAGAAAGGGGGACCGGGGGG
>NW_022639546.1:1177244-1180785 GCF_010583005.1 Odontomachus brunneus
GGGGGGGGGGGGGAGGTTGGGATAATGGGATATAATTTAATTGGCGAGCCGGCTTTACCGGGGGCGGCGCGCGCTAAAATCGCGTTACGGTCCGTTATCGTTTCGCACGAACAGGTTGCCGTGTCAAATGTCAATATGATACTTCAAGCGCGGGTGTGAAGCGGGATTTTTTTTGTTCGTACGAGGATACAAGCGGGCGGATCGTGTTATTCGAGCCGGAGTTTCCCGGTGAATTTCGATTTTCAATTTCGAAATGGCGCGACATCAGGGGATGAGAGGACTGAAATTTTCTCGCGAAAATACGAGATCCGTTGCGGAGCGGCGCGGTGTTGTCGTCTATTTATTACTGTTAACGAGAAGGATTGGCGTACGGTAAAAAAAGGGGTAAAAAGAAAAAGCAAAAAGGAAGCGGGGAAAACGCGTGCGCGCACAGGCCGCGTTGGAGAAGAAAAAAGGAGAACAAACGAAGGAAGCGCATCTCTCAAACGTTGGCGCACCTGTACGGGAAGAATAGAGTTATCGATCGCGCTTCTTCCTCGTCGTTCTCCGCGTAGAATTCTACTACGTGGAAAGGCGTCAAGGCAAAGTCATCGCGAAGTGAATATTTCACGAGATATTTTCCAGCTCGTGCAGAGATACGTCGAGGAAGCGAAGCATTAAATAGATAATCGTGTCTCTCGCGAAGTGTGGCCATTCTTCGATTGCCTGACCTTCGAGAAGGTCGAGAAATGACTCGGGAAGGATCGTCGACTCCGTTCATTCCGAAGGAGTGAGAGACACAAATTTGTTCGTTTGATATGGACACGCAACACACGCGTGTACGCGCTCTCGCGCGCGCGTGTAAGCCTCGACTTTTGCCGCCATCTTTCCCCCCATTTTCGCCAAGAGAATGGAGCTGCAGTCCGACCCAATTCCCTTAATCATCCTGTATAAAAATGTCTCTTTATTTAAACGAGACGCGTCTTACTCTTCTTTTCAACATATTCATTATTCGTGCGCTACATCAACGTCAGAAACCCTGTAATCCCGGTAATCCCCGCGAATCCTGATATACATTACTGGAGTTTGTTCGCGGCGAATCCTCGAATATAAAATATCCCCCTCGCCCGCCACCCCCGTGACCTCGCTCCTTGGAATTTCCGCTGCGAAAAGGTTAGGCGTACAAATTAGCCGTGGAATCGGTAGTCGGGATCGCGGCGGGCGACGGAGGCGACGTACTTTCGCGCTATCGCGCGCCGTTATCGTCGGACGGACGAGCGGGAACTTCATCCGCGTGGCGGGCGCGCGCGCGTGGGAATGGCTGTTTAAATATAATAAACGGCACATCGATAAGTCCTCCCCCTCTCCTCGTGCTCGAACCGCGCCTTATACCCGTAGGAAATTGCGCGGTCGTGTGGAGAATGGTGCGTAAAATCTACGGAATGTTGATACGAATCGATTAGTGACGGTGCAATAAGCCCCCTTCCCCTCTTTCCCTCTCTTGCTCTCTCTCTCTCTCTCTTTCTCTGTCACGAGTTCTCGCGCGCGCGCCAGGAAGGAAAAAGGGCGGCGAAAAGAAGGCACGCGTGCACGGCATTGCGCGCGGTAGATCGTTATCACGGATCGTTATCATACATTGGCTCACTGAGGAAAAAAACGCATTAACATTCGCGGAATCATGTCGGCGCATTAAGTAGTAAATGCTCTGTCTCTCTCTCTCCCTTACTCTCATATTTTCACGCTCACACTCTCCCTCTTTCTCTCTCTCATACTCATTCACTCACTCTCTCACTGTCTTTCTCTCTCACACACACATTCACTCACTCAATCATTCACTCACTCACATTCTCACTCTCTTTCCTCGTTCCCCTCACACACACACGCGCGCGCGCGCGCACGCACACATACACACACACACACACACATATACATACTCCCCTTCTCTCACGCCCACCGTCTTAATTTGAGGACCGCGGAAGATTTATTTCCCGGCCTGACCCACCCTCTATTCCTTCTCTCTTCCTTCTCTCTTTCTCTTTCTCTCTGTGGTTCTGTCTCCCACGTCGCTCGAGACTCTCTTTGCAGTGCCTTCCCGGTCGTAATGCACTATGGTTCGATATATATATATATATATATATATATATATATATATATATATATATATATATATATCTCCAGCGATACATATTCATGGTGCAGAAATGCGCTCGTGCGCCATTAACACTTTTGCGGCTGCGACTCCGCTGCGCCACTTCGGAACGAATCGTACATTTGTTCTGTGATCCACCATGAATTTCTCTTTGAGGCATCTCTTCGGTCGGTTATTATGTTGCGACTGTTATCCGCCACTGTACCGAGCACAGCACCGCGTCCTCTATTTTTACATCGGGCGATATTATATTAGTAATCGGTTTACCTAGAATTTACATCGGGGAAAAAACTTAATTATTTACGGGATGCGGACAAAATTCATAAAGTACAAATGATGGCGAGAAGGGACGAAGACGGGCTCGAAATACAATCCAATTAGGGAGTCGATTATTATTATCGACAGCGATATTACGCCGTAATGAGCTGCGATAAGAGAGGGAGCGAGCTGACCGGGCTTTCGTCGAGGTTTTCACGTCCCCGATCGAACGTGCCATCGACGTCACTTCCAAATAGCGGCGGTCGTTCGAATTTCCGTTCGGAAAGTTCTCGGGCGATTCACACGATCGCACGAAGATTCGAATCGCCTCGAATATCACCGGGGAGCGAAGAGGTTCCCCCTCGCCAAGCTCCCGAAAAATCTCGAAAGTCTTGGATTTCGTGAAAATTAGAAATATCCTCAATATCCACGTATCGATAGATATTAAAAGAAAAAAAATCACATCTAAACACCTGGACATTTTAGACTTTTCGTGGATCGAAATTTTAGCTCTACTTTAAATTTTTATATTCTGAAGAATCGGTATATATTTAATACACATGAAAACTCCACTGAATGGCAGGAAACGCCACTTGTGGGTTCTAGAAAAGACTTCTCCATAAAGTTCGACAAAGTAGGTTACATAGAATTAAAAGAGATTGATATACACATATACATACACGCACAAAGGAAGAAAAAATATCTGATAGATAAAAAATATTTATTCGGTGTGGATGCTAATAACATATTGATTTAAATCTAAATTCATTTATTTAAATAGACTATTGTTTTCATGAAAAGCAATAGTTTTAAGAAAAAAATATATTTGAAAGAAATATTTTCTTAATGTGTAAACATATATATATATATATATATATATATATATATATATATATATTAGTGTAAGTAAATATGTTATCAGTATCTATCGAGTAATTATTTCCTATTTTTGGATATTTTTTTCTTCCTCAGTAGACTTCAGAGTATCAAGACGTTAAATGGTATACTGAGGTCGAAAGTGGGATGTTAAAAAATAGACCATTTTTAGCCCACTGATGGAACCTTAATTAATTGGGGCAGTTATGCAAATCAGGGCTTATTATTGACTATTGAAATATGAAATATGATCTAAATAACATGAATGGATCTAATTCT
>NW_022639546.1:1180795-1185179 GCF_010583005.1 Odontomachus brunneus
CATCTAACATTTGCGGGCGGAAACTAAGTTAAGGTCCTAATACATAATAAATATATTTATTTTTTATCTTTTTAAGCATTACATAATCTGTGCTTGGCTCTAAAGACATACTTTTCAATTTGTATGAAATATGAAGTGTTTGTTAACCTTTGTGTCCCTGATATATGTTTTATAAATAAAATCAATGCGGATTTATGTCTTTTGAGAGACGAGTAAATTTCTTTCCCGGTCCATTCTCCTCGAATATTTTTTTGCAAATACTTATTACCTTCTGTTTCTAGAAGGTCCCAGAAACAGCTTCCAATGCAATTTGCTTTCGCTAGTTGGTCAAGAATAGCCTATTTTTGACATCCTCCTTTTGGCTCGGCTTCTCCATGACTCTAAGAGAGTCCGTTTCTA
Organism: Odontomachus brunneus; assembly: GCF_010583005.1. Lineage (NCBI taxonomy): Eukaryota > Metazoa > Arthropoda > Insecta > Hymenoptera > Formicidae > Odontomachus > Odontomachus brunneus. Next base: position 1,181,195 of record NW_022639546.1, read on the forward strand.
ATTTCGACTGATAATCGAATCTTGCGTTCGGAGGCGAATTGGCGCCACATCGGCCCTCGGCCGAGGGTGTCCCTGATTCGGCAACCTTCCTTCCGGCACCACTTCCAAACTCGAACACGTAGAACGTGGGCAACGCGCGGGGCTCGCGCGGCGCGATTCTTTCCCTCGGCGAATTTATTCCTCGAACGTGGCCGGCATAGCGACAGCTGTATGCTCGAGATTTATGTGGACGTGACACGTACACTCGCGCACACGTATACGTGTATGATACGAGCGCACTCACCCCTACATCCCCGCTCGCTCTCGCAAGCTCTGCTCCCGCGCAACGTATTCGACCGTGCAGCGGCCGCGATAATTAATGGTTACTTTTAAGGCGTTATAAAACGCGTCAAAAGAGCCGACGAGACCTCCGCCGTGATTTACGACGCGCAAAACGAGCCTCTCGAGGATGGCTCTCGGCGGCGATGCTTCCGTGTTCCGACCGGTGACGTTATCCCTCGCGAACCCGTCAACGGATATCGCTCGCACCTCGCTCCTCAATCTGCTCCTCGAGCTGTCGCCGCCAAAGATCAGTCGGCAGTTCGGAGGATGTACAGAATGATTCATAATCTTCATCCGGAGAGGTGCACCGCGGCTTGAAACGGAATGACTCTCCCGTTCTCGCGCAGACTTAAACAAACATATTCTTTTTTTATTTATTCCATTTTTTAGCGGTCCAGAATGAAGCAGTGGACGTCGGGGCGATGCGCCGCCTACGCTCTGGCCTCGTCTCATACTGGCCAAAAAATCTCGTTTGTTGAAAAATTGAGTAGCCAAAGGATGGCATGGCGCTGGATGAATCTGTGCGAGAGAGAAAAGTCGCTTTATTTCGGCCCGGGAACGCCGCGTGGTGTATCTAAGCGATTATTATGAGACGCTATATATATATATATATATATATATATATATATATATATATATATATATATATATACATGCTACACACACACACACACACACACACACATTATTATGAGACGCTATATATATATACACATATGCGGGATACGAAGACAAAACTCATATCCTCTCGTTTCTCTCGATATTATGTTAGGAGAGCGAGCGGCCAACAAGCGAAAGAGACCAAGAGTGTATTATTGGGAGCAAGGCGGCGCTTTAGGTATACTTTCGATGAGCTATAATTCGCCGCGAAATTTGGAATGGAGTTCTATTTTCACTTGCGGTCTTATGTGTCGTCGTGTATGATACAAATGCGATTTAAAGATTTAGTGCGCGCGTATACGTCGGCAAAAATGTAATTTCGAACTTCCGAACATTTCTTTACAAATAGAATACCGCCCCGAATTCAGTGACGAATTATAAATCTCCTAAAGTGGTCTTTAGCAAAAAGGTTATATCGGGTTAACCCACTTTTCCTATCGAAAAGCTTCCAAAAATTTGCGATTGTTCTGTCAATGACATTTCATGTTCTTTTTGAACATTGCGCTTGGACAGAGCCACGTTTCAGAAAAAGCCAGAAGATTTTACGTCCCGAAACGATGCCGAATGTAACAAAATCGATATGTCATGCAAGATAATAAGATTAATATGTTGTGTGAGATAACATGAGATGAGATAAGAATAAGATTAAGGGTCATTATATACGAAATGGCATAGCTGCATGTGTATAGCATAAAATCACTTCAATCAATGAGAATTTAGGATAAAGTTGTCATATTGATTTATGAAACGAGATAGTGCTGTGCACATGCAGCAACGTTATTTTCTGTGCGATGGTCCTAAAGATTTAATCCACCATGTATTCTTTGCTTCCTTTTTCTTTCTCTTTACTCCTTTCTGACTCAAATCTTAAGTTTTAAGCTAGAAAAAGACAGAGAACAAGAAACAGGAAGCAAAGAACATATTGTAGATTAAACTTAAGTTTTTAACACGTTTACTACGAACGTGTGATCAATCTCTCGTGCTTCAAGTTTATTTTCATTAAAAATTTTCAATTCAAAATTCAATTTTCTGATTCAACATGCTCGTCACCAACGTCATATGTGTACGACATCTTTCTTTGCGTATCCACATATAAACAAACCAAGTGTGTTTACACAATTACGTGAGAACAATTGTGATGGGGCCTGTGGAGAGAATAATACCCCGAATAAATCGTAGCAGCGAACGTGTTAATGCGCAAAGAGAACAGCGTTTACAGTCGCATTTATAGTAGCAGGTTATAATCTTTAGAGTCTGATGTAGAATTAACTTGGATTGCACATTGAGAAGAAAAGTGACCGTCTTAATGAGACTCTGTTTGAACAAAACTTGTTCAAATAAATGTTCAATCGCGATCGAACGAATTATATAATTACTGTGATGAGAGAGAGTCGAGTGATTCAGTGACTGCGCTTTGATCAGTAACCGTGTCAACGCAACTTGTTGTTACGCTAAAGCGCGATTTGTTCCACAGATATTTCTTTGAAGAGACGGGCAACCGCGAATCTTGTCGATCTAACTGCATTCCCCTTTCAATGCATGAATACAGATTTGACTTTGTCTCTTCTTCGTTTGTTTGCAGCGCTTCGTAGATCGGGAAGAGAGCGCTGATGCTGTCTCGGACGGAGTCTCTCGTGGAGGCTCTTCCAAAATGCAATAACTGCAGAATTCAGAGATCGATGAATGCACACGACAGCAGTGTTATTTTTATCTCACACAGACGCGTGCAAGATTAAAGATTAGTACGCTATTAATAATGTAACAGTATTCCGAGTGCTGTAATGGTGTTTTCCGAGCAGTCATCCATCAAAGCGTCACGTCAGCGTATTCTAAACAGATGTTCCAAAACAGACTGTACTTAATTTTAATAATAGAGCCTTTGAGAGAGCGACTCGGAGTCAATTCTTCATCAGCTAAAACGTCGAGGCGCCGCTAGTTACCGAGATACAAAAGATTGAAAATGCAAGTTTTTCGCGCGAGCCAAGCTCTCGAGGCGAACTGAAAAGTACTTTCATTAATCACTTAAATTCGAATCGATCTTCCCTTTGAACTTTTTAATATGAAACTCGAGTCCATACTTCGCGGGGAGGAGAGAAGGAACCGTCCAATATCTGTCTATTCGGGGTTCCCGGTCACAGAAATCTGGAAAGCCATGGAGATTTCAACAGTTCAGTTAACTTCCTCGACCAACTAATGTACTTTAGAGCGATTAAAAATTGCAACATACACGTCTGAGCTGAGGATACGTTACCGCGTTTAAAAATTTCCAGCGCTAAAACCCGCGAGTATCGATCCGTTCTTTAGCAAGGCGCAGAATCGGCGGCAAAACCGCGATGTGAAATATTAACGACTCGTGTCACAAGTATATATATATGATGGTCGGCACCGCGTCGAAATGCTTTCTGCGGGGAAAAATCGCCTTCGCAAATATGTCGGGAAAACTGTCATTAAAGTCAAGGCCGAGGGCTTGATAGTCCCGCGTATATATTCGGCTCTTGTACGAGAAAGGAGCGATCGGGGCGACGACCCTCTTCCTTTTGCTCTCCCTCCTCCTCCTTCTCCTCTTCCTTCTTCCCCGGGTGCAACGAAATATCGCGACGAGGGACACGCGAGAGAGTACGCGCGCGTTAGACTATTCCGATATTCGCAGGTACTCACGGAGGACTTCAGCTTATCACTTATAAGTCCGTACGTGTGTCGCCTCTTCGTGCGGATTTGCGCGGCCGGGCGTGCATGCATGCATGCGCGTATGCGGGAGCGCATACGGCAGAAACGAAAGCTTGCATGACAGCGACACATCTCCGCTGTTAAAAGTTGCATGCGGAAGCGGACAATATTGGCAGGAAGGTGGTACGGTATGGACGTGGATAGAAGCAAATAAGATTTACGTCGCGTTCTATCCATCATCGCGCACAGCTTTCTCATTGCATTTTCTCTCTTTCTCTCCCTCCCCTTCTCTCTCTCTCTCTCTCTCTCTCTCTCTCTCTCTCTCTCTCTCTCTCTC
>NW_022639546.1:1185195-1235241 GCF_010583005.1 Odontomachus brunneus
TCTCTCTCTCTCTCTCTCTCTCTCTCTCTCTCTCTCTCTCTCTCTCTCTCTCTCTCTCTCTGCACACGATTTTGACATGTCAATTAATCTGTGAATTATAAACCACTCTCAAAATATTATTTGCTTTTATTCTTATATTACATTTCTGTAATCTATGCGCTTGAGGGGATCATGTTTCAGAGCATACAATAAATGAACCTCTCTCTCTTTTTCTTTCTCTCTCTCTCTCTCTCTCTCTCTCTCTCTCACATTGTTTGCTCTTATATTTTTTCCTTCTCTATATAGATTATTTATTTTACTTATAAGAAAACCCACACAAGGATGCAATATCCCTTTGAAATAAATCAGTTTTTTTTCATTCGAAGGGAATATAATGAAAACTATAAGAGATAGAAAAATATATTTTGAATAAAAGTTGAATGATTTGAAGAGTACTTTAATTATTACTTTAATAATTATAATAAGAAGTGGTGGGGGAAATATTAACAAAACAAGTTTTTTTTCAAATAATTTCTGTAAAGTACTCTTCATACCATTTAACTTTTATTAAAAATATTTTTTTTTTATCTCTTATAGTTTTCATTATGTTCCCTTTGAATGAAAAAAAAACTGATTTTTTTCAAAGGGATATTGCATTCTCTAAACTTGCGAAAGGGCACATATAAAAAAAACGTATTTGTTATTCTGACCTAAAATACAACATATTACAAGTTCATGAAAATCGAAGACGGACACCTGTGTGAGTTTCCTTGTTTGACTATTATTTCTTTCTCTATATAGATTATTATTTTCTTATATATGATATTCCAGAACAGTCTACGAAACGCTTGTGGGAACGCTAGGGCGGATCGAGGTGAACATAAAAGTCCCACGCCGTTTTGCGATATTCGCAATAAAGCTCGAGATCTTAATTAAAGAAGATTGGTGAACGAACGCGAATGTGCGCGATATGGTAGATGAGTTGCCATTGTATATTCGTACATTAGGTCAAACTGAAGAAAAACGTCCTCTGCCACCTCGCAAATAGATTTTTAATTATTAATTAAAGAAGAGTAATGCATTATGGCGCATAATCATGTGCACAATTTTCTTTCGTTGATAGCTAAAAGTCTACGTGGTTGTTCGCAAAATGATAAAGGACTCTTCTATTCAGTTTGACCTAATGTACAGACGCGCGACAGCACACATCGCCACTATAGCTCATCTACTCCATATCGCGCGTGATCATTCATCAATCTTGTTTGATTAATATCTCGAGACTTATTGCGAGTATCGCAAAACAGGTATAGGACTTTTATGTTCACCTCAATCCGCTTTATGGAAGCGCCTCACGAGCAGTCTACTTCGTAGACTGTTCTGGAATATTCTGTGTATATCTTTAGTTATTGACATAAATGACCATCACTCGCTTCTGTTTTCCGGCCTACGCTGATTAATAATATTATTTCCGTGTTATCTACTTTGGCGTCTTTATGCGTATTGCTATTATATCTAAGGTGTTAATATACTCCAAGATATTAGTAAATACTTTCTTTCTTTTTCCAGCAGTCTCTCTCTTTCCCTCTCCTTTCCACTCTCTTTCCCCTTCCCCTCTCTCTCTCTCTCTCTCGCGTCATTTTCGTATCAAATATTAACGAGATCGAGTGCGTCGAGCAAATCGTCCTTAATCCGAAACTCAAATTAATCACAAGAATCGGGTTTCCATCTTCCTGCGAATCTGCGCCGAGGCAGACGTTGGTAGCGCCACGGCGCGATACAGGGCGATCCACGTTTTAATGGTCAAAGCGTGCCGAGGGTGTGGGCGGAGAAGAGAAAACTGCTGTCCTGCCCCGCGAGTGTTTCGTCGTTAAAATGCGGAAATAACAAAGGAGAATGAATTGAAGGCCATTCGATTTGTTCGCCTGCTATCAGCGGGGATGCGTTCGCGGTCTCAAAATCACCGGGCCACGCAAAAAGCTCGCCGGGCGCAAATTGGCCATTAAAGTCTGAGGCGGCCTGTACAGCGGGAAAAATTTCCTTCCACCTCTCGAGACGCTGTCTCGGTGAGCGCGCGAGAAATGAAATAATATCTAAACGTCTCTAGAGCGAAAACGACGTCAGTTGCACTGACGGGCGCGAACGAATTACCGGGGGGAAAGGGGGGCGGGGAGGGAAATCGCTACGTTTACTAGCATTAAGGATCCTTTTCGCGGGAGAATTAGCGCCGTCGCGATGCGATGATATTGTAGCGCGCGGAATTCTCGATTTGCGATAAAATACGCGCGCGTAATAGTGCAATAGCGCTCTCAATAACGATCCCCGGCGAGAGGAAAAGCAGCAAAGGACGAATTAAGGGAGAGAAGCGACACGGAGGAGTGGAGGGCGGACGCGTCGTCGTTACGTGTGAATTTTCCTTGCCACGATATCCGGATTAGTTTAAGCGTTATCGAGCCCTTTCGCTCGCTCCCTTCTATCAATTTTCATTCTTCCCGCGCGATTATGCAACGCTTTAGCGAAAGAATTAAGACACGTTACGGTGAACTGCTCTCTGCAAGCAGTCCCCGCGGCTCACACTTCATCGTAACGTTATACTTAGCGTTACGCGGTGGGAATTACGTCGCATTTGTCCAATTGCTCTCGCGTTGGGTTACAAATCGCAGTTAATTCGTCGAGAATAAAGGGGAAATGAAGAGAGAGAGAGAGAGAGAGAGTGAGAGAGAGAGAGAGGGGGGGAACCGTGCCGAAACATTTTTTAACAAATTACTCTCATTTGGAATATAGAGGGAGGAGAAGGAAAAAGCAAAGAATGAAGGAGAAATTGAAATAAGAGAATTTCGACGGGAATCGCGCGTGCATTTGTTTTCTTTCTGAAAAAAAGAAAAAAAATAGAAAAAAAAATAGAAAAAAAAACATATGCGATTCTGCTTGCTTCTTTTTTCCCCGCCTCCCCTCGCAACGACACCTATACGTGCCAATCGTGACGGCGTTAATCTACGATGTGTGAGCGGTGTGCGCGCGAAATACACAACTCCGTCACAATACACTCGTACGGCAGCCTTGCGCGATCGGTGGATAGATGGGAGAGAAACACCGACGAGCTCTCGCGCTCCCCGAGCGCGCGCGAGCCATTTATAAAAATATTTTCAACTAATCCCCGCCCTCTTCCGAAAGTTAGGCGTTCGATCTCGCGCGTTCCCTTAAAATACATTTCAATCCGTCTGCATTTTCACAGCGATTACGCTCGCGGGATATGCGGCCCGCGGTCCTGCGCCGGTAAAATGAGCCGGAATTGAAAATCCCCAAAATTGATGGATATGCTCGCGTGTTGTCTTCTTTTTTTTATTCCTTTTCTCTTTTCCTCTTTCATTCTTTGTCTTTATTTTCTTTCTGTTGAATGTTTCGGTTGGGACAATTCGGGGATATTGCGAAGTGTTGTTTTCCACTTTTAACGAGCGCAACGTCAGGCGCAACATTAGCGCGATCTAATTTCGAGCGCGTTCATCATCGCGGCTGTAATTCATCTGTCCAATTCGTGTTGAGGTAATGTTGCCGGGCGACAATAATTAGTGTCGAACATCAGCGTTGACGAGGGAAATTTCGGAAATTCGCGCGCGGCTTAAGCGCCTTGCCGCGTTTTCGTACGTAGGAACCGGGCCCAGTTTCCGAGCTGGCGAGTATTATTCATTCGACCGCGGCGAGTCTATCAAAATTCCATCATAACCCCGACGCCCCGGAAAGTTCCCGCGAGATTTCACGAGGACACGATCCCCGTTCGAGCCAAAATTCCATAGATTAGTCGAGGAAAGTTGGAGGGAGGGAGGGAGGGAGGGGATCTTAAAAGTGTTGTTATCCAGTGACTCGATCAACCAACTCGATCCGGAGTTGGACGGGATTCTCGAAGTCCCGGAAGAGATTCTTTTTCCACCGCTGCGCCGACGGGGGCTTTAACCGGGAAGTGCATTATGAAATTTTTACCGAAGTCGAATTATATATATGTATAGGACAACACACTCCTGAGACACTCGTCACACGGAGGAAGTGTTTTCGTCAAGCGTGTAAACTACTGGCAGTCTCCGCTTTCTTCCCGCGGCTTTCGACGGCAGGATGTTGTCTATAGGAAAATTAGGTTATGAGGCAGGACTCACGTGCTCGGCGTGATCGAACGTGACATGTCGTGTGTCAGCGCGAAAGTAATTCGAGCTCACCGCCGGCTGACACAAGCTCGATACGTCGTTGCTCCTGTATTGGAATTAGAAGATGCTCCCAATGTCTACTCGCAACATGACGGACCTAATTCCCCTTTTCCAGCTCTCTTTACCTCTATATTATTTAGATAAATATCTTTCCCACGACAGAGAAAACTGCAGAATTAATCCTAATAAAGTGATGATTATGAGTCGAGACCCTATTCTGGTTTGATTCATTAATATAATAAAAAAGTACACATTACGATTACAACACGGACGAAATATTTTTATATTTTTTAGTTTTCTTACCATTGCCTTCCAAGGTTACTTTTGCGAGCATTGTTAACATTTAAAAAAAAATTTAGAGTATCTCATTTGGTTTAGTAACTCAATTTATAAAACTGTTAGCAGATTGTGCTACGTATTATATTATTATTTTATATAGATCAAAACAATTTGAATACCGGCATTATCGATATAAAATTGGATATCGTATAATCTGTTATCGTATAATCTGTAGAAACATAATAATAATATTTTATTGGTCGATTATTATTATATAAAAAAGAAGAAATACATAATAAATGCGACAAAATAGTGAGACAACAATTTTTCAGTTAATTTTAATGCCTAACTTAACTCAACTAGTCTACACTGACCCCAAAAATAAATCTGACTCTAAACTATTATATTCTAATATCTAAATTTAAGTTATACTGCGGGAAGGTGTTCAGCAATATCGCAACGCGGCAGCATGAAAAATAATGAAAGAGTAGACCGAATGAGTCTCACACGGCAACTTATTGCAATATTTAGATGCATTGTACGAAAATACTTGCTGACTAATTGGAACTCGCTCTCAAACGTTTCTGTTTATTTCTCCTTGAATATAGAATGAATTAATTTGAAGTCTAATTATTTTGCTTTAAAACCATGATGCTTGTATCCATATTAACAGTTCCTCTTGATGTTTGTGGACCAATTCATATAAATGAACGGGAGTTACTCTAACCTCAAGTGACTCATAATTAGGACCGCTACTTTACTCGATATTCCGTTGAAGTCGGCGAAATAATCGAGTAAGAGAGCTGAAAAGAGCCGCGCGACACACAGACGCGAGGACGTTCCGTGTCTCGGTTGCCGATGACGCGCAACGTCGAATTCGCAAATTCCCAGGCCGCCCGCCGTTTTTGCGAGCCGCCCGCACGATTCGACGCGGTTCGATTCGACGGGACAGCTAACGATAAGTCACCGTCACGGCGAGGCCGAGGAGAGAGAGGAGAGAGAGGGAGGGAGAGAGAGAGAGAGAGAGAGAGTGACGGTCGCCGCGGGGCAGGTCGCCGGACGGCAACTCGGCAACCCCCGGAAAGATGCCGTTGACGGAAACGTCAATTAATTACACAAAGCTGCCGGAGCGGAATGTATCTGCGAATTCAGTGCGGCGCATGTCGCGACGGCCTGGCAGATGCAGCCGCAACGCGCGCACATTAGAGCGTGTAACGGGATGAAAGCCCGCGCGCGAGAGGCCAACGCACGTCTGGCACATCGGTCGATGTTCAAGAGTTACCGCCTCTATCTCTCTCTCCCTTTCGCTCTCCCCCTTTCTCTCCACCTTCCTGCCTCTCTCCCTTTTCCTACTCTCTCTCTCTCTCTCTGACGCGTGAAATTTATGGCACGTAATATCATTACGTCGAATCGCCCGCGATTCCATTCGCGCCGCGGGATTCGCGCGCGCGTTACGTACGCGACCGCCCGAAGAAAAAGCGCAATATCCGCCGTCCATCCGTTCGCTCGCTCGCTCGCGCCGGAATTCGCGCGCTAAAATAAAATCATCCGCCGGTGATGGCGGGGGTGGCGAGGCGCGCCGGAAGACGGCGTACTCTCTCTCTCTCTCTCTCTCTCTCTCTCTCTCTCTCTCTCTCCCCCTACCGCGCGCATTATATACTAGTCCGCGCATAATATATCGGGTATCCCGGCGTGTAATGTAGGTATCGGATAACTGTCAGACGGATATAGCGAAAGTTTCGTCTCCGCGCGCTTAAGACGCGCTTAAGCGATTTCGCGTTTCTCGGAGGATAACGCAGATGTTAGTTTTGCGTTCGCGGTGCGGAGCGGAGCGTGGCGCGCGGCTGTGATGCGGCGCGAACGCGCGCCGCATTTCGCATTAATGTATTCCTTGTGCATCCCCCTGCGTCGCGTCGCCTCTCTCTCTTTCTCTTTCGCCCGGCTCTCGCACAGCCACGTGGATTTAACGCGGATTCGTAATAATTTATCTTCCGTTTAGGACGTTTAAAGTAAAGTTTAAGTTCTTCTCTGCTATCCTTCCGCCCCCCCCCCCTTCTCCTCTGCTGCTCTCTTTTCTCCCCGGGGGTGAGAACTGAGGGTGGGCGGCCGGCCGGGGCAGAGAGACGTGCGATTGTTTCGCTCGGCGATAATGCGCCGCGTAAATAGACAGTGCCAAGGACAATTTAACCCCCGCTGCCGAGACAACGGAAATTGCGAGGGGATCAAAGCAACGTCTGATTGCCAATTAGACGATTCAAGCAACTTCCGTTTCGTCCTGGCGCGACGGCGTCGCCCGGAAAATCGCCGACACGATGGCCGACAGTTGCACAACAGCGTCGCGAGTTTGATAAGAAACAAATAAGCGAGCTTATCTCTCGCCCTTTCGTTCCTTCTCCATTTCTCTATCTTTCTCCCTGTTTCTATTTGTCTCTCTCTCTCTCTCTCTTTCTCGTCGACAACGGCTCTACGCTACCCATTCAACTGTATCTCCGCTGTTGTGCAAAGTCGAGACGTCATTACGAGGAGGGTCGATATGCGTTTGCAATTTTACGCGCGATAGATCGGTGCGCGGCGCGCGATAATCAAACAACCGCGTTTCCGCAATCATCGGTCTACTTGTTTGTCGACGGTAGACAGCCGATTCGGAAAGAAACTCGATCGATCTCTGGAATATGATGGGGTTCTGCGGATGAACTCGATGGCAAACAGCAATGAGTGCACCTCGTGCGTGATGTGTAATTTCTGTCGGTGTGACTTCCGCGTGAGGACTTCGCCGTATTTCGAAACTGCGGATCGAATGGGCAACTCGATACCTTGGTGAGAGACAGAAGCGAGAGGAGAGAAGGGAAGATCGAGAAGGATATTATCTACCAAACTGCTAGACGGGCTCGACGATGCCTCCGGCGACGAGAAACGGCGAGACCAGTCATCTCCGTGTCTCGTCTCGAGCCCGTTTAGCGTAGAACGCGCATTAAGCCCGACCCTTTTTTTCCTGTTTCGCGAGGAGAAATTTGTCAGCCCCGGGGGAGGAAGGGGCTTGAATTTCTCCACGGGAATCCTACGTCACCGCGCGCAGCGACGTAAATTGGACGCTGCGTTTAAAGAAAGTAACGAATTGGAAGCACACACGGAGAGGCTGGCGCGGGTGGAGTGTTAAAACAAATGGCGATTCCGACACTCGTGACCGTCGAACGGCGGCGGAGGCGCGGCAAGGAGAAGAGAGACGAGGTGGAAGAGTAGAAGTCGGGGACTTGGTGGTTTCATATCTCGGCGAAATAGAGTGGAAGTTGAAAAATTTCTTTGTGTCGCGGCGCAAGCAATGCACTCCCCATGAAAACCAACGAGCCTGCGGGCCCGTCGTTCCTCCGCGTCTGGTGCGGAGTGAAAAATACATGGACATCGAAACGTTGAGCACACCGGAAACGCGCGGAGCTTCTTTATCTTTCTCGGTGAAAATTTTGGCGCTCGGATTAAGGGGAGACGGTCCTAGTTTTTTCCTTGCGATTCAATCCGAACCCCGCGAGATATCGTGCGTTCTCGACCGAAAAGACGCAGAGAAACATAGAAAGAAGAGAGAGAGAGGGATGGAGAGAGAGAAGAGACGAAATTAAATCCGCCGCGATGTTCCTCCGCGGAATATCCGCGATCTCCGCTATAGTTGTATTTACGACGGAACGCTGATGCGGACAGAACCGCAATCGTCGTCCCCCGGCTTCGTAACATGGTTTTGCGGCAAACAGCCCAAAATTCGGCCGGTTATTGTCGGATGGTCGACGCCGCGCTCTAAGCGCAATTGAGCAGTGCGAGTAGAATACCGGCAACAAATGCCGGAAATGACACACACACACATACACATTCTCTCTCTCTCTCTCTCTCTCTCTCTCTCTCTCTCTTATTCCCACAAGAGACGCGGAAAATTTTACGTTCACGGGGAGCGTTATTTATCGCTTCAGCGTCTCCGATCGCCTCGCTGTCTCGAGTCACTCAAGGGACTGGAATCGATAAACATGACTTCCGCGGGCGTGAAATTTTAAATAGCCTCTTTGACCGGAAAGAAGATTTTCGGCCTCTCTCGACGGGGTTCTCCGACCTCCACCCTTCGATCCACGAAGGAGCAAAGGGCACGAGGAAGAGGGTGACCCGCGAAGGGGAACTCGATTAGTTAGTCCCGGGTAGACTCTTTCTCGCGGCAGAGATATTTATACCTCCATTGAGACATCGCGGCACATACTGGAGCTCTCTCGTGCTGCCCCGTCGGGATCTTCCGCGCGTTCTGTTTCTCTCTCTGATTTTCCGGTTCACGATCGCGCCCTGTTCGTACCGATCGCCCGGGGCGACGCGAAAAACGCCGCGGACGCGATGATACTTTCCGCCGACGGCGGAATCAGTGGGATGTGGCCGCGCAACAAAACGACTGCCGTTGAATGAGAGGAGCACATCTCGCCGACGGGTGATGGTCAGCGGGTTTGTACCCCGACTTGAGCGATTCTACCCTGTGTGGACTTGTACCCCGCGAAACACCAACGGCAGGACTCATCATCTATCGCTTCGCGATAGTAGCAATAAAAAGATCGCGCACGAGCGCGAAAATTGCAAGCGACGATCACCACTTACGTGTTCGTGGCGCTTCCGCGAGAATGGATGTCGGGGTACCGGGGGCCTCACTCGTGGCTGGTCATACCGTAGAGCACACGTACGTACGTACACACTACACCTTCATACACTGCCTCTCTCTTTCTCTCTCTTCTCCCCTTTTCCCGGCTGCGAGGAAACTTATGATCGCGGCGTATAAATCACTGCGGCTTCGCTGTTGCCTCACACGGCTTATGTCCTCTTCACCCCCGGATTGAGTCCTCAGCGTTCCTTCTGGCCGACTCGGATCATTCTTCGCCGTCGGGTCGAGCGACGGAACGAAAGGGAGAGAGAGAGTGATTCGTCTCTCCGCTCTCCTCTTCCGCTCACGACGGCAACGCGGAACAAGTCCCCTGGCCGCGACGAGCTAAGTCACGAGTACACGGAGCGCCGAGTGTGAACCGCCGAACTTCTTAGAGATTCGCGAACGCACGGACGAACAACTGCAATCTATCGGCCTGAGCGGACTGAGTGGTCACAAAAATCGCGCGCTCTCACGTCGCGCGACTCTCCCTTCGGAACTCTCTCTCTCTATCTCTCTTCACCTTCCCTCGGTCGAGGTCGACGATCAGCGAACCGTGTGTGCGGCTCGCAACCCGGCACGAGTCGAACTCACTACCTCCTCGGGACGGTGTTCCGGTGGTGGGTTGACGACGCCGACGCCGACGCCGCCACCACCACCACTACCACCACCACCACCTCCTCCTCCTCCTCCTCCACCTCCACCAGTACCGCCGCCGCCGCCGCCGCCGCCACCGCCACCGCCGCCGCCGCCGCCGCCACCGCCGCCGCCACCACCGGCGCTACCTGCCGAGGGTCGCGAGGGTGGCTCCGGCTTCGCGACTGCGCCCTCTCGGCTCTATTCAACCCATTACGTGCCTCGCACACGCGTGACCGTGAGACAACACGCGTCGCTCTTTACGCGTACACCGAGCTGCACGTATGTACGTGTGAGAGAAGGAAGCTCCCCGCGCGTCCCCCTTTGCTCTCCCCCCGCCACCCTTTCTCGCTCGCGCTCTCTTTGCGTACACCCCTGGGTACCTACCTACCTACCTATCTATCTATCTACCTACCTACCTACCTACCCCGAACCGCGTCTCCGCCACCGCAACACGTAGCCTCGTACAGTGACTTGCTACCCCCTTCGTTTCCCGTCCTGCTTTGCGCCCCGCCTCGACGATGCTATAGCTCGCGATACATCATCGTATCACTTTATGTCTCGCGTAACATTTTATTAACCAGAAATCAAGTGTATGCCTTTCGATCCCCGGGCTCCTCCGGCCAGTATCCTCGCGGTGTCTCCGCGTTTCTCTTGCTTTCTTCCTCTCTCTCTTTCTCTGTCTCTCTCTCTCTCTCTCTCTCGTTTTTTTTCTCTCTCTCTACAGCGCGTTTCCTGTCCCCCGCGACCCGGGTCTGCCGTCGCCGCTCCGGTTTCTGTTTATTCACGTTGTCGTGTGCGACGGACGTGCTGTTTCTTCTTCGGCACTCAACGTCCGGCTAATGTCGATCCGCGGTCCCACGTGTAGCGAATGTCATTGTTGCTTAGAACGTTTTTATTAACTGCCATCCTCGCTCCGCTCTGATATTCCCGATCCGGGAGGTGTGGGTGGGTGAGCGTGCGCGTGTATGTATGTGTGTGTGTGTGTGTGTGTGTATGCGCGCGTGTACCTCTCCATGTCGTCCTTCCATCCGCTCCTTTCTCGTTTGTTCAATTTTCCACGTTTTCGCAATAGCATTTTTCTTTGAATTTATATCGACATACACATATCGATTCGCGCCCACGTGTGAGCATAGTAATGGCGCGCACAATTTCCCTCGCGCCGGATATGAAATGCTCTTTCTTCTCGATTTCGCCCTGGATCCCAGAAACGTATCCATAATGCGTCATTTGAATATCTTTACTATTTATTAAAGACTTCGGGAAGGATGTCAGGGTAAAGTAGCGAGAGAGGAGGGAGGGGAGAGAGAGAAGGAGATGGCCCGATTGAAAGAATCAGCGGCATAATCCGTGGGAGAATTAATCTCGGCATGTAATCCCTCTTTTAAGTTTTTAAGGATAATATCAGTAGCTCACAAAAAGGGGTCAATATGCATTTCGTTCATTAACAAAAAATGTGAAAAATGTTCTCTTTAAGGTATTACGCGCTTTGATTTATGCTGGATGTATCAAAGTCGAGTGCTGTATCACGCTCCGCCTTATTTCTTTCTTTAGGTGCGATAAATTTTGTTAAGCCTTCGCGCTACCGTGAAGCAGTCTCTCTCTCTCTCTCTCTCTCTCTCTCTCTCTCTCTCTCTCTCTCTCTCTCTCTCTTTCTCTGTGAAGTCATTTAATAAAATTTATTAAAATTAAGAGATTTCCAAGGAAATGATTTTAATCTCTCGCGCTACATTTTACGCGTGTAAGATTTTATTTATTATAATTCACTATTAATTAAAGAGCAGCTTTCTCTTTACGCCACGGCTTCTCCGAAAGACTCACGCGGCACTTCTGCTGAAGGCTGAAGCGAATTTTACTTTAACACAATTTTAATTCCAAGCAAACTCGCCGGGATATTTACCGCTGAGAATTAAAAAGTCGCGAGCGACGGCAGTTACCGACCAAATTTTCGATGAGAAGAAAACTTTTCCTTTAAGGAATTTCTAACGAAGTCTGTCCTTTTCGGTACGCTCTGTGCCGGAACCCGCAAATAACTATGTGCACGACAACACTAGAAACAACTTGCGAGCTCCCTCGTATTTCGATTGTTTGGAGGCGGAGCATTGCCCTTTACGTTTCAGATACGACGCTAAAATTTAACGACCATTTCGAACTTTCACGAGCATCTTATTAATCGCATTTTTTCGTGGAAATTGTGCTTTTTATAATCTCTCTCTCTCTCTCTCTCTTTCTCTCTCTCTCTCTCTTGAATTCATTCAGTACTCTACTTAGAATTGTCGATGTTTCAGTTCATTGTAATCTCGTCCCTGCGATATATCAGTTGTCTTTCTCGAAATGTTCCAGATTCAGCCGTAAATTTTCTTTCCTTGTGATAAAAATATTGCTTAATCAATCTAGTGTGTTGCGGTAAATAGTCACTCTTTTTCTCTCTCGTACATTCCTAAATCCAAAGAAAACTTCTCCTCGCTGTTAAAAGGATTCAGATAAGATTTCGCACGAGCGAGAAATTATTTATCAAATCACGGGAGTAACTTGATTTGCGCGAAAGGTTGTGAAGGGTTAAATTCATGGGAATTTTGGACATAATGCAAATTCACTGCTCGGACAACGGGCGGTTCTCGCGAGGAGGAGCTCGTGTTATCGAGAATTATTGAGGTATTCGCGCACGACTTTCCATTAATTCGCGCAGTGCTCGTCGAAACGCGGCACGGGACATCGGCGCGAGGGACTATGGGGAAATTAATACCGAAGCACATATGTTCCGAGCAGAGCCGTCTAACTGGTGCGCGAACGGCGGCGGGTGCGTATAGCGACGACCGAATTCGTGGCTGGTCGTGGCCGCACCGCGGGTATGCGTGAGCGCATCGAGTGGAGGGTCGGGGCTGTGAGGGTCCGCGGAGGGTGCCGGTCGGATGATATAGTGGATGCTGGTCGGTGGTGGTGGCGGCGGTATGGTAGTTACAGATAAGGAACAGGTCGCATCGTAGAGCCTCGAAGGGGTGGAGATGGTACTAATTTAGTAAGCGGCGAGAGAGAGGGTGAGAGAGGGAGAGAGAGGGAGGGAGGGAGGAGGGTAGCCGGCAATACCCACTTCCGGCTTTCGTGTCTGCGAAGACGGAAGTAACGCGCCGCGCAGAATATACCCGGAGATGTTTAAATTTAATATGCTGCAGGGTATTCTGCGTAAAGCATCCCGCACGCAATTGATATTATGAGTCGTAATTCCTTCCAAGGTATTGACACGTTGTAGCGCCGTGAGGAAAGGGATTGGTGAACACTTGGCAATTGATACTGTGCAATAATTAGTAAGCAGTGAGGAATTATATAAGATTTACTAGGATTTTTTAAAGTTATCTAATTTCCCAATAATTTACTTAGAAATTTATCCTAATAATTTCTTTAGAAATTTGTCCTATGATACTGATCAGCTTGATCCTAATCTAAGTTATCTAAGATGATTACGTCCTAATGCTGAATTAATAATAATCCCCTTATTATCTTCTCTCTTTCTCTCTTTCTCTTTTTCTTGATTGCCACGTTGTATTACATGTCTTAGCACGGAAAAAGAACAACTCTGTTAGTTCAGAATTTTCTGTGCTGCCTGTGGACCAGACAAAAAACTCGATTGTAGGAACGGAAAGATTCCCGTAGGAGATTTCGATTCGACCAATTGCTCTCACTTGTCTCAGCCGCGTTTTCACGCAACTGAATGTTCAGATGAATGTTTTCGGTCACGATAACAGAGATATTATTTCTCGTCAGTGAATTTTTCATCTGCACCCCTCTCTCCCTCTCTCCATTCAGTTACACCAACTGAAATTTTTCCCGCACAGAACCTGATAACATCATTTTACAAAACAGATAACTGATTACTATCAAGCTGATCACACTGACAGAAAGAAATGATTCATCTAGCCGAAATTATAGTCATTTTTTACCTCAATCATATTGTTTATAGTAAAATAGTAATAACATGCATATAAGATTATTATATTGTATACATAAAAAAAATGTCGGTGAATCTATATATGTAAATAAATGTCGATTGCATCAATATTGAGGAGAAAAACTCGATATATATTTATATTATTGTTTTGTGTAAGCATTAATAATTGATATTTAGTCCGCTACTGAACAATTTATCTGAACAATCGATCAAGAGAGAAAATAGTCCAAAAAGTAGAACGAGCGTATTGTCACGT
Organism: Odontomachus brunneus; assembly: GCF_010583005.1. Lineage (NCBI taxonomy): Eukaryota > Metazoa > Arthropoda > Insecta > Hymenoptera > Formicidae > Odontomachus > Odontomachus brunneus. Next base: position 1,199,139 of record NW_022639546.1, read on the forward strand.
TAATTGAAGATACTAATGTTAATTTTTCACAGAAGCCCCGACTAGAAATTTATCCTACACTAAATATATATTTATCATTAACATTAGAGTAGAATTTAATAAAAAAATGTTTTTTGACTATGATTTATAGTAATTATTTCTTTGTGGGATTGTAGTTGCAAGTACCAAACATTTTTTTTCAGTACAAGACTATGCACCGAGAGAAATTATTCGATAAAAAATTAAGAAACGGATATTTCCGATCAAAATGTCGATGAATTTTTGTATCCAATCAGGAAACGTTTAATGAAAAACATTGGCTCATAATTTTTTTAAATTATCTGATTAAATTTTGGATTCTGATTGGATATAAAAATTCATCGATATTTTGATCAGAAATATCCGTTTGTTAATTTCTTATCAGATAATTCAGTGTAGGATAAATTTCTATTCGGGGCTTCTGTGAAAAATTAATATTAATATCTTCAATTAATGTGACAATATATTCGGCTCGTTCTACTTTTTGGACTATTTTCTCTCTTGGTCGATTGTACAGATAGTTCAGATAAATTGTTTAGTAACGGGCTAAATATCAATTATTAATACGAAACAATAATGTAAGTATATATCGAGTTTTTCTTCTCAATACTGATGCAATTAGATTCAACGAGTTTTTTTTATGTATACAATATTATAACATTGCAAATCCTACTCGATATTTTCACAGTGAATATTAAGATTGTGCAATATCGGTTATCGAGATACATCCGAAATGGTAAGCTGAATCAACGCAAATAATTTAGCATGCGTTACAAAAATATACGGAACATTCGTTGGTTTGAGCGCGCACTGGTCTTTTCTAACACGTTATTGGATTATCAGAGTGAATAATATTTTAGAACATAGAGAAAATATTCACTATCTACCTATAAAATAAATATGTCGACGTTGCGATGTCAGCGAGATCGAGTTAGTGTTTTAACAGCTTAAACGTATAAATGCACTTGGAATGTGGAGTTATCTATTGCACAGTACAGAGAGGGTGTATACGCGAAAGTGGAACGGGACACCGAGAGAGAGAGAAAGAGAGAGAGAGAGAGAGAGATACATTTTTACTAGCCCTCTTTGATGTCGCAAATCTCCGATATCGAGATATTGTCCGACACATCAAAGGTATCAATGTAGCTCGACACTTTCTTCAGAAAGATCATTGACGATACTTGCCGCCTACGTTAACCGATATTTTTCGCCAAAAACGCCGATGCTTTTCGTAATCTCGAAATACCGTAAATATCCTAGTACACGCGTGCGCGCGCGCACGGATAACGTACGTAAGCACGCGGAGAGTTGCCTCAGCGTATTTTATCCCGGACCACACACACACACACACACACACACACACGCGCGCGCGCGCGCGCGCTCCCGCATGTACGACTCGCACGCGTAGTGAGGCAGGATCTGAAAAAAAGGCCGGCCGAAACTCAGAGATTCGAGGTTCAATTTTCCATTTCCCCCGGCTCTCTTTCGCCCGCCAAATGGACAAATGATGCCGGAAACTAATCATTTCGGCGTGCTTCGCCGAAAAACAAAGGGGGCCATGATACATAATAAAAACCGCCAGGTCGTTCGCGGCTACTGCGAGTTCGCGTCCGGAAATATATTCGCAGTTGATTTCCAGCGATCTCTGAAAATTCATCCTCCATCGGGAACCGCGGAGATACCCGCGCGCTACCACGCGCAGCGCCAAATAAATATCGCGAATTCCCCACGAGCGCTTACGAGCACGCGACTCTGACTTTTGCCCGAATGCGCGCTGCGGATGAATCTATCCGTTCTCGTCGGAATTGCAAATAACGCATCGCCGCTGCTTCGCAACGCGAAATATCGCATTCTCCCGTTAATGCACAGAACACACACGCGCGGGCCTGATCAGATTGCCACTCATAGTCGCGATTCCGTCCGCACGATGTGTGTTGCGGGGTGCTGCGAAATCTGCATCGTCGATTGCAACGGCGCCTTGGCCGCGGATGCCGGCGAGATCCGCGCTTGCGAGAAAGTACGAATTCTCGAAATAGCCCGAAATAGCGCGGACAGCGCGGCGGCACGCAAAAAACGGGAGCGAAACAAGGATCGATACTGCGGCCGGAGCGGCATTTGCCACTGCCGATGTGTACCGGGCTCATAGTGGAATTCGAAAGTTCATTTTTCTGCGGCTGGGCCACCAAATTTGTTGGATTCTGTCCCAGCGCGCGCGCCACACCAATCGGGGGGTGACTGTGACGAAACGCGGGGTGATTTCGCGGCAGCAGCAGCAGCCCGACGGCTACGGGGAGATTCTTCGTTCCTCGCGTGCTCCCGTTCTCTCCCCCGCTGTCAAAACTGGGGGAATGGGCGGAATACCGGATGAGTAAAGTAGGATACTGTGCCGAATGGTTACATAGATAAGGCGAGTCGGAGTCGACGGCCGATCCGCGCGCGACAGAGTGCCGCGCAAAGTTTCATCCTGCTGCTCCCCCTCCCCCCTCTGCTTCTTCTCCTCATCCTGCACCGCGTTACTTTGGCCTCTTTCCTTCCGGATTTGCCCAACGCACGCGCGAGCCGCATCTGCGTCTTTTTCCGCCTGTGTCGTTCGCGAAAGACACGGCCAGAGGCAAGAGGAAGCTTTCCAGAGAGAAGGAAAAAAAAGTGAGATAGAGAGAAAGAAAGAGAGAGAGAGGGAGGGAAGAAGATACAGAGAGAGAGAGGAAGGAGGGAGAGTGGATTCAACCGGGATCATCGGAATTCACCCCCGCGGATTGCGAGGCGCGCGTCACCCCCGTCGCGTCGCGACGCGCCGGCCGAGCCGATCGCCGAGGCGTGTGACAGAAATTGTGTCTCGCGCGAATACCGAGCGCATTCGGTATCGGTCCAAGATCCCGGTAACGACTTTACGTCACGAGTAGATACTCGGGGGATACTCGGACGACGGCGAGGATGTTGGCGAGGATCTCCAGCGGCGTAGTGTCTGTTGTTTGACGAGGGGGAACGGCGACGGCGACGCGTGCACAAATTCTCTTGAAATATACAGAGTGTGTACGTGTGCATCCACGTACGTGTGTACATGTGTACGCGCAGGACAGGCAGGCAGGCAGACAGGCAGGACTGTCGATGTATACAGCCGCGGAATCGTGAATATTCCGCGGCTAATCAGTCGCGCTTCAACGAGCCCCGTCGAAATAGTCCAGGAATTACATATTACATGATTTGCACCGGTGTCTCGTAGCGGCCGCTCACCGTACAAGATCCTCCGGGGTCCCGCAGAAGCTGGACGGAACGAATGCTGGGACTGCGAGCACCGCGGACTGCTAATTACTCGCGGACAAGCGAGGCGCATCACATGCGCACGCGAGCGTGCTTTCACCGACACATCGACAATGCGACTCGCTGGCGTATATGGAAAGTTAAATTATTTTGCATCCGAGATGCGATAGCTGAACAAAAGCGTGCAGATTCCTCGACTTACCCCGAGAGTACGCGGAAAAAAATTTCAGTTATGGTAGTCGAACAGGGAGAAACCAACTGACGAGAAATAATAGGGGAGACCGCGGCTATATAGTCCCAGGAGTATGTTGCTTCTTTTCAGTGCTTATCTTCAGAGGAATAGTGGGTTCAAAATAGCGAAATGGTACTTTTAGAACATAAATACTTTTTCTTGGGTTTTATTAAAATCGGAATAATATTACAGTTAAAAAATAGAAAAAAAACTGATTTGCTGAGCGATCTCCATCATGCCGCACAGGATTAATAAGTTGTCATCGATTATATACTAAACCTTTTAGTGCCGACTGAAAAAATGTACCTAAGCGTAAAATACCGTAATAGACCAAATTGATGTAGTTTGATAGGGTTTGAGAAAAAAGCATAAAAATAAAAGTAAGAATAATATTTATCTAATTCAAAAAGAAACATATTACGAAATAAAGGGAGAATAAATTAATGACAAATGTATTTCAATATTGTGTTGCTAACAACGATATATCTTTGTTCGGCACTATAAGGGCTAATTTTTGTTACAGCGTTTGCGATGATAAGAACTTCAGATATCAAAGTTTATTGTAATCATAGTCTAAAACGATAAAGAGACTTGTCGTCTGATTTGATGCAACATATTTTGCCAACAGGAGCTGTCCCCGTCACACAAATACGCCATTTTGAGCAGCAAGTGACTAGATCCTATTCTCAAAGGACACCGCCCTAGAGTAGCTCGCAAGAAGCTCCCTTATATTCGACAAACGTCGGTCGTGATCCGCGCCGTGGTCGAGAAATGCCCGCGTTATTTATAAGGAACCTTTCCTTTTAAGGAGCCTCAATGGCAAGAAGCGCAGGAAGATACGCCCGCGAATTTTCCAACGCCACCGCTGAATCAGCCGGTATTATGCAAATTCCGTTTGTTCGCGCTTTCCGCGCGCGTTTCTCGGCCCCCCGTGCAGCGTTCTGCTCCTCCGAGGGGGACGAGGAGGAGCCTGGTTGCAGGAAAATGCGGTGCCGATACATGCTGCCGACAACGACGCTGCGTACGTGCCGTCGTAAAGCTGTAAGTTCGAGATAACGCGTTCCGGATGCGGGACGAGTGTTGCGGATGCGCGCGCGGGACGGGTTTAACGTGCGAAATATCGTACGTGATTTACGATGGCGGCGGCAACGGTAACGGCTGCGTCTGCGACCGCGAAATTTAACGCGGGAAGGCGCGCCGTTTTTGATACGCGTAATATTTCCCAAGGCACCCACCGCCGCGATATATGCGCGGGGCTGCGCACACGCGCGCGCACGTACGTACGTCGTGCACGCGTAATAAAACATGATACATGGCGCACGTATGATTAGCTGTTTCATTAGCCGGCGGGTGCTTATTCGGCTTTTAGATCAGTGCACCGTACATAACGCGGCGCGTAGCTCCCAGCGAATCGTACTCGCCAGCGCGCGGGGATTGGTTTGCGCGTCTTTCTCTCTCTCTCTCTTCCTCTTCCCCTCTCCTCTCTTTTCTCTCTCTCTCTCTCTCTCTCTCTCTCTCTCTCTCTCTCTCTCTCTTCGTGTATTTTGTACTTGTCCGTTCGCCTACACGCGTTTCCACTACACACGTCGTTATGAGGAGTTAGCGTCATTCGACCCCGCCGCGACGGACGCCATTGCCAAGCTCCGTTAATATCCGCGTGCGCGTGTATATACATGTGTACACCTCGAAGGATGACCGATTCCCGTTGGATGCTGCTAAAGCTTAGTTTCAGAAACCGTCGAGGAAACAAAGATACACAAACACTAACTTAGGGCGCCGGGCAAACCCGACTGGGATCGTTTTGGCGGGAGCCCTCTGGGCTTGAGATAATTAGAGAGCAAATTAAACGAAACATCTCTGTATCTCCGTGCAGAAAGGACCGATGTTCGTTTCTTCGGCACCCGGTTCGGTGTAATTTCGGCGAGATTTTGGTTCCACATCAATCCTGCAAGTTCCGTCGAACTTGAAAGATCAATGGAGAACGTTGAAGTGTAACGACAGTTACACTGCCGTTTTCTCCATGTCGAGTAGATTGTACAGTTAATGCATTACTGATTATATTGCTTATTGAAGCTGAGAAAAGATTAACCCTCCGTGTGACAACATATTTTCGCTACTTTTGGAGTAACGAGCAGAGTCATTAGTGTCTTCCTCAACTTTCCTCCCTTTGAAGTGCTCGAGAACAGATCCCCTAACACTCGTTCAGTCGAAGACCACGCTTTTTTGCAAAAAATAAATTGCTGACAAAGGAACCATTCTCTTGTGTCCGGAACCAAATAAATTTTGGTAGCAATTGATAAAGAATGTTTCAATAAGTGCTGAGACTGAAGGTTATGTCTGCGAACTCGTCAGGGTTTCAGAAATTTGGAATCTTGTCCATCATCTCATATCCCGAGTTGAAATTTTTATCCTAGCCTCATTGTTCCATTCAACACCTATTTTGACGCTAAAGAAAATGAAAAGGGAAATTTCGGACATCATCAGAGTCAAAGTAGAAGGAAATTGTATCATTAGAATTAAATCTACTTTGTTAACTTACTAAACATTCTTTATCGATTACTATCAATATTTATTTATTTGGCTCCGGACAAAAGAGAGGACGGTCGCTCGTGAGTGTTTCATTTCTAATGATTTCTAAGCAGAAACGCTCCCAGAAGGTATTTTGTGTTAAATTGTCCGGAAATGTTTTAATGTTTTAATCTAAATGATTGTTTTGTTCTTACTTATTGCGGCCGCCGGCAATCGTGTGGCAAGCGAGTTATCGTACGAGATGCAGGAACGTTAGATCTTATCCAACGGCGCGAGCGTTCCGATTTAAACGGTGTCAAAATCACGAGCACGCGGTCGAGGAAGTTCCTACGATTAAGACCGAATGTAGATAATAGTTATCAGTCGGATAATACGCATCTGGTGGGCGAATCACTTGCTGGAGCGAGCGTATGCCGTCGTAGATAGAGCTTGACACCAGCCTAGATTAGGCTTACGTAGCAAGTGTGCAACCGGATCTGGCTGCAGACACACGCCGCGCGAGCACGCTTAATGATTCTCTCTCTGTCTATCTCTCCCTCGTTCTCTCCCTCTCTCTCTCCCTCCCTCTCTCTCTCTCTCTCTCTCTCGAACGTTTTCGTCTAAGTATCTGTAAATTCTATAAGTTACATATTGCGGGGAAGTTCGTTGTAATCCAGCAACTTGGGAACTCGAGTGTCTTTGTATAGGGAAGCGACGAGAGCTGCCGAGGAGCGGCGAGAGCGCGCACGTTGCTGCATCAAAGTAGTATGAAATAACTTTCACGAGTCCGCGAACTTCTCGTTTCATACCCCGGTCGAAAATTATTTCCACGAGAGCCCGAGTTCCTTAAAGTAATGTCCCATCGGCCAACTATGGCGTTTGCATTTTCGCGTCGGCACAAGGCTAATTCTCCAATTACGCGCCCACACCGGCCCATGCACGACCCTTTGCCCGCCTACGAGACGTGCAAAAGACCGTGACAACCAACTTTCGATAAGGGCTTTCGATAAGGGTAAAAGGGGAACAAAACTCGGCGCTTTTTTTTATATGACGATTTAACGCGGAATTTTGCACGTCAACAGAGGGACGGCAGGGAATATTTTTTATTGTTTCAATTTGTAACGTTTCATTGTAATTCTCGCCATTTTATAGCGACATTTTGTTACAACGGCGTCTCTTAAATCTTCGTTTTTTTTCATACCCTTTGCTACTGTAAAATCTACGTGACTTACGTCCTACTCATTCAGAATGCAAAGCAGCACTTTCGGAGAATGAAGGCGAAGGGAAGATAATTATTTTTATTCGACCAACAATTGATTTTACAAATTATTCGATTCCTGATACTTAAATATTCATGTTCCAAAGCTCTTTGCTCGTTGAGACTCGAATCTTTTTCATTTAGAGAATTGTTATAATATCGTTTCTCAAATTTTCGTTTCTTTCTCATACCTTTTGCTAGTGTAAAATCTACGTGACTTGCATTTTATTCTTTCGGAATGCAAAACAGTACTTTTAGAGAATGAAAATGAAGGGAAGATATTACGTAATTACTTTTATTCGACCGACAATTTATTTTTCAGATTATTCGATCCCTGATATCCCTGATTCGATTCTTAGATATCTGTATTATTCAGATTCCAAGATTTTTTGCTTTTTGAGATTTAAGATCCGGATCTTTTTCATCTAGAGAATTATTATAATGTCGTTTCTCAAATTTTTGTTTCTTTTATACCTTTCGCTACTGTAAAATTTGCGTGACTTACGTTTCTCTTCCGGAATGCGAAATAGTAGTTTTAAAGAATGAAAATGATGAGAAGGGAGAAAGAGAAACAGATATATATATCGTGTAATTATTTTTATTCGAACACTATACAGAAAAAAGGATATTCTTGTTTGGAGAATATGTTTATTGTGTGTTAACATTTTAAAAATAAGGTTAATGTTAAAATGAAATTATATAGCGTGGAGCGAAAATAAATTATTTTTTAATCAAGACATGAATACAGTAAAATTAACATAATCATTTTCTCATAAAATATTACAATATTAATATTCTTGGTTATCTATTATTAGTCTTCAATTAACACAATTATTTTCGCATATATAAGCAAAAATATCAATATTATTGGTTATATATGAGAAGATATATAATTTGACTATATTCGTCTTAATTGAAAACTATAATAATTAATCTTTATTTAACGCTATACAACTTCATTTTAATATTAATTTTATTTTTGAAATATCAATACGTACACAATACAGATATTCTGTAAACAAGAATTTTTTTTCTGTGCAACAATCGAGTCTTCGAGTTATTCGATTCTTCTCATACTAGATATTCGTATTATTTAAGTCCCAAGGCGTCTCGTTCTTTGAAACTCGGATCTTCTTTATCTAGAGAATTTATAATGTCTTTTCTTAAATTTCCGTTTTTTTCATACTTTTCGCTACTCCAAAATCTATATGACGTTTTGAAATGCAAAACGTCATATAGATAGTATTTTTGGAGAATAAAGACGAAGTGAAGATATTACGTAATTATCTGTATTTGATCATCAATAATTGATTTCTCGAATTATTCGATTTTTCATTACATATTTTTATTATTTAGATCCTAAGGCTTCTTGCTTTCTAGGGGTTTGAGGTCAGGATCCTTTTCGTCTAGAAAATTTCTTAAATTTCGTTTCTTTTTCATACCTTTTGCTACTGTAAAAACTACTTGACTCACTTCTTTCGGAATGCCAAACAACACTTTTGCAGAACGAAGACCAAGTGAAGATATTATATAATTATTTTTATTCGACCAGTAATAATCAACTTTTCGAGTCATTCGATTCCTCGTACTCGGATATCGGTTACTTCTCAAGTTTTCTGATTGGCTCTTGATTGGGATTTCAGACTCGGATTTTTCTCGTCTAGAGAGCTCGGTTTATACCAGAATACGTTGCAATCTTTGAATTACCTGAATGTACAACCTCACACTGATAACGATAAACAAACTCTCCTCCTCGCCGGTGCTCGCCTTGATGTTGCACTCGCGTCGGCCGCGATTCCAGCACAGGGATCCCGCGTTTCCTAACAACCGATTCCCCTGGTGGCGTAGCGAGAAAGCGGACGGAAACTAACACACGGGGCTGGCGGCAGTTCGTAACTCCTTGGAACTCGTTGGGACTGGTAACATCTTCGCTACTTCTCGAGTGACAACGGCGGAACGGGTTGGAAAGGTATAAAGCGACGTCGTTCCTGTCACAAGACGCGCCACCCAACACACGTCTTCGCGCAGTCTGGAGCTTTGATCTTTCGCCTACTGCTGCGACGCCATCGGGCATCGGGGGTGGTCCGGGGGAGGAGGGAGGGGGGGACGTTCCATTCCTTCCCTCTCGACTGAACGGCGGACGCTCGAACGTCCTCTTGCCACTTTTGACGCGGTGTCTTTTACTTCGTTGACCGGGGCAACGTCGGTCAGGGGTTGGGTCGGAGGAACGCCGGGGGAAATGGAGGTGGCGCGTTCAAGGAAATTCCTTCGCTCGTAAAATCGAATTTTCCGAACAACAATGAGCCCGATCTCGCTCGGCCCGCGCACGGCCGTTTCACCGAGCACAGCCATGCTGCTGTCATTATTACCGCGTTGTGTTTACTTCCTTATTGTCCGTTGTGTCGCGACACGTTGTTTTGAAGAGCGACACAATTGGACGTCTCATCGATTTTCCGCCATCGAGTATAAATCTCGCGAATGTACACGCGCGCGTTCTTCTAGGGTTGCATTGCAAAGCGCGCGTCCTCTTTGAGGAAAATTTTACTGAAAACCTATACGTTCACGTCGCACATAGCATGGACTTTCAGTGAAATTTTCCTCAAAAAGGACGTTTCGGTCATGCAACTCTACACGGAAAAAACAGGATTCAATATCGAATCTACTCGGCGCGACCAGATTTATGTGTATGGGTCAACCATACTGTTTTTTCTTCTTCCGCGTAGTATCAAGTTCACTCGGGATAAACGAACTTTAGATAGATCGGGGCTTGATCGAGAGCTATGCCAATCACCTTGAGGTTCTAGCTTGGTTTTAAAAAAAGCCTTCAGTTCCCTTTGACGCATTTAATTAGCGTATCCACGGCGCTGCTATCGCGGGCATTCCTGTACAGCATTTCCAAATGACTTCACAAACGCACGTTTGCAACATTGTTATTGGTAGAAGAGAAGCCAATTGATCGGCAAACGTAACCAAATCCGTAGTTTTATTTTCTCTTTTATTTTCATCCTCTCTCTCTCTCTTCCTTCCTCTCTCTTTCTCTTTCTGTCAGGTCGATTAATATAATGCTAGGCGTATCAATGCGTATTGAATTACGCTTATTAGTCTGTCAGCAACGTTTATTTTTGACCTAAATGCTCGATCATCTTCGATGAATTCGAAACAACGCGATGGTCACGCCCGTCCGATATTCGCGCGCGCGGATATTATCGGTCAGCGATTCGACGGTAACTTTCGCATTATTCGTTCATAAGAGGATAATTCAGATAAACGTATGCGCCCGGCATTCGATGCATCAGTGTTACAGCCGCTTTAGCGTCACGCGGCGATAATTATCGCGCGTTTCTCCGCTGTTCATTTAATATTTCAGGCTGCTGGCGTAAACAAAAGTGTATCGGATTTCCCGCTGCAGGGCGCTCATATTGACCGGACGCGGTGCAAGCGCTCGCTTCGAATTGCGCTCGCTCGCTCGTGCGCGCGCGTGTGCATTAATAATCCCAATAAAATATATAATCAATCGCGCGCGACAATACACTCGGCGCGCAAATGCACGCGCGCATGGATATCCGCGCCTTCAGGGCGCAAGGCTCGTGCCGACGTTGTCGTTTCTTCATTCCCCGATCATGGAAATGTCTCTCGGCGGACGATATTAATCGCGAAATAACAGTTACGCGCACATTCCGGGACGCACTCCACGAAACATACGAATTCCGGCTGCAAGCGTGCATATAACGCGCGGCAGCCGAGGAAACGGATATCTGCCCGAGATGCAGATAGGAGAGACTGGGGTTAGATGCCCTATATTTTGGAATTTCGAAGCTACAACTTCTCGGGCAACTATTGTTGCGACTGACTGTACATATATGATAGAGGCAACCCTTTTCTATGTATTAATGCACGCCACGATCCTCTTAACGCTATATTTTGTTTTGTAATAACCAAAATACGAACATGCAGCGATATAGTCATCTTGCCCTGCTATTGGGGCAAGCAGCGCAGGATAAGAAGGCCATGTATAAAATACGTATCGTTATTAGTAGTTCCAAAGTCTCCGCGAAAAGTCTCCACAGCCGGATCTTAAATATGGGCCAACTTTACCTCATCCGCTTATATGCTCTATTTCAATTTACGAATGAAAATTATATTTATTAATATAATAAAAATATAACATCGTACATTCGCAAAAAATGTTATTCCAACTAGTAACTGTCGCTTGATTTTCTTCAGTCACGAATATTAATAGAAAATTTCGAGAATTTATTTCGCTATTATCAAATCAGCTTTTTTTCTATTCCTTAATTGTAATATTATTCCTGTTTTAATGAAATTTAAGGAAAAGTATTTATGTTCTGAAAGAAGCATTTCGCAATTTTGTACCCACTATTCTTCTCAACATAAAAAAAAGCTCATAGACAACATACCCTTGGGAACCATATAGCCCCGGTCTCCCCTACGCAGAGCGTGAAACGAGAAGACGACTTCCTATAACCACAAGGAAAGAAGAAGGAAAGGAACTCATGTAGGAAATACGTATACATTTTGTCAATACGGAATAATGGCGCGATACTGTATGAATATTTTACGCTACTGATTTTCGGCACCGTTCCTGTATTGATTTTCGGTACTGTGACATTACAGTTACTGGCCCTTTTCTATCATCCCGATGTCACGCCACTGCTGAAATCGTACTGGCATCTGGTACTGCGCCAGTTACGTATATTAAACATCGGTAGCGGGCCCAGTGCCTCGCCAGTAGAGCAAATCCCTATCTGGGAAGGGACGTGAGAAACGTGAGTGAAGGATGGCAAACGAGACTCGATTAGCAGGCGTAGTCTCTCTTCAGGGGAGGAACGCGCGTGTCTTCGTGAGGTATTTTGCGCGCGTTGTACACCCATTATGTGCCGGAGCGCATGACGGAGGTCGCGCGACGCGACCAGCCCCGGACGGGACACGGTAAAATGAACGCAACGCCGATAGGGTTGATAGATCACGCATTTCCCTGACGCCGTCGATGAGCCGGGCACGGTGAGCGAGCGAGCGAGTAAGCGCGCGCACCGGCTATTTCATTTTCCATCTCAGTGGATTTGCCGGGGCTAATCGATAATCACACCACAGACACGCCCGACGCTCGCTGCGATAACAGCCAGCGAATGGAGAACCAACTTCGCCCTTGGGAAGCTATTCCGCCAACGGTTATCGGCAGTCGGCAGCCGCGCTGTGCCGTGCGCATCGAGCGTGATTTTCTCCAGGTGGTGTTTTATATCTGACCGTCTCGCCTTCGCTGACGTCGCCGACCTGGACGGACATAATTGCATAATTCGTGCAAAATTTGCGGGGGCACGCCGGGAGCCCCCACTTGGCAGTTCGCCCGAGTTGGACCCGCGATACTTTCCCCGCGAGGTCCCCGCGCGCTCCTTCGCAGCAATCGATCCCTCGAGACTTGATTCGCCGCCAATTAATGCGACGCCGCGTTAGGCTCGACAGGGCCGAGGACAGATCCGAGGGCAACACGTCCTGGTCGCGCGGCCACGTACACGCGTGCAAAGTGATTTCTCCACGCGTCAGCGATCCACCCCCGCGTACCATCGACTGCGAAAGTCGACGAGGGCGTACCGTCCGATGGTTACATCCGGTTGCTGGGAATGCAGTTGATCATGTCGCTCGTGTAACGCCCGATCGAAGTCGGCTTCTTTCGCGGCGGTCAATATAGTTCCGCGTTGCCACGCAAATTGCTCCGGAACTAAACTGGAAGCAATTAGTAGCGTCTGCGTATGCGCGTTATTGAATTGGCACGCGGCGACGGCGGCAGCGGTGGCGTTATGAGCGCCGGGATGGGGTGAAACGCACTCTAAACACTCTCTGTGCTGTGGAGCTCTCGGACTGAAGGCTCCAAGAACGAGCCGCCCGTTGATCGAACGATGTAGGAGCAATCAAGATCAAGGAAAGTGCTGACAGCGATTTGTTCGCAGTACTTGAACGTTTGAACTAGGATTGCGAGCTCTTGATGACTCCTTTTATCAATACTCGTGTTTAATTGACGATTAATATGAGTCAATTCAATCACAACATCGTTCAATTGATTTCAATCACAAATTCAGGACCGACTGACGATTGATGCACGGAAATAATTTTATCGTAAAAGTCACTATAGAATTTCGTAATTGAGGTGTGGATCAACATTCTGTTAAATAAATCTTTCGCTTCATATGTGTTTATGTACTTTGGAGACTGAAATGTACCATTAAAACATTCGCATGTTTTTAACGAAATCTGCAATGTTTCTTGCTTTGAATTTACTCTGTTCCGTAATAAAATAAACCCTACTGATAGTCAATCCCCTACTACAGTAAACAGTAAAATTGAAAAGAATTTACATGAAGGAAAGACTATAATATTCTCTCCGTGTATGAGCTAAGTATGAGTCAATTGAACGATCGCTCAATTAATAATTGGACTTGGCGAATTCAATTAGAGTCCGTTTAATTGACGATTGAACTCGGCAAGTTTAATAAATGACCGTTTAATTGACGACTGATGTGAGCAGATTCAATCGAAAATTGTTTGGTGATATGATCACTACCTCCTTCCATTTCAATGCAGATCCCACTTATTTCTCAATTATTGGCGTCTTTCACGAATGCTTCAGACACGAATATTATCTGCAAAATCTTGAATAATCTTGAGTAAACAAACGCTCCTTGATTGAATCGATCAAATTTGCTTATGCCTATCGTTAAGTTGAATGGCTTTTAATAAAATTTGTTAAGTTCAATCGTCAATTAAACGGCTCTTAATTAAATTTGTTTATATCAGTCGTCAATTGACTGGCCTTCGATTAAATTTGCTGAGTTCAGTCGTCCGTTGAACGGCCCTTAATTAAATTTGCTAAGTCCAGTTGTTGACCGAACGGTCTTCGAGTCCCTTCAGCTCATGTCAGTCGTCAATTGAACGGCCCTTAATTGAATTCGTCGAGATCAGTCATTAACTAAACGTTCCTCAATTGATTTTGCTCGAGTCAATCGTCAATCAGTCAGTCGTTCTGAACCGATACGGTTCCAATCGACCATTGAATTGAGAAAAATTCAATCGACATTTCTGCAACTCTGGTTCAAGCGCATCAACGACTCGGATAATCGAGGGCAATTTGAGCGTAAATACTGTTCCTTGCCGATAGAAAACAAGAATCTGCGCGGGTTCCTTTGTCACGATGGACTGCTTAATTCCGCAGCTCGCGCGGCGCAAACCATCACTGAATTTGTGATTGACCAACTATACTAATCACCTGTCGAATAGACGGAGACCCATATAGACTGCCCACACAACGAACTCGGTCCCTCGTCGAGACCGTTTCCACGACTAATTAAAGTTATGTCGTCGTGACTTGTCTCTCACGCGTGTGTGTGTGTGCGGCCGCGCCCTCTCCTATCCGAAAACGAGGTCAAAGACCCCGGCACCCTCTGACCGGTCAGGTGATGGCAATAACGAAAGAAATTTATTGAGACGGATGAGGCGACGCAAACAAAACCGTGAAAATTGCGGGAATACGTCGTTAACGTGGGGGCGTCGTAAAAGCGGCGACTGCGCGTCGCGCGCCGAAATCACCACTTTTGCCCCGGAAAATTAAGGAAACCCATCTAACAGTCAACATAATTCCTGACCTAACGGCCGATCAACGTAACTATTCGCCGTGCCGGCGCAAAATCTTCACCAGCGGAGCTTTATTGCGGATCGCTCGCGGAGAGACGCCCGACGGCGATTTATTTATTTATTTACCTCGATACACACGCGAAAACATTGGTCGATTTTGCGAAGTGTAATGGCAATTCATAAGTCAGAGACAACCGACGGTCGAAAACACGTAACAAAAAATGCACGAGAGAAAACGCCACCTCCAAAAATATTGGAATATTTTCAAACGACCGTGTGCATACGATAAACTATTATTTATCTAGGAGAAAAAAAAACAAGTATTTTTATACAAAGTACAGCCCGTGGCAAGAATTACTTGTCGAGGTTCATCAGGAATACGTAAAAAGACGTAAGTACACCTATTACATTATGCAGCGTCGCGCAAAATGTGTGTACACGGAGAAAGAGGTCTGCTAGTTGCATTAGCATGAAGTTTGGTCGTAATGAACGGACCAACTCATTTCGGCCGGAGAAAACGGAATTTCTGACTCTTGGAACCAAATTTCCAAAAAAGGAGTAGGTCTTGGTTGGTGAGAGCTGTGAGTATGTGGCAAATGATCAAGAACTGTCTGTTAAACTCATAAGTATCAATGAAGAAATAAAATCAATAAAAAAGACTTCTTTTGCTCACAATTATCAATTGTTCATGAAAAAAATATTTGTTAAAAAACGAGATTTCTGAAAAGAAAACTGCATTTTCACAAAGTTTTGGACTATTTTAACCCTCTACTGCCCAAATTAATTTCTCATATTTAAAAAATTTTTCATACATATAGGATGTTTAAGACCAAAAAGTATTCAATACATTTAAGGTGAAATTTTACTTTTCTAATTTTATATTTTCCCAGAATAGGTTTATGATTTCGAGGCCATGGGCAATTACTATCGTTGCCAACATACTAAAAACAGGCAGCCATATTGTAACTTTCACGTCACATCGGTCAAGGTAAGAACAATATTCACATTGGAAGTACATAATTATGAAATTGGATTGTGATGGGCAATCTTCAGAATGTTATGGGTAATAGAGGTAATGAGTTAAGTTTCATATTCATATATTGTAACAAATCTCTCTTTATCGCGCGCGAATGCGCAATTGTGATTCTTTAGAATCCGGCTTGAACTTCCAGACGATTATTTTATCGGTCGAACAAAAATGGATATACCCTCGGCGTACTTTTTGTCGCTCTACCTGTGTAAGTGTAATGTCAGTGTAGCGAGTTCCATTTACCAGGCGTCCTTCCTGTTTTTATTAACCGATCGATCGACCTTACCGGGAACTTCGATCGCAACGGATAAAGTCAACGTCACAGTTTCGCGGTTTTGTTTGGCGCTACGCTATCGCTATGGCAACTCTGCGAGTCGCGCGCGCATTTTCCACACTCCGCGTCTTTTTCCGCCCGAGAATCGTCGTCGCCCGGCTGGAAGAAGAGACGGTGGTGGCTGATATATTCCTCCTTTCGTCCTGTGCACGGTGCATCGACCGAACACGCGATAAGCCAATTAATTAGGCTGATGTGTAACGGCTGCGAGTATCATCGATTCGTATCAATCGGTCGGGTTTGAACAGGCTCGCAGGTAAGGGTCGCATCTAAAAGCCATTTAACGGCGCGTTAATTAGCGGAATTACTACATTAACGGTAATTAGAACGGCGCGCGATCGCTTCGCCAAAGACGCGATCATTCTTGTTTATTTGCACACCACAAACATCCTCCGTCCCCGCGTTATCAATGTTTCATGAGACATATTTCAATTATAGCGAGGAACTGAGTATTATCAGCGGAACTTGTGCTCGCGTCGGAAAACCTCATTCTCAGTAATTTCCTTATAAACGACATCGTATCACACATACAATCGTATCTCACACATACGATCTCACCGTCTCGTCAACTTCCCGACATTTGTGCCTACTATATGTCGATTATCGTAGCCTTGCCTCGTCTATATTTGTCACACATTGCAAAATGAGAATTTGAGTAAATATAAGTTTGCAATTCAATAAATTTCTCTCTTAATCTTGCAGGTGTTATGATGGATAAATATTAATCATAAATAATTAATTCTTAATTTAAATTAAAATAATACAGGGTGAATCATTTTAACAGTGGAATATCTTGAAAACGAAACAAGTGACAAAAAAATTGTTTAGACAAAAATCATATGATTTAGAGGGGGATGTAAAACAGTGGCATTGCTTTGACATTGAGTAGTCGTTTGAAGGTCACGTGACGGTCATCTTCAATTTCTTAAATAGAAATCCCCATTTTTTATTGCACTTTTAGATTAAGCCAATCCAAATGAACATCTCTCGTATCTTGATGATTTTTTGTAAAATCAATAGTTTCCAAGATATTTTGGTCGGAACAACGAAAAATGGTACAATCGATTCCTGACTGTGTAAACCGCTTTTGGAGCTATCCAAGATTAACGACGTGAATTAACGTGGCGGTAATTCCTTCGGGGTGCTTGATTTCCGTGAGTCCCCTTGTCTTTCACGTTTGGGGTGCTCCAAGAGCGGTTTACACAGTCGATTGTACCATTTTCCACGTTCTTCCAAATATCTCGAAAACTATTGATTTTACAAAAAATCATCAAGATACGAGAGATGTTCATTTGGATTAGCTCAATCTAAAAGTGCAATAAAAAATGGGGATTTCTTATTTAAGAAATTGAAGATGACTGTCACGTGACCTTCAAACGACTACTCAATGTCAAAGCAATGCCACCGTTTTACATCCCCCTCTCTAAACCATATGATTTTTGTCTGAACAATTTTTTTGTTATTTGTTTCATTTTCAAGATATTCTACTATTAAGATTAAAATGATTCACCTTATATAAAAACGAATAGATATAAAAATATATTTATGTGTTTCATTTATTAATTATTATATTTATTTATAATTATTTTCATATTATATTTTTACACGGATAGAGATTATTAATCATTCATTAATAATATTTTGTAACATGTATGAGATCTCGAAAGAAATTTATTAAACGTAAAAAATATATAAATATATTTATGTATTTCATTTATAATTATTATGTTTATTTATAATTATTTTCATATTATATTTTTTTACACGAGTAAAGATTATTAATTATTTGTGAATAATATTTGTAATATCAGATCTCGAAAGGAATTTATATTGAAATTCCTTTTTTTTTCATAAAAACGAATTTATTCAAATTCTCATTCGCGTTGACATAAAAATATTTTATAATTTTTTATAGCATTAGAGTTCGTTACTTTCACGCACCATTTTTGGCGAAATTGAGATAACGGTGTATTCTGATTTTCTCACCTTTTTATTCTGTTATTAACTCCTTGTACACTTTAAAGATAAAGAGTACTTTGCCGAGAATATGCCAGGCTTGGACCGCAAAGAGTTAATTACAGCTGTAATTGCTCCAAAATCTAGCCGCGAATTTGTATTTCAACAATGGAAAACTCATTTTTGTAATCCAAAGAATAATTCCAATTTCGCCGAGATGAGACGGCGGTTGTTAGACATTGGCATTTTATTTATTAAAAAATGTGTGTGTGTGTGTGTGTGTGTGTGTGTGTGTGTGTGTGTGTGTGTACACGCGAACGCAATCGGAGGAACGAGCTTCCTCGCAAGAAATAGTTCATCTGAACGTATCTAAGTTGGCGCAATTGCGAGGTCGACAGTAAACAGACGGGAAGAAATCTGTACGCGGTAGCTGCGTTCACACGGTCGAGAGTCCCCGGATTTGAAAGTTTGTCTTTAACTCGAGCTGCAGTATAAAAATCTCGTTTGTTCAGTGACGATCCGGGAGGGGCGACGGGCGACTTGCTAGAGCGAGAGGAAGGCCGGGAAAGGATAACGCGACGCTCGGAAGGTGCCAGGGAAGGCAACCGAGACAAGAGAGCAACGGACGAGCAACGAGATGCCGATTGATTGTTATTACCTACCGCCAAGTCCACCCTGTCGCAGCGTCCTGCTACTCGCGAAGGCTCTGGGCGTTCATTTTAACTTCAAGATAGTGAATGTCTTGAAGGGGGAACACATGAGCCCGGAATTCCTGCAGGTTACTCGATTCGCGTGCTATTCCCTCACCTCTGCACTCAAATTGATTAGCTCTTGATACGTATGAATAAATGCGAACCCACTGACGTACAGTCGGCGACTAAAAGGTTGTCCGTAATTTTTGGAGTGAGTTTGTCAACTCATACCTCTGTCCCTTCAACTAGAGTACTCTCCAATTGGAAAACAAATTCTCCCATTGGACAAGATGAGAGTTCACAAACTCGTCCCCGAAATTACGGACAACCTCTCAGTCTCCGACTGTACACGTAAACTACAAACAGTTACATGGGTTTCTGTGAAGCGGATCACACACATGAAGCGGTTGGTTTGTCGTGAGGACCATGGCACACTTAAGTAGACATGGAAAAACTCAAGTAGTAAAACGTAAGCAGTAAGCAAACTGACTAATCACATTCGCTGATTCTTGGACCGTAAGAAGAATCATCGACTGTGGTAGATCAGTTTGCTTACTGCTTACGTCTTACTGCTTGAGTTTTTCTCCGGTCTAAGCCTCACTAACTGCCCGGATTTTACTAATGTAAAAACGTATATAGAATTTTATCGCATAACTTGCAGTCTTGCCTTTTTTTAGATAAATCCACAGCACATGATACCAACCATCGACGACAATGGATTTGTTCTGTGGGAGAGGTACGTGAAATTGCACGTCGAATCGAAAGAAACCAAGCACAAAAATATTCGATATTTCGAATATCTAATTATATTTACTGGATATATTTTATTGATCACATTTTCTTATTTTAATTTAATTTAATTTTAATAGACATGAATTTATTACTTGAATACATTTTCATTAAAATGAGAGCTTGAATAAACACGTTTGTATAAATGAGTAAATATGCATATTTTGTTTAATTTTATGAGTGTTATAAATATTATTCACAAATAATTAATAATTTTTGTTGATATAGAAACAATACGGAAAAATAATTATGAACGAATATAACAATTACAAATAAAACAAATAAATATATTTATATCCTTTTTATTTTCTTTATATTATCATTTTTATATTATTTTTCTTTAAATAATAATTATTAATTATTTATGATTAATATGTATAACACTTTGTATAAAAATCGAGAGAAATTTATTGAAGTGCGCATTCATACAAACGTGTTTGTATTAATTTTTATTTTAATAAAA
Source organism: Odontomachus brunneus (assembly GCF_010583005.1). Lineage (NCBI taxonomy): Eukaryota > Metazoa > Arthropoda > Insecta > Hymenoptera > Formicidae > Odontomachus > Odontomachus brunneus. The sequence continues at coordinate 1,219,324 of NW_022639546.1, forward strand.
ATTCATTTAAGCGATGACTAACTCTGTCTGCGATTAAATGTGTTCCATATACTTACGCAATTTATGCGCTTTTACAGTCGCCCGATTATGGCATACTTGGTCAGCAAATACGCCAGAAACGATTCTCTTTATCCGAAAGACCCGAAACAGAGGGCAGTGGTCGATCAAATGATGTATTTTGACGCTGGCAGTCTTTTTACCAGTATTGGTCAGTGTTACGTACGTGTTGAGTTTTATCTACGAATTTGCCTCAATATTATTATTTTCACAGCAATTTATTATCCTAATATGTCTCATGGTCATCGGATATCGCCACAATCGCAGACTCTGCGGCTAATTTCTCCTTTCTGCTCGCCCAGTATTTCCGAATCATTCAATAATGCTGTACTTGTGTCAGTCTTCATCAATTTTGTCTATTTTCGGATTGTCATTTCTATGTCGATTATCATTTTGTGTAAAGAGAAATTATCATTTTGCCGGAATATTTGTAAGAATAATTTGAAAGGTATTGTTCGCAAAACTCAGACGCAAGTGTACTGACAGAAATTATCGCTCAGATACCTGTGGCCCGAGGTCTGTCTCATTCCGTTAACGAAGCGGATCTAGAGCGAGCGGAGAAATCGTTCGAGGTGCTCAACTCTTTCCTCGAGGGGAAACAGTTCGCGGCGGGCGACAATCTGACCATTGCCGATTTCACTATCAGCACGTCCATCTGCTTTGCACAGGTGAGTACACTGTGGGCCGTTTCTGTCGCGCGGCTGTCGACCCGCAAAATTCGCATGGCGATCGCGAGCACGATTTCTCGATTGCAGACCTTCGACTTCGACATTAGCCGTTACGATAACGTCGCCGCGTACTACGATCGTTGCAAGGAGAGCTTGGAGAAATTCGGCTTCGAGGAGGTGCACGCCTTTGGTGTTAAAATATTTAGCGAGATGTACCACGCGAACCTACAAGAATCCAGTTAACGTGGATATGACTATGGATATTTGTGCGCATCTATAAAGAGCAGAGAGGTAGAGAGAGAGAGAGAGAGAGAGAGAGAGAGAGAGAGAGAGAGAGAGTGTGTATGTGTGTGTGCGAAAGAATGAGAGAGAAAGATCGATAGTACTTCGTTTACCTGAGATCGAGATTAGACATGGAAACCCATCGTTACCTCATAGAATTTAAAATTCGCTTCTTACCTCCGCGAGATTCTAAGTCGAATTTTCACGACTTTATTACAGTAAATTTCATGACGAATATTTTAGAAAATAAAAAAACATTTTTGCTCTTACATATACATAATTCCCACTTAGCGGATTCGTTTTGTATAATATTTATTCCTGTTAATTAATAACATGCGAAATTGATATAATTGATGTAAATGATAGTCCGCGAGAAACATGCTGCGTTGTAACGTTATTAAAGTAATTATGTTCTGCTTTTTCTCTGTACCAAAAAGTATAGGTAGTGTTGATCAATTCTGTTCATACAAGGTGAGTCAGCAACTATTGCCAATACCTATCGAAGCGAAACACAAAGGTAACCTTCAGATCTTCGAAGTGACTTTACCTCGAAAAAAAGAGCGTTACCATCATAAAACACTCTATTTTTGTAATAGTTACTCGACTCACTCTCTATATATTTTGAAAGATACGTGCAGTAGATTTAATTAGAACCTAAGCATTAGGAATGTACCAGAAGACGTGTGAAAAATAAACGTAAGCTACTGTATGTCGTTTGTTTCTCCTGACTCTTCGGAAATTAGCTTCTAGAGTTAGCTACGGTCGTTTCTGCAGATGGTGATGAAAGTGCTGTAAGTAGTGAAACAATGCTGTAAAAAGGCCAAAATTTGCTCGTAAAGGAAATGTATGAAATCGAGCTGTCTTTATATTTTGCTGAAAAACAAGATTTTTCTTTAGAAAAATTGCAAAAATTGCATTTTCGCAAAGTTCCCCGAGATTAGGACAATTTTAAGCTTGATATTCGAGTTCAATAGACCCAAGAATATAAAGCCCGATCTCACTTCTATTTCGATAGATATTTCGGGTAATTTTTGGCCAGCATTGTTCTTTATGAAATTGGTAAGAATCAATATTTGACACACACACACACACACACACACACACACATTCAATGAACTTTGACAAGATATAACGACGACGACGACGACGACGACAACGACGACGACGACGACGCGTCGCGATGAAATACATAAAGTCGACGGCGCCGTGTGCAGCTCGCCTTGTCATCATTACACTTCGTTCTCTTAATTACAGCATGACGCAGAGTCCAGCAACGTGTACTGGAGTGTTCACAGCGGAGTCTAACGCGACGCGTACACACCGCGTGTTACCCGAGCATGCATTAGGGAGACTGATAACGATCGTGGAGACGAAACGAGAATGGCCGAAGTGTCCACCCGCGTTATCCGCGGATCTTATCTTTTTGTTCATATTTTTCGTTCAGAGCCATATGGCACTACCACTGCCACATGCCATCGCCGACGAATGAGTATTTTTATTAACACAATTTCAACGCGACAACACGACAAAAGCGTTGTTGCAAAAGGCGCACGATGGCTTATCGCGCGCACGCGCTTACTCGTAACGCGCCTATCAGTAACATTTACTTATCGATACCGCAACAGCGCGAATGTTCGCATATACAGCACTCGATCGTTTATCTGCGCTGGCATCGCTTAGACCCTGATATGGCTACGTACGTGTATTACATTGGTCGTGCCTGCACACGCGAGCAATTACGCAACAACCCGACTGCTATTCTATGATGACGAAGTAGAAATGCGTTTCATATACGTGGAATCCGGTTTGTTGGCAAGTACTAGTTGCCGTATTCGTTAGCTCATGTTAGTTAGTGTTAAGAGCTTACAAGATCCTGACAGGAGTAGAAATCAGATAAAATTTGAAGACTTGTAAACTGTTGTAAATACATTTTTTGCATTGTGTATATTTATTTATAACATCTTGGTATGAAAAAATTATAATGATTATTAACATCACTGTGTCTACTTCAGTTCTATTTTGCAAAAGAATCATGCTTCAACGGTGACCATCCTGACCTCAACACAGAAGTGATCTGAAATCAGTGTCAATACATTTTTTTATTTATTGGAGTTGCAGTTGTCGATTTATCGAGCGAATTTTGCAAAGGACAATATTTCGCAAAATAGGAGTTATAAAAAATTCAACTAAATCTCTTCACTGAAAAATTCGTACTTGCAAAACAAATAAATAATAAATGGTTTTAAAATTTGCGGCCTCCATGAATCGATAACATTAATAAAAATAAAAAAAATTGTTATTGATACTGATTTCAGATTACTTCTGTTAACAATAGTTATCGTTGAAGTATGATTTTTTTACAAAACAGAATTGAAATGGGCACGGGTGATATTAATATTCATCAAAATATTTATTTTGTTCGGAAAATTCAATTTACAATACATAAGAGAATAATTAAGAGAAAAAATACAAGAATACATGAAAAATACAAAAAAAATTTATTCGATAGGTATTAGTAGCAAATTTATTTAAATCTAAATTCTTTCATTTGCATAGAATGAGTAATTGCTTTGATAAAAAGTTGAAATTTTAAGAAAATGCATATTTTTTCATTTGAACAATATTTTATACGAGTATAAGCAAATTAGTATTCGGAATAAATGCCCCGCGAATAAGTAAATAAATAAAAGAAATAAAGTTTTGTTTCTCATATATTCTCTCTCTTTCTCTTTCTCTCTTTCTCTCTTTCTCTCTTTCTCTCTTTCTCTCTTTCTCTCTTTCTCTCACTCTCGGTGTAATGAATTTAAAATAACGACCGAAATAAAAATCAAAGATTTATTCTGCGAACGACGAATAAACTTCTACTCGAAACTAATTTCTTGTTATTTATTTATACACGAAAATTTGTTGTTCGAATAAGAAGGTTCTGTCGATCTAGTTTCCTTTTTTTCTACACAATTATACACTGTTATACACTGTTAGACTTGTTAGACTGTTATCTTGTTCTTCAATTTCGTGAGGAACAATTTAACAATTTTTTTCGATGTATAAACTTATTTTCTTCATCACTGCTTGGATTAAAATGTTTGTTAAAGCTGCGACAAGCGGCAGCAAAATATCTCATTATCGTATTACTTTCTTGCGACATATCTTATTCTCATGTTGTCCGACCACATAAGCTGCAGGTATCTGCAACTACTACTTTACTAAATATGAAATTACAAGATTTGATAACATGCGAGTTATTATTAAACATGTTATATGTTCACACTGTGCCACTAGGATTACTGAATCTAGACCCGCGAGTTAATCTCTCTCGTTCTCGAGATATCTGCCTTTGAATTTTGTGAATCAAAATTCTCCACGCGATTGCGTATCGTATCGTGAGATGTTTTAGAAAGTTCCAAACAGGAACGGCGTATGGCATAAGCGCGTGTTGGCCTTGCTTGCTCGGAAGACTGTTCCCGAATAACATAAGGAATCTTCAGTAATCTTTAAACATACTGAGCGGTCGATAATCCGAACATCCGCTTTAACCATATCCGGATCTCGGGCGAATTCTCGAATTGGGAAATTGCCGATACTCCGAACTCTCAATGACATTCTAGTTTTAATTTCGTATTGTTCCATTATCACAATTCCTTATCACCTGCGAGCGTCATGTGGAAATGCTTCCGCGGGGAAGGCGGGCAGAGCTATTTACGACGCGGAAAACGCCTCTCTGTTATTTCCATGTCGATCGTAGTCACAAATGCGACGAACGTATACAACGCGATCGATCGCCAGGTCGTAAACTCCGTGAAACTGTGTGGCCCACTTTTATCGGGAACTATGCAAAGGTCCAACGCGGCGAGTTCCCACGCGACGTGCACAATATAACGCGCGTGCACGTCGAGGGAGATCGCGATGGCGAATTAGCGCGCGCTCCGAATTCGGAGGGGATTCGTTTTGATCAAGGCCGGATGGGTGGTTTTAATCGCTCGCGGTTGACCGTCCGGTGCAACTTCCTTGGAGAACGCGACGGGCATTATCGCGTAAGTAGTTCTATCGAGTTATTAGCCAGTTACCTCGGCAGCTCGGCCAATGCGTTAAACTTTTAACGCAATTACACTTGGAAATTTCCTACAAAGCGAATTAATTCGCCGCGAAACTAAGTAACATAAAGCGGTTAAGTTGATAACCGTCGATGGATTATCGCATAAGCGGTTAGATCGAGTTCGCTCATCGGAGCCTTTTTAGGCGCTCTCTCCACGTCAAAATTGATTCCCCGCCGGTACGTTCGCGTAAATATCGGAGTTAACCGGGATTTTAACTCGCTTTCTCGAGCAAGGAACACTGCCTCACGCCTGTGTGCTTCGTTACAAATTGGATCTTGAAAAAAAATGCCGCGTTTTGGCAATTGTATTGATATCGATTTCGGATCACACACACACACTCACTGTCACGTTCAGACCACGACGGTTACGGTTGAAACACGATTCTTTTGCAGAAAAGAATTGAAATGGACACGGCTTATGTTAATATTCATCATAAAATTTAATTTTCTCGACGAATTTCATTCTCATTTCATACATTAAGGGAAAAATATCTGAAAAATAAAAAAATATTTATTTGGATACTAATAGCAAATTCACTTGAACCTAAGTTCTTTTGCTTGAATAGAATAAACAATTGCTTTGAAAAATAGAGATTTTAAAGAAATGTATATTTTCTCATTTGAACAATATTTTATACTGTAAATATAAGCAAATATGTTATTAGTACTTGGAATAAATGCTCTGAATAAATATGTTTTATTTCTCAGATATTTTTTATCAGTGATGTTAATGCTCATCATAAAGTCTAATTTTTTTTATATCAAAATATTGTTAATAGACATTCATAATATAAAAAGTTCATATTTTTATTAATTGACAAGTCCTCAAATTTTACCTAAATTTTACTTCTCAGTCAGTGTTCTACTGAAGTCGAAATCTTTATCGACAGAATACTAACATTTTTCTGCAAAGTTTGCATTGCCTGTAGAATTACAAATGTTCTTACGCAATAAAAATGCGTCAGAGTATAAATTGGAGTACTATTTAATATATGACAAAACTGATAAAAATCTCCCAAATTAACATTTCGAGTGTCAATCAGACGTTATCAGTGAAAGTAAATACTCGCCAGATACGAAAGGCCTGGCTTTTTTCCTTCAGAAAAATTAAAAAAATTTAAAACATTTTTTTTGTTCAGAAAAATTTTTAAAAACATTGTATATATTTTTACATTTAAATTTAGAAGCTTAAAAATATCGGAGAAGGTTTATACACATGTGTGGTTGGGTTTCCCACTATATATGACAAAACAAAGCAACACACATTTACGTAAGATCTATACGTACAAGAAACACGGAAAGGATAGCGCGATTGTGTTAGTAACGATTATCTCTACGACATTTTTGAATTGTCACCGATTCCAACATCCCCTTAATGGAATCTTATCTTTCCTCTTCCGTCAAAGAGTCGAGCGAATTCATCCTTAATACAATGAGAGGAAAGGAAGGAGAGGGAAAGGAAATCCACGGAAATTAATCATGTCTTCGCATCGCAGTAGAAGAATGCCGATTCAATGACGTATTATTACGAAAGAACCTAAACGCATCGTGAGTGCGTAGTTTCTAACGGACTATGAAGTCGCAACATTGTGCAATCGAAAAAAAAACGAAGTTGTAGCGTATATATATACATATTCAATCGAGTACATATCTAATTATGTAAATGGTGTCTCGTGTTGAAGTATATCAGGATAAAATGGAACGCATCGCGAAGTAACGAAGTATATTCTTCGATATTGCCATCATATTTTCGTGCCATTTTCATACGCAAAATGACAAAACGGATTAACAGCTTAATAATTAAATATGCTGCTCGGCGGTGATGTTAAAGATTTTTGCAAAAGCAATGTTTATTATCACCTCTATTTCCGTTTCCACATTTACTTCCAGTTATTACTAGAAATATTTCTTATTATTCCTTGCAAAAGGAATTTTAGAATTTTATTTCAAAGGATCACTTATAAGACAAGATTCTTATTATTTCTTATAAAATTGTAGAATTGTAGAGTTGTAGGATTTTGTTCTCTAGGATTTTTCTATCTGGCAGGATCGAGTGTCCCCTTATCGATGTCTCGACCGGCTTCCTCGTGGATTCTTCCTCAAGTGGTAGCGATAATTACTTAAATTAAAAGGCACTTATCTTCGCGTTACCCACGATAATTTCCGAACGCCACGTTCTCGTTGGCTACGTTCGATCCAACGAGCCAGCAATGGATGCACGTTAAAGTGCGTATCGGTGTCAGGAAGCGCGATGTGTGTTCGTAAACCTTGAGAGTTTCAAAGCCCCATGAAGGCTCTCGCGTTAACGCTTTCACTTACACTATCAAACGGTTGACTCTCGTCAATTGCTGCCGCAGTCAGTGGTGTTCAGCGAAGACGACCGACGTGGACGCCGCGGGACTCTTACGTAACTTTTGGAGTAAAACACGAGTACAGTTTCGTCGACTTACTAGCATGAGAACGATATAATTGCACGCTTTAAATAAAATTCGTGACTAATGAGAAATTCGCGGGCTTGAAATATCCGCTGTGGTTATGCAATTGGTGTCAAAGTGTATCGCACTTATTGCAAACATCGATAACGATTAATTCGTTAGCTAATTCGATGAATTTGCAGAGAACGTCAAACGATAAAATGATAATAAAATGTCGAGCCAACGGTTACTTTCGCAATTTAAACACTGCGAACGGCACAGAAGCGTCATTAAAATTATTTTATGCGCACAGCAAAGTTTGGCTGCTAACGAAACGTAACCTCTCAGTTCGTTAATGGGTTAATGTCGTGTCATCGACGTGGGCGTGGGCGAAACAAATGCCATTTTTTTCTTCTGTCGTTCCGCCGTCGATACGATCACGCTGAGTCATTTCCTGTGCAATGGCTACGATGAGATTCCAGATTTGTTTTTTTCCAATATACAAAGCGAAGCGTGATCAGCGTTTTCGCCACTGTGGCTAATCACCGGCACCTATCGCGAGCTGATTAACACCGCCGGCGGTTCAATTAGTCGGCTGAGGTTTTGATAAATTTAATTGAATCACATTTCAACAATTTCGCACGGATAAGACCGGCGGGAAAAAAAGCAGATCCAGTCGTGAGCGGCCTATCTTTTTAGTCCGCGCGACATGTAAATACTGCAGAGAGTTATTTTACTAAAACGTGTCCGGTAATGGTACACTAAACCGCACTGAAATGCGCGGAAGAAATGTAATTAACGAATAATGAGTGAAAGCATTGAGGCGAATCCGCGGGAGAAATATAATTAATTATAATTAAAAAAAATTAATTCGCGGCGTAATAAAATGAAAATTGAAATTTGGGTCAAGCGAAATAGAGATGAGGATATGAGGTACTCCGGGTGTGTTGAAATTGTGCGAATTTTCGCCACACTTTGTTCCCACCAAACTTCTCCGAGGCTAACCGCCGATAATTAGGAGTTATTCGAGAAAATTGTTGACTGAGACAAAATGTCGCGACTCGTCAGCGGACAGGCGATCTCTTCTTTAGAACTCGATGATTGTGACAAAACGTTACCGCGAATAGGATGGATGTAACGATCGGCGAATCGGCAAAAGTCGGCGGCGAAGCGCTCGCGACTGAAGCGACGCCTCCGGCGCTCGGTAGGATTGAGAACCTGTGGCGCATGATCGATCTCTCTCTTGCGTGCGTGGGATAGTGCGGCTGCACCGTTCACGCAGGGTTTATAAATAGCCTCAACGAGCTAGTTGGTTAGACAGTCTGCCATAATCTCGCCGAACGCCCCAGAGACTGCCATCCACAGGTTCGGTCTGTCGTGACTACTCTTCTTTCTTCTGTCTTTTCTTCTTTCTGCTATTTTCGCTCTTCAGTTTTGCTCTCTTTCTCTCTCTCTCTCTCTCTCTCTCTCTCTCTCTCTCGCTTCCTTCCCTTCCTTTCCCTTCTCCGTGTGCTCTGCACCGCCGTAAATAATCCGACGAAGCAGCTCGAGTGACAGGACTGCTTCAACGATCGCGAATTTGTGGTTCATGGTGCGCGAACTCGATTTCGCGAGGGATCCCGACCGGCGCTCGTATCGCAACACGTCGCTCTCGTACATGAACGCCGTCATTTATGAACGCGGAAGTTTGCGTAATCAATTTCCGCGCCCGCGGAGTGCGAAGACAAATGTGTGATGCTACGGTGCTCCACGGGCTCGCAATAAATTTGTCGTCTAGAATTTGGCGAGCTCGTCCCGAGGGTTCTCTCACGCTCTTACTGAAGGTGCTATCGATTCTTACTTTAATATATTGTCCTCCAATGTACTGACCTTCTTTTCTGACACCATTCTTACGATATCTTCCATTTTGCTTTGGTCAATTCCTTCGCATTTCTATTTTCTATGCATTTTTTGGAGGAATCTTATATAACGAACGTATGGTGGTCCGCCCAGTAATTTAACACTATTCAGTGAGTGAACAGTTTGCGGTATTTGTTACAATGTTAAAGTACAATGTCAAGGTGTTGTACTTTATATTTCAGGCGAATAGCTGATGGTAAAAATCACAGGTTGTGTAATTATGTGAAAAGAATACGTCGCTGAGAATACGTCTTTGCCTATCTAGATATTGAAGCTCGGTGCTCAAGTGTTCATTTACAAGTCCTGTGTTCATTTAAGTGTTCATTGTCTGGAGAGGTACTCTACTCCCGTATAGCTTCGAGCAGCAATCTTTTATTATAGATAAGAAAATCAAGATACAATATCTAAGACAAACGCGAAACGCGGAGTGTGGCACGATAGCGAGTGATTTCTTTTCAAGTGAATTCCCCGACTGATTAGAGCACTTGTGAAAGCTGCGAAGTGATCTTCGATAGATACATTCCTCCCGCAACAGTGAAAACTCAAATTACGCCGCCGACATGAACGTGCGCGATTTCGCCATTGCCATCGCGATTGTGTGCTGCTGCATCGTGTTATTAATATGGAGAAGAGAAATATTTGGCGACATCACGCAGCCAATCTCTACGCTAAATAGTAAATCAACATCGCCGCCTGAGACATTCTTGAACGACCCCGCGCGGAAGCACGTTCGTCCGGGAGAGAGAGAAAATTGGATCTTTCGCGTCGCGATGACAACGACGACGACGACGCGCGCGCGACTCGCCGTCTGATATTTCGCCAAGTTCCAACCGAAAGAAGTACATAGAACGCGATCTCGTTTGCGAATATTCCGCGCTGCTTTTCGCGCTAACACAACAGTCGGTGTTCGCGACGCCGACGTGCTTTCGAAGCTGGAGGAAGCCGGCTTGTGTCTCAAAAGTCACCGGGATCGTGCCGGGAGCGCGATCCCAAAGTTCAAAGATCCGTGACGTATAATGCCGTTAAAGAATCTGTGCCGTGACGCGATTAACCGGTCTTGTTGAGATAGGACGCGTTGGTGCGCGAGCGCTTTGCCTCAGAAGGATATCGCGCTGAAAGCGACGCGCCAATGATCTCGGAGCGAGTGACTTTCTCGCGGGATTAGTGTCGCTAATTTCGCGCCACATCTCGCACAGTCGCACAGGCAACCCTCCTGTCCTGACGCATCGGATCAACGCTTGTTGTTTCTCGTTTGAAAGTATGCGAATTCCCTTCGTGATTCTTTCAAGCTAATTTCAAGCGCGCTCCAAAAGCGCCGGGGATAAAATTTCCGCCGACGAGCGCGAGGGCTGCTTCGAAATTACACGGACTTGCAATATTACTCAGCGAGTGAGACGATAATTGGCAAACTTCCCCGCCGGTGTATGCGTTGTGTTTGCGCGACGGAGTGCGTTATTCCGCTTATGCGTCCCGTTATTGCGTCATTACGGTTATCTAAAGCGCGCTTATCTAAACCGGCGTGAGCAGGTGACGTTTCCTTTCAGCAAAAAGTTGCGGCGAATTTTGCCTGTCGCCTCCCCCGAGCATGCTCAATTCTGTTGTATTGTTTGCTGGCTTCTCGAATCGGGACACGCGCGCTTCTCGATCACTGCTTCAAGCCGGATCTCATCGCACATCTGTCTTCCGTCGCCATTCTCTGTGACGCCGGTAGATAACTGTTGATACCGATCATGAGGCCGATTCACGTCACTTAGGAAGGATTCTCATAAACCTCCCAGTTACGTAACCCGTGAAATGCCGAGGTCATCGCGAGGTTATCTTCCTCGTTGACGAATTGACGATAAAAACGAAATGATAAAAGACGGAACGGTCTCGAAAAATTTCCCTGTCCGATCTGACTCTACTGTCAAGACACAAAAATCGTTGTATATGCAACAATCAGTACCGGTTGACTTTTGTACTATAAAAGTTGTCGCGTATCGTTGAATACATTTCCACGTCGCTCGAGCACCTCCGGGACGACCCGATCGTGCCGGCTGCAATCGTTCGCAAACCGGCCTAATCGTATTTCGTTTTCGCAGATCGCAAGATGCCCATCGATCTTTACCAAATTCCCGGAAGTGCCCCGTGCCGGGCGGTGCGTCTGGCGGCGGCCGCCGTGGGAGTGGACCTGAACCTGAAGATGACCAATATCATGGCCGGCGACCATATGAAACCGGAATTTTTGAAGGTAACTCGTGACGACGGGAATCGGCGCGCAAGCAAAGAACCTCACATATTTTAGGCGGAAAGTGGCTCTCAGTTGCTGAGATTGAGATATGTTACGGTCCTTACCTTCCTGATAAAAAATTTCAATGACCAACAACCTTCTGAAATTAATAGTTTGTTGTCGCGGAAGTTTACAGGGACGCTGGAATGGGTGTGTGTGTGTGTGTAATTGATGATGAACTCGAAAAATAACGCAGAGAGGATCGTTATTAACGCAATCACGGTGTCCTTCTCATATTTCCTGTACGCTCAAACACATGAATGCTGCATCATTCTCACTAGACCGATAGTCATTAAAAATTTCCAACTATTAAAAAATTTACACTCGTTTCTAGCTACACGTTTCTTATAACTGTTAATTAATCTAGCAAACGGGAATGCGAGTCCACGGACAAAATGACATTGAGAATTTACATAGAATTTATGTAAATGTGTGTTGCCTTGTTTTACCATATTCAGCGAGAAATCTAATCACACATATGTAGAATTTTTCTGCAAATTCGATTTTCTTAAGCTTCTGAATTCAGGTGCGATCGTTTGATTTTAGGAGGTTGTGCCCATTAACATTTTATTAGGAAGGCCCAGTAACATATTTCAATTTCAGCAATGATGGAAACGACCGCTACCTTTTGAAGCACAGGATTTTCAAAATTTGAATTCTAATAAAATATTCATGCCACATTTCTAGACAGTCCAAGAGATCACACGCAAAAAATGACTTAGCAATATCAGCTAAACCGCTGTAGCTGATTCAAACTTAGTCAAAAGGCTAATCGTTTAGCTGTCACTGCTAAGAATTGGCTGACAGCTAAAATGCATTCGCTATGAAATACAAATATATTAAGTGACATTAAAAATGCACATTATTTCGAGTAGCTAAGAAAATGATAGTTATTACTAAATTTCTTGTTGTATACATATATTAAAGAAGTTTGCCGCACAGCTACTATCATTTGCTACAGTTACTTGTTTCTAGCTAATATTTCTCGCCTAAGTTTAAACAGCGAATAAATTTAGCTTCGGTATACGGAAAAAAGAGATGTGGTGCACCTAACAAAAAATATTTAGTTATAAGCAAATAGCTGCATCATTCTACATATCTTTGTATGATAGTTATGTGTATGGTTGATTTGACTTACTTTGGTGTATCAACTACATCAATGAAGTTGATTTCTGGTTGTGGCAACCAGAAATTAGTAAGGGGATCATTTTGCACAGACAAGCTAAATATTGATATAGTTGCATTAATCAATGCTATATTGCAAAGCAGCGATGTTAGAAAACAAAAGCAATTCACTACGCGCACAGCTAGAGATGTATACATGTGAAAACTGGTTCTGAGTGTATAAATATACATTTGTAGTTGCCGTGTAATGAGCCGCGTTTGTATTAATCATGTATTATCACTGCTGCAACATAAGTAACTCAGCCATTGCTCTTTGGTTACAGCAACCACATAAATAGTTGTTCCGTATTTTACTACTGAATCTGGTTGGCACAACCAGATTTCTGTATGGATCAACCATATTGTTTTTTCCGTGTAGTATCGACATTAGCTGTCCCTATTTCAGTGACACATCTTATCTGTCACAGCTATTTTTTAGCTCTGGAAGCTAATTTTTTTGCGCGCATTCTCTTTAAAATTAATTTTTTCTATTTTCCTATTTTTACAGAATAGGAGTGGTTTTATCGTGCAAAAATTGTGCAACCACTGTGCAACAAAATATTTCCATTTCTAATCATTTTTTGGTTCCTTATGTTCCTTTTTTAGGCAATTATTAATTTATTCTATGGAAAGTATAAAATAAAACAGCATATGATACAATTCCTTTTATTATAAATTATGAGATACTTAACACTATAATCTCACGGTGAAACCACTGTGCCTCAAAGGATTAAGTAATTCTCTCAGTGATTTTACTGATTGCGATGCTATAATACTTACAACTGAATCACCACAGCTGTAAGTATAGCATTTCAGTGCAGAATACACTGATTGTTCAGAAAGCGCAGTGAACAGTCAATATAATCGCAAGTGCGGTGAATGTTGTTTCACGAGGAGCTGTCTTGAAAATATACCTCCTCTTGTGCGATCGTGTGACTTTAAACGATCGTTATTATCTGTTTGGATCTAGATGAACCCGCAACATACGATACCTACGATGGATGACAATGGCTTTTACTTGTGGGAAAGGTACGGAGGCAACCTTATCTCAACATTTCGACGCGATCGCGCTAATGTTTAGACGGGACTGATCCCAATAGATACGCGAATACAAGTACAGATATAGTCATTTTACATGGTTATCAACCTATCGCTTCAGTACTTCACAGACGATATTCCTCCATTATGCTTATGGGAGGAAAGAAAAAGGGGAGATTGTACTTTTCATTCTATTGATTTCAAGTTATGTCGTTCGATCTGCTTCTCCCAAACCCATGAAGTATCTTTCTGACTCTTCGTTACTGTTTTCCGCTAATTACGATCTTACGTGCTATTACTTCTGGATCTCCAGATAGATATACTGAGAGAAAAATGTCTAGTATTTGTGTAACTAATAATTTAAAGAAATAATTACTATTAATTATGGTCAAGACAATTTTTTAGTCGATTATACTATAGTTTTATAATGATAATAATCTTATATGCATGTTATTACTACTATTTTTCGGAAGAAAATGATTTATGTTTAATTTGTCTTCAAACATATTCTTTAGTTGTTCCAACACGAAGATAGTAATAGTAACATGCATATAACGTTATTATCACTAACAATTATGCTACAATTGACTAAAAAATGATTGTCTGGACTATAATATATAGTAATAAATACCGAATACATTTTTCTGTCTGTGTGATACGTTTGTGACGAAAAAGAGTTGATCCTAAGGTAGCCCAGAAATCTGTGAAGAAATAGCACGGCACATCTGAAACATTCCACATATTATATCCGCATACTACGCTACGCGTATTATCGCGCGAGATCAACACAGCGAATAAAACATTAAAGCTCCTGTATTAATCTCACACTGAGAGAAGATTATAGTTGCTTTCGGCTATATTCTTTCAACTATATTCTTTTGTGGTTTTAGCCACAAAAGTAGTTAGAAAAAGCATTGTTTTAGTAAGTGTTATTAAAAAAATGGTTTTTCTACTTATTTTTGTGGTTAAAATCACAAAAAAGTGTAGTTGACGCCGAGAGCAACAATTTTCTCTCAGTGCACGATTGTACGCTACACTCGTTGCCTCAATTCGCGCGCACTTTGCAGCCGAGCGATCATGGCCTATTTCGTCAACAAGTACGCCAAGGACGATTCTCTCTATCCGAAAGATCCCGTGAAACGAGCCGTGGTCGATCAGAGGCTATACTTCGACTTGGGAAGTCTATACCAGTCGTTCGCCGAATATTACGTAAGTTTTTCTTGCGCCTGTTTTCCTGCCAATTACATGTAATCATGCGATGCAACACGCGCGATGGAAGCTGACTCACAAAATGTGAGCGACTGTTATTATAATATTTCAATTCAACGCGTTAATTGCAGTATCCATACATATTCACTGGAGTTAAGCAAGATCAGGCAAAGTTCGACAAGATCGTCAACACGATGTCTTTCTTCAATAAATTCTTGGAAAACGAAAAGTACGCAGCCGGGAAAACTCTCACAATCGCCGACCTCACCTTGGCCGTTACCGTTTCCAACATAAAGGTGAGTAATTGACTTTTCCGTATGCGTTTCGTGCCATCGATTCACCGGCAAAACGGCGAGTCTGCGCAAAACAAATCGCGAGTCCAACACTATACGATTTCGAATTGTACTAGAAAAGTGTGAAAATTATTAGAATAATTTTTTTATTTCTTTATTCATTTTTTTAATTGTTCTTCTCAGTAAATAGTTAATTCCAGCAAATATTACAAATTATTATCAAAAACTTATTCCTATATTATAAATTATTATATTCCTTATAAGTTAAAAAGATTACGGATTTGTATTACATATTGTAAATTATATAAATAAAAAATAGATAGATAAAAATTAGATAGATAAAAAATGACGGATATATCATATATTTTATTAGATTCCCTTAGTTGTAAGATGTATTTTGCACAAAAGTAAATTCACATAGGAAATAGCAGGTTACTTATATACTGAGAAAAATACTTGAAAATTTATTTTTGAGATATAAAGTTTATTTTTGTGAAATAATCCGTCGTTATATATATATATATATATA
>NW_022639546.1:1235368-1250292 GCF_010583005.1 Odontomachus brunneus
TATATATATATATATATATATATATATATATATATATATATATAAATAAAATGTAGTCGTATGATATATGATACAAACCTATAATCATTTTAAACATGTAAGGATAAATTGATAACAAATTATAATATTTTCTGAAATTGGGCATTTATTGAAAAGAATAATTAGAGAAAATTGACAAAGAAATGAAAATTATTCTAATAATTTTCACATTTCTCTGCAGCGGACAAGCGCATATTTCTTCGCGACAGACAGAACTTTTTGAACTTTCGTATATTTGACAAAAAAGTAGTGCCGTTTTTTTTACTTCAGCATCAGATACTGATATTATTATATGCTACTTATAAATTTCACGCGAGTTCCCGCGTTCCTCAAATTCGTAACTTCGTTTGGCTTACGTACCGTGTGATTGTGTGTTCGTACGCGATTAAAGCCGCATACGCAAGTTAAGTTTAAGCTCGCTGAGAACGTAGTTTCACACGCACACACGCAAACGTACCGTTACTGTGGCGGAAATATCGAAGAATCAGTAATTCATTCACGGTGTATTTCTTTTTGTAGCTCATGGAGTTCGATATGAGCAAATACGGTAACGTCTCAAAGTGGCTCGCTAGAATCGAGGCCGAGGCTCCTAAATACAAGGAGATTCAAGACGAGGGTTTAAAGGCCTTCAAAGAATTCGTCGACCAGAAGAAGTAGTGAAATCCTCAGACACGGATTTCATGGTTAGGAGTAACGCATCGGTGCTGTTTTTTTTTTATATTGTCCAGTATTTTTATATGTGTCACAGAGAGATGGTAATTTTGCACAAATAAATGACTGTTGAATAGACCGGTGTATGGCGCTGATTTAAACGTGCGACCGAAATAAATCGACCGCGGCAAGTCAGAGAACAGTTAGTTGGAAAAATGGATTTTGACAGACAAAAAGTGCAGTCGCAAGCGACGAGATAAGCGGTTTTGTGCTTTTGTAACGTAAAGTGTACCGTAAAGTATAGAAGATTATGAGATTAACGTTTTGCGCTCCTGGTGATCTCGTTCTCTGTTCTCGTTACAATACTTGAGGAAACTTGTTATTAAAATATTACCGCGAAATATATATCTTCCGCGCGGATCTCTCGCGGAGTATAAGGCCGGGAATTCTCACCTCCGTTGGTCACTTAACAACGGGGAAACTTTTAGCATAGTTCCCCCGCAGCCGGCTCGTTCCGTCGTTGTCGGAGAATCCTGACCTAGTCAAAGCGGTATCGCTTTGTCGCGAACAAAAACTTTCCGCGGCGAGTGACCAAGACCAAAATCCTCTACTCTTCCCTCCCCTCTCCCCTGCGCCCGCCCGTTACTTGGAATCTTGTTAACAGGTAGATTTTCGTCTTATCGATCGGCTGCGAAGTTACGTCCTGTATACGACGAGGTCTCACGAGCGAGATACGAAGCCGGTTAATAATTAATATAATTATCCTGACAAAGGTGTTGAGCGCCTTTGTCGATTCTGATTTGTCTATCCGGGATTTATGGCGGAGTATACGGTATGCTCGCCCGAAACGTGACGGATCGAACTTACCGTAGCGGGAGAAATGGCTGAAGAAGGTGTCTGTGAAATAACAATAATGAAACGACTCGGGAGAACTTGTCAAGTCCGAGCTTGCAAATATCAAGAAGCGGAAACTGTAACGACTCCTCCGCGATCCCGGCATTTTTATTTTGCTCCGTCTTTCATAAGAGCGATCTTCGAGTCGAACACGACGTTAACGAGTTTTTCGAGCCGTGAGCTCGTTCGTTCTCATTACGCGCGTAATTTGCCACTATGGTAGTCGAGCCACCTTAGAGCCGATGTTCATTTGGCTCTCCGCTCTTTAAATAGCGTTTAACGATAGCAATAATTACGGGGCGCAAGAGCCCCGCTACTTACATCCGTCGCATTTAGTCGGTGATCGCGGAAATACGACTGATATTACTAGGAGCGTAGACTACGTAACAAACTGATGCTCCACAAAATGTCGCCCGTCGAATGCAGGGCGAATATCAAAGAGGAATAATCGAGGTGTAAAACTGACGCGTGTCATAAAGCGCCTTTATCGCTGTCATTTCCACGGCGGCAGAAAGGGAATCACGAGAGTTTCGCAAGATTTGATAGATATTCGGGAAGCGTGGCGCCGCGGCTGCAAAACTTTTATTAGAGGTGCGCGCTGAGAGAATGTAAGGAAAATGTAAGTCACGACGGGCAGAGAGATGAACTTCAAAAAAGAAGAACACCGAGAGAAAGGAAGAAAAGAAAAAACTCCAACAGCACACGCTGTTCCCAAGCGGCACCCATTTAAGTACTAACCGCGCCCTACTGAAGTTGCCTGATCTCAGTGATCAGGCAAGAACCGGTGCTTTCAACGCGGTATGACCGTTGACACTCGCGACCGCGTTTTCGATTATCCGCACGCGAGTCGAAATTTTGATCCCACGTTGATCTTGCAAGTTCCATCGAACTTGAAGGGTCAACGAAGAATCCAAAAATGTACAAGTTACTGACTTACCTTGATGTCGCGGACAGTTGTTGACTGCCGTATTCTCCATGTTAAAGAAGTTTGAAGAAGCATTCGTTCAAGAATTATACAATATTTAAATCTTTTATTTATTTTAGATTATTTCAGTTATTCCTTAATTACTTAATATTCCCGATTATCTCATTATATCTCGATAAAATTTCACATTCAGACTGTGCACAAAAGGAAAATATCATTTTACTGCTAAGAAAAGCTTTTAGTTAGTCTACTTCTTTTAAATAATGCTTATCTCTGACAAGAAATATTTTCCTCTCTTAAAAATAGTCTTAAAATATGCTCGTCGTAAATTCCAGAAAAGCTCATTATTACATGTAGTCAAAAACAGAATTAATTTTTTTTATAAGAATATTATATATAGGGCTCTTTGTAGAAAAAAAATTTGGCTCGATTCTATATGTAATAAGCAAACCGGATTTTCGTTTTAATTTAACGTTCTTGATTGAAGTGCTAAATCTAAATATTCATAATGTATTTTGAGTAAATTTGACGCTTATGATGAACTTGTATAATTTTGCGAATATACATACTTATCAAATACTTAGAATAAGTAACATTTGCTTAAAAGCAGTATATAATGCAAATTCCATTGAACTTGAAGAATCAACGAAAAATCTAAAAATATATAGGCTATTGATTTACTTTGATGTTGCAGAGGGTTGTTGACTGTAACGATTTTCTCCATATTAGAGAAGCTCGAAGAAATATTCGTTTAAGAATTATACAATATTTAAATCTTTTATTTATTTTAAATTATTTCAATTATTTCTTAATTATTTAATATTTCCGATTATCTCAATATATTTCAATAGAATTTCACGTTTAAACTATGCCCATAAAAAATATTTAATATTTAATATATATTTAATATTCCTGATTATCTCAATATATCTCAATAGAATTTCACGTTTAAACTGTGCCCATAAAAAAATGTTCTACTATTAAGAGAAAATTAATTAATTTATTTAGAATTAATTTTTTTAAAAGAATATTATAAAACTTTTTATAGAACAAAAATTTGGCCCGACTCTGTATGTAATAAACAAACCGAATTTTTGTTTTAATAATCTTGATTGAAATGCTAAAACTAAGGATTCAGAATGTATTTTGAATAAATTTCATGCTTATGATGAACTTGCATAATTTTGCGGATATACAAACTTATCAAATACTTGAAACATATAACATTTGCTTGAATATTTTTCTGTGTCTTTTTTTTACGAAAGTTTCAATGAAGTTCGTAGCTCTTAAAATTTTCGTTAGAAAATTTTGAATTTTCAAAACAGAAAATTTTGAATTTTTAATTGTGTGTGACCAAGTGTAATTATATTTGAATAGAGAATTTATATAGATAAAGAAAGAAGTCAAATTATTTAGTAAAGATTAATATATGGGCAAATGGATAAAAGAACAAGATTGAACCTCATCTCTTCCTAATTTTTCTTTTTTCTTTTTTTAGGGAAGTTTTGATAAAATTCGTAGCTCTTAAAAGAGCTGATATGCAGCTGCAAAGGCAAAAATAATAGTTTTGTGTCCAATAATGCTTTATCAATAATATTGTAATCAATAGTGACTCTAAATTCGATACAAAAACAAATGCCAAATAGAGGCATTGGTTGATGTTAATAAGATCAGATTCGCGGACAAAGAAGCATTATTAGACGTGAAAATTGTCACTTGTGAAATTATTGCAATTTCTAAGGCCAGTATTCACAGAGTTGTTTAAAACCTTTGATTAAAAACATAAGTAATTCCAAATTCGTATTCATGGACCATTATTCGGCTGTTTGGATCAATATTTTTTGTATGAAATAATATAATGAACATAGGTACAATAATAATAATGAAAATAAATGTAATAATAGTAATAGGCATGAAATAATGTAATAAATATAAGTATAGATTAGTATAGTCCCAAATACAATACAAAATACAAAATAAATACAAGTATAAATTAATATAGTCTCAATGTAATGAAGCTATAAAATTAATAAATACAAGTATAGTTTGTAATAAATACAAGTATAGATTAGTATAGTCCCAAATACAATACAAAATACAAAATAAATACAAGTATAGATTAGTATAGTCCCAATGTAATGAAGCTATAAAATTTCTGATGAAACTAATTTATAAAGGAGAATATAATCAAGCTATAATTATATGTCGCATGTGGTGAAAAACTATGAATTCTGGCCTAAATTTCGACTCGGGTATTTCTTTATCTTCGATAAGTTCGCCAAACGTCCGCGAAAAACGGTAACTTCCTATATAACGAATGATTTGGCATATCTGGAAAATATATGATGTATCGCTACGTGTCGGCATCCTGTGTCCTCCATCCTGGCTTCTCGGTCCAGCATTCTGGCTGCTCCGTCGTGACATTAACACTGACACTGATATTAAAAGATCGCCTACAAAGCGGTCGCAGTTGTGTCTTAAAGTCGTAGCGCTAGTCTGCGAATCGATCATGTATCCATTTCCTTTGCGCAAACTCGTGAAAAATGAAAAGTTTTATTGAAGTCTTCAGTGAAACTTTTCATTTGTCACGAGTCCACCCAAAGGAAATGGATACATGATCGATTCGCAGACCAGCGCTACGACTTTAAAACTCAACTGCAAACGCATCGCAGAAGATCTTTAACATTGAAGCTCGCGTAGGCATAATTCACCCCAAGATATACGTGTTAACCCTTAACTAATATCGTGGGTCCACCGGACCCACGCAAAATCTTTAAATGCGCATTTATAGAGCTGTATACGCTGCAGCTCCTCGTTTATTTTAAAAATTATTTTCAGTTACTACATACAAAAAAATGACTTAGTAATATCAGTTAAACCGTGGTAGCTGATTCAAATTTAGTCAAAAGGCTAATTGTTTAGCTGTCACTGCTAAGAATTGGCTATGATAGCTAAAATACTTTTGCTATGAAATACAAATATATTAGGTGACATTAAAAATGTACATTATTTCAAGTAGCTAAGAAAATTGCAATTATTTCTAAATTTCTTATCGTATGCATATACTAAAGAAGTTTGCCGCACAGCTACAATCATTTGTTATAGTCATTTGTTTCTAGCAGCTAATATTTCTCGCTGTAGTGCCTAAGTTTAAACAGCGAATAAATTTAGCTTTGGTAATATCGACATTAGCAGTCCCTATTTCAGTGACACATCTTATCTGTCACAGCTATTTTTTTAGCTCTGGAAGCTAGTTTTTTTGCGTGTATTGTTGATTTTGATTAGAGATAAGTAAATATATGTTTAAACATTTAAAATAAAAACTAAAAACCTATGAAACACTACGAATTTTTATTTTATTAGCCTTTGAAACTGATTAGGATCCACCACGTTAGATGCGTTACAGTTTTTCACGACATAAGTTAAGGGTTAAATAACGCAATGCCGGCACGAGAGACTAATTAACTGTCTCGAAACATCCACGGAATAGTTTAATCACTCAAGAGCAACAATAGATAACGCACACCGACACGCGCGATCCGTAGTGTGCGTGTCGCTCGCCGGCCCGGAACTGAATGGATAGTTCCGGAAAAGTCTACGAGGCACAAGAGTTAAATTTGGCCCCCTTCCGCCGCGTTAAGGGGATGCTGGAGTCGATGACAAACTCGAACAATGTCGATAATGCAGAGACGATCGTCACTAACATAACGCTATTCTTTTCGTATTTCTTGTATATACAGAACTTGCATGAATGGGTGTTATTTTGTTTTATCATATTCAACGGAAAATCTAACCATATATATAAAAAATCTATAAGATATAGAAGAAAGATCTATAAGAAAATATATAAGAAATCTTTCTGCAAACTTTTTCGATATTTTTAAGCTTCCAAATGCAGATGCGAAGATAGAGCAATGTCCTTAAAAATTTTTCTGTTTGGAGCATCCACATTTTCGGTATGTACAAGTTGCGAAACTTTTGGATTAGGCAAATATTGCGCTGACAGCTTGAGATTTTACATTAAAAATTTTTTGTTCGTTTTCGTCACATGTCGAACAATGCTCCTATTTATTTTTGCACGTATTTTCATTGCGTAAAATCATTTGTAATTCTGTGTAACCAATACGATGTAAATTTTGCAGAAAAATGTTAGTGTTCTGTCGGTTTCAACTTCAGCATCCCCTTAAAGGTCTCGAATGTTTTGACTGTGTAGAGAAACAATAGAGATAACGCGCCGACACACGTGATACGTGTGTCGCCTGCCGGCTCGAGACTGAACGGAAACGTGCAAAAACATTCGCGAGGCGCAAATTTGACCACTCTGGAGGTTCTGGATGTTTTAACCGCGTTATCGCTCGACGCCTTTTGATGAGCGACGACCGTTATCGATGGGAGGGGATCAGCGTTATTGTCACATGAGAAAGAAAAGTTTATTATTCCATTTACCTGTTAATTATGTTTACGCGGCAGTTTAATTAAATGATTTGATATTCGTTTATTACGTATATTTTATGAACAGTTGAACAAATCAGGTGATTGATACGTTGATCGAAATGAAGAATAAATATTAAATGCAGATAGGATATGAATAATCGAATGTTAAATATTTCCTAAATAAGCTCTCCTTCAAGGAAATGCTGGAGTCGAAATCTTTATCGACAGAACTGATTTCTTTCCGCAAAGTTTACGTCGTATTGACTGTGCAGAAGTACAAATGCTCTTACATGATAAAAATTTCAGAGTTGACATTTCGAATGCAAATTAGCCTGTTAGACGCTATCGTTTAAAGTCAATATTCTCCTGAAAGCAACGATCTGTGACTTGTATATATTGAAATATTGGTTTATAACTTTTTTATTGGTTTATCTGATGATATTGCATCGGAAGTATTCAATTAAATTTAAATCGGATCCTGATCGGGTAAAATTCATCGGTATTTTGATCGAAAATATTCGTTTGTTAATTTTTTATCGGATAATTTCTCTCAATGTAGCGTGATTGTGTTAGTGACGAGTCATTTCTGCGTTATCGACATTGTTTGAGTTCGTTATCGACTTTAGCATCCTCTTGAGCTTCAACACTGAGGAATTCGCTATTACAAAGTAAACATTTATCGTATCAATGCAATAATCTATAAAGTGTTGAGATTTTCCATTGGTCCTATAAATTCGATGGAATTTGCGGGACTAATATAGAACGAAAATTTTGGCTAAGGTATACAGACTTGAAAAGTGTGGCAGAATAGCAAACCTTTTAATGTATCAAGAGCGTCCTGAAGATATTACTACTAAATCATTACAAAAAATGAACTTAAGGGGCTGCTGGAGTCGATGACGAACTCGAACAATGTCGATAATGCAGAGACGATCGTCACTAACATAATCACGCTATTCTTTTCGTATTTCTTGTATATACAGAACTTACATGAATGTGTGTTGCTTTATTTTACCATATTCAACGGAAAATCTAACTATATATGTGTAGAAATCTTTCTACAAACTTTTCGATATTTTTAAGCTTTCAAATGCAAATGCCAAGGTAGAGCAATGTTCTTCAAAATTTTTCTGTTTGGAGCATCCACACTTTTAGTACATACAAGCTGCGGAATTTTTGGATTAGACAAATATTACGCTGAGAGCTTGAGATTTTACATTAAAAATTTTTTGTTCGTTTTCATATCGAATGCATATATCGAGCAATGCTCCTACGACGTAAACTTTGCAAAAAAATGTCAGTATTCTGTCGGTAAAGTTTTCAGCTTCAGCATTCCCTTAAAGGGATATATATATATATATATATATATATATATATATATATATATATATATATATAATGTTACACAGAATTATGAATGCTTTTACGCACTGAAAGTACGTACAAAAATAAATAGGAGCATTGCTTGATATGTGACGAAAACGAATAAAAAATTTTTAATGTAAAATCTCAAACTATCAGTTAGCGTAATATCTGCCCAATCTAAAAGTTCCGCAGCTTGTACATACCGAAAGTGTGAATGCTCCAACAAACAGAAACATTTTGAAGAACATTGCTCTACCTTCGCATCTGCATTTGGAAGCTTAAGAATATCGAAAAAGTTTGCAGAAAGATTTCTACATATATATGGTTATCTACATATATATCTACATATATATATGGTTAGGTTTTCCGTTGAATATGGTAAAACAAAGCAACATATGTATATTCATGTATATTCTGTATATACAAGAAATACGAAAAGGATAGCGTGATTATATTAGTGACGATTGTCTCTGCATTATCGACATTGTTCGAGTCCGTCATCGACTCCAGCATCCCCTTAAAAAAAATGAGAAAGTTAGCATCGTATAACAGCGTATAATGTTGCCAAAGCGGTATGTTAACAAGGAAAGACCTCTATCTATCTACCCGTCTGTGCGCCATGAAATTCTAATAAAGGTCAGTTGTATGTACGTGTAGCTACATTTAAACGAGTGTCGGCATATCGATTGACGAAGTCACTGAAGTTGTGAATCGTTCAGTCTTCGCGTGAGACCGAAGGTGTATGTACGCGCATTCTTTCTCTGCGAGACACAGGTCGTGCCACTTGTCAACGCCTGTTAACAAGTGACGAACAGGTAGTGTACTCATAAATGAAGTAGAGCTACGTTTAATTATAGATCACGATATATTAGCCGATCAAACGGTTCTCAAGAAGCCAGGAACATGTCCGTACAATTGTATTACTTCCCTCTGAGCTCACCTTGCCGAGCTGTGCTGCTCACCGTGGAAGCGATCGGGCTCGAGATGGAGCTAATAGAAGTGAACTTAATGGCTGGTGAACACTTGACGCCGGAATACGAGGAGGTATAAGAAACGTCGATGGTTCCCGTGTTATCTTTGGTATCGAGTCCCGATAACCCGTTATTATTACGTGTAAAACCTGTCCCGTTTCCCCGCAGTTAAATCCGCAGAAGACAGTTCCCTTCATGGTGGACGACGATCTCAAACTGTCGGAGAGGTCTGTACTGTACTACGTTATAATAGCGCAGCTCGTGAGTTTCTCGCCGTATTTATTCAGAAATAACGTTCCAGTCGAGCTATTATGGCTTATTTGGTCGACCAGTACGGCGAGAATGACAGCCTGTATCCGCAAAATACGGAGGCGCGTGCTTTGGTTAATCAGCGATTGTACTTTGATCTCGGCACGCTCAGCACCAGTATAACCGGCTATTACGTGAGTATGTAATTAATTCTCTACGTAAGAGAGAAGAGCCGCAATGTACGTTTCTTCAGGCATCGGTTTCGACTTCGAATTTATACGCATCTTCCAACAACGCGTATCTCAATGCGCATTTTCGTTTGCGAATATTTAGACGTTAAAATTGAGAGAAAACTTGCCACTCTCTCTCGATGACCGTATCCTTTCTTGCAAATGAAACGATCTCTTTAACTGAAAAGAGGTCCTGAAGAAACAAACATTGATCTATCTTCTTCGAGGTATCAAACTATCCTTCGATAAATTGCGCCGTGCTTGCGATCATCGCAAGTTTCGTTGTAGATGCCTGTGTTTAAAAAACTCACCGATACGTACGATCCAACGGTTTTTGAAAGGATGACGGACGCCTTTCGAATCCTGGATACTATCCTCGAAGGGCACGATTACGCGGCTGGGCCTAACTTGACGATTGCTGATCTCGCTCTGGTCGCGTCTGTGACTACAGCAGAGGTATAATTCCGGCAATACTGATTACAATGACGTAAATGTGAATGGAACGTTTAAATTTACAAGCAGCATAGCGGTGTGAGGCAAATATATTGATATTGTATTTTTCAGAATATAATTTTATATGACAAGAAAGCATATTGCGTTACGCGGTACATTAAAATACAAGCGAAAGCATTGTGCTTCGATAAAAACACTTTGTAGTAATATTTTTCATTTTTAATGCGTGTAAAATTATTTCTAAAACAGACGGAGGCTATATGCGGGCAGTTTTTTTCATTCGCTGCACAATGTACGTGCATTTATATGCCGCGCCGGTAACATAAAGCCTCACACTCTAAACTCACGTGCATATATCCCTGTGAATTAATTCTGTAATTTTAACTCTTCAAAAGTTTCCGCACGCCAAGAGAATTCTGTTGCCCGAATTCTGCGGCGGATTACGGATTGCCTAAAGCTTAACACTTAGGACATTATACAACATCAAGTTGATGATTGCACAAACGCTGTGCAATAATATATTATTACATTTCTTGATTTTTATAACATTTTATATTTTGGACATTCTACATTTTTCTCCTCGTCAGAAATCCTATACTAGATCAATTATTTGTTTAAAGCACGAGTAAACTAATTTGTTGTATGTCAGGCTTTCGGCTTCGAAATGGAAGAATATAACAACGTTACTGATTGGTTGGAAAGAATAAAAACTACTGTACCTGGATATCAGAAGGCTAATGGCGATACAATCGAAATGTATAAGCAAATTGTAGAAGAGTCACGAGCCAACGAAGAAGAAGGAAAAGAAGAAGAGGAAGAAGAAAAGGAAGAAGAAGAGGAAGGGGAAAAGGGAGAAGAAGAAGAAGAGAAGGAAGAAGAAGAGGAAGGGGAAAAAGAGGAAGAAGAAGAGAAGGAAGAAGAAGAGGAAGGGGAAAAGGAAGAAGAGGAAGCAGAAAAGGAAGAAGAGGAATGAAACAATTTAATATTATATAAAAAAGTTTTGTTTTTCCATTTTCTTCAAATATTCGAGTGTTTTATGTAAATAAGAGTGATCGTATTGCTTTTTCACATACGATGTTAGCAATCCAATTAGCAATCATAATATACAAAATTTTAATAAAATCGAATCTTTATTTCCTAATAATTAACCTACTTCGTTTAACTGTCCAAACTGTAAGCTAGTTGTATATCAAGTGGAGAGATTAATTATTATTGCAATCAGATCGTGTGTCTAACATCAAATTAATTTGCGTAAATGTAAATATCATATATGAAAGTATCACATATCATCTTCTTTTTTTTCGCGTTGCTTTTCTTATTATTTCTGCGCGCAATTTCCGTATGTGACTTCACTGAAATTCTTGTCGTTTGGAAATGCAGAACAGCATGCCGACTGACGGCAACGCAAGCTTCGCACTACTTCATTCTCAGTACATGGTACAGACATCCTATATATCGTGCGTCGGTTAGTAACCGAAGATCGTAATTGGAGTAGAAAATTAAAATTCGGTGAATTACGACAATTGGTTATTTTATCAAATAAAAATATATATTTTTCCTACTGTATGAGGCCTGGCACTATATTTAAATAAATATTTATATTGTAATCGACGCGCGTTTCCTTTTAATGATCGTGTTCTATCCAAGTTATTTTATCTACAACGGAAACGTAGTTTCCAATCTAGTATGGTATATCGCACAAAGATATTACACTTCACACACACATACGTATCTATATTATTTAGAAAAATATACATAACTTGTATAGATGTTGAATTTTACAGCATAGTTCATCGACAATAAATTGCTGTAATGAAAACAAAAGATAAAAATATCAATTATGACTGCGCACTTACCGATGGAAGAATGATTCCTAGCGATGAATTACGGGTGTTCGTTCTGGAGGTAAAAATGTACAAGCGGACATACACATCACTAAGCCAATCTCGTAGCGAATGTACTCGGAGAGATTCTTCCTCATTCGACGCTAGTTGACCTCCTCTATGTGTGGGACTATATTTTTCAAGACTATATTTCTTCTTCGCTCATTTGTCGTAGTAAAGTAAAGTACGACATCGCGGTGCTTAGTATCTGTAAGCACGAGTGATACGCGTTACATTTCGCATTTTGTAGCAAAAGAAATGGCTTCGCCGTTTACGCCGTTAGATATCCTCAACAGTCCCCAGAGGGGCCGTAATTGGACGTATTTCTTGAAGAACTATCTACTTTTTTCAGCACGCCCCCTCGTCCTCCCACGATGTCATAATTCAAAGAATCCCGACGAGAGAAGAGCGCTGTGGTCGCGGCTATAACGTATTCGCATTGATGTGTTTTACAAGCGGCCGGGAAAGGGTAAAGTGCGACTCGCGTATAACATCCGCGCGAAAAAGCCAGTCACGGACGGCGGGAGCTTCTTAAAACTTGCGCGGCAAACGAACTTTTTCCGCCGCGGAAGTTTTAAGCGAGGCCATTCGTCGCGTCGTGCACTTACCCCCGTGAAAGTGTCCAAGGACATCACCGCGAAATGTCCGGCGGTTAATGCGCACGGTCGACGTGCTCTGATCATGATCATAATTAGCCCCTTCCTCAGCGCCCTGCCCGGGCCGCTGCCGGGTAAAAGATACCACTTGGAGTTGTAAGCGGCGTCGGAGATGGCCGCGCTTTGCACGATTATGTCGTTACACGTCCACGTATAAATAAGTAGCTGGATAAGACCGCCCACGAAGTGGAAGGCGAAAATACACTTCCTGATGGCCACGTCCGCCGCCTGCGGACAAATGAGCCGTGAGGACTGTTCCGCGACGCGAAATAACAGCACGGAATAACCCCCTCTCGCGCGCGAGGAAACGTCGTAAAACGCGTGATGCTCTTCATCTTTCGCGATTGTCGAGCGGTCGAATTGCGCGACTCGCTGTATAAATGAGAGGGCGCGTTCTGTATCACGGGGAGATTTACTCGCGAAGCTTTCGGCCGTACTGTTTACGCGTTTGTATTTATTATTTATATTGCGCATTTGTTTGTAATAAAATTTTCTATCATAACAACCTCACTCTGTGTAAGCCAATCTGACTTTTCTGTACAATCAACGCTGTCAAAATTAAAGCAGACGCACAGAGGTTGGATAATGGTGTGCAGCGCGACCCGCCGGGTCTGACTTGTCATGCGAAAATAAATGAAAACTCGTGGAGCGCAATCGCGGCTTTTAAGCGAGACCTTGTTTTGGAAGGAATCAATCCTGAAAATTAGAAAGTTAATAATATTATCGTGACATTTCAAGCCCGGATGATCTCTCATCACGAGGTCGACGGCCCCGTGTTGCGTGCAGTCGTTCCAGGGAAATTCGTTATAAAATTTGCGAGCTTACGAGAAACTGGAAACCGCCAAAGCAGATTACCACGCTGGAGAGCAGCAACTGACCGAGTAATAAAGTGGCGAACACATGTTGCATGTTCTGCAGGTATTGTAACAGCATGTAATGCTGCCGCACACAATCCTGCAATTAGCGCGACCGGCACTTGAAAGCTCCGCTGTGAAATTCTTCAAGCGCTGAGTCAGACGCAAAGTATGATTCGATTTTCAATAGATGACGTTGCACGCGCACTTAAGTAACACGAATAATTATAATGTCCGCTAAATGCTCAACTCAATCAAACTTGTCTCAAAAGTCGCACCGAACTATCTAACTAATCTAATAATTCTCTAATGTGCGAAGATTCTAATCGCTTCGAGTATAATTAAAAGCGCCCTGCCCTCGAGCCTCTTACCTGTAATCTCTTGAGCGCCAAAGCGACGACTTTTGCCTCCGACAGACTCCTCTTGTCGCTCGTCGCACTTTCGGCATAACTCTCGACGACAATCTGCACCCTGTGAGCCAAGATCTTCAGCTGCGCGGCGGCGTGGATGCAGAACGTGCTCACGAAATTGTCAAAGCAGAAAGTGCAGATGCCCGAGTGCACCGTCGAGAGTGACTGTAAGAATAGTGTTATCGATGTAGTTTGGAGTGTCTGCAGCGTTGGAGTTAAGCAGCGTATCTGCGACGCAAAATATATCATACCAATGTAGTAGATCAAATCAAAA
Source organism: Odontomachus brunneus (assembly GCF_010583005.1). Classification (NCBI taxonomy): domain Eukaryota; kingdom Metazoa; phylum Arthropoda; class Insecta; order Hymenoptera; family Formicidae; genus Odontomachus; species Odontomachus brunneus. The sequence goes on from NW_022639546.1 coordinate 1,249,657, forward strand.
TGCACGCAAGATTTCTCTTATTTTGCAAACAAACACGTAAAATGTGGAGTTACTAATTAAAAAAGACTGGAGTTACTAATTAAAGAAGATTGAAGCACACGCGCTATATGGCAGATAAGTATTGAGATAGACTGTCGTTGTGTGTTTGCGAATTAGATAAAATTGCACAAAAAAATCTTGTCATTATGCAAATAATTATATAGATTTTTGAGTTATTAATTAAAGAACATTGATGCATTATCGCGCGTGGTCATCCGTCAATCTTATTTAATTAATAACTCAGAAATCTACGTGGTTATTTGCAAAATGGCAGAGGATTTTCTTGTTTAGTTTGACACAATTTACAAACATACGACAATAGGCGTTATTACCATCTGTCGTGTTGCGCACGATTATTCGCCAATTTTTTTAAATTAATAACTTAGAATTTTACATTGTTGCTTGTGAAATGATAGAAGGATTTTTTGTTCATTTTGACCTAATCTACATGGAGACCGGAGATACGAGGGTGGTCTGAAAAGTTTCCGACCTCAACGTGAAGATAGCAGCACTTGTAAATAAAAGCTAGTGAATTTCGTTGTTCATCTGTTGACAGTTACTCACCGAAGTTTCAGCCATTTTGGACTCGCAGTTGTT
>NW_022639546.1:1250302-1269672 GCF_010583005.1 Odontomachus brunneus
ACCATCCACCTTACTCACCAGATCTAGCCCCAAGCGACTTCTTTTTGTTCCCTCATCTAAAAATTGCGCTCGGAGGACAGAGATTTTCGTCAAATGAAGAGGCAATCACCTTCGTGAACAATTATTTTGCAGAGAAAAACGCCGAGTACTATTTCGACGGGTTACAGAGATGGGAGCATCGCTGGGAGAAGTGTGTAGATTTACAAGGAGACTATGTTGAAAAATAAAAAACAATTTTCAGAAAAAATGACTTGTATCTTTGTTAGGTCGGAAACTTTTCAGACCACCCTCGTATATGATCCCAGGTGTATGTTGCTCATGTGCTTTTTTTTATTTTGAGTATTTATTTTGAGAGGAATAGTGAATATATATACAAAATCGCAAAATGTTTTTTGGACCATATTTTTCCCCGATTTCCACCGAAACAATATTACAGTTAAGAAATAGAAAAAACTGATTTGGTAATAGCAAAGTAAATTTTCGAGCCTCTCGAAATTTTCTATTAATATTCTTCATCGTGACTGAAGAAAATTAAACGATGTATTACTAGCTGGAATGAAATTTCTTGCAAATATATGATATACTATTTGCAATAAATAAATAAATAAATTCTTAAAATTACTGAAACAGAGCATATGAGTGGGCGACGTAAAGTTGGTCCATAACTAAGAGCCGGCAGGAGGCTTGTAGAGACCTCTTGCAGAGACTTTGGAACTACTAATCAGGATATATCTTTTATATGTATCTTTCTTTTTATCCCGCGCTATTGGGCAACTAAACCTAGCAGGGTGAGATGTCTATGTTGCCGTATGTTCGTATTTTGGTTACTATAAAACAAAATATACGGTTAACAAGGTCGTGGAGGCATTAATACTTTAATTAGAAGAAGTTTGTCTATCATATTTGTATAGTCAGCCATAAAAATGAGTTGCTTGAGAAGATGTAACTTCGAAATTCTAAAATATAAGACATCAAGCCGCGGTTTCTCCTACACGAGATACGGAACACTTAGGTCCGTATTCTAAGTTCTCTTTTAACGATAAATGAGTCTCTAAAAGTGGCTAATAAGCTTTCTGATTGGCTATGAGTCACTTTTAGAGGCTCATTTATCGTTAAAAAAGAACTCAGAATACGGGCCTTAGTGTCGGACGTTCTTTAAATAGCTGAACCACACTATGAAACGTGTCGAGGCGCCACACTTCCTTTCTTTACCTGTATAGTATAAGTGACTTCGTAGAATGGCGAGTGATATGGGAAATCGAGCCACAGTTTAAACGGCAATATCTTCTCCGTCTCGTTCGCCCCTCGAGGCTCTATAGACAGAAAAACCAGATAATCTGTTTTAACGCTGCGCTCTCGTCGCTTCACATGTGAGCAGAATTGTCGCTAATGCAGCAGAAGCGAGAGCGAAAACTGTACCGAAGAAAGGCGCGAAGATATAATTGAAGGTCGCGATGCTGACGATGAACGTAAAGGTGTAAGTCATAGTCATCCCTAGCTTGTCGTATTGCTCCAGAATTCGTGTACCAACCTCGTCGTAGGTGACTGTCCAGAAATGTCTCTCGGCGAAACGAATCAGCTTCATCACGTCGTCGTGGTAGAACATGAAGCTACCCAGTTTCACCAGTATCATTATCAACAGCAACGTCGCGCACAGATTAGACGTGACGGCCTGCGAGAGATAAGGGTCGCCGGTAAGTAACGAAGAAACGTATTCGCTGGGTGTCTCATTTGCCATCGGGATCTCCCCGAAGAGTCGCGCAGAGGCTACGACCGCACGTCACTCACGTAAAAGTCGCCTATGCAGTGGTATAGATCAACGCCTTCGACGAGAATGGCGAAGAGGATCGCCCAGACGGCGTAGCCGAACGCGGCGCGCAGGAGCAGCCGTTCCCGAGGTGTCTCGACGTACCAGAGGCCGACCATTTTCATGAATAGTCGCGTGATACTCACCGACCTGTACTCCTTATTTCTCGTCATTGCGTACCTCGTGATTTTCTTCCTGTCCGTCGCGCAGATCTAAGTGCGTCCGAACGGCCCAACTATCTCGACGTAAGTGGAGGCCCATTACGTTAACCAGCGGGAAGATTGGTGCGCGCACTTATCCCGGCTCGCCGTAACGGGTGACAGGCTACAATCACACGTGTCTCGTTCGCCAAGGCGATCAATCGATGGCGGTGTGCATTAACTTCGATCTTTGGCGGACAATGTGTCCGGCTCGCCCGCTTTGCCGCTTTGCCGCTTTGCCGTGTCACTCAGTGGTTTGACTGCGTGCTATCGAGCGTCATCGTTAATTGGATGTCTACTCGCGATATGCGGTAACTCCTATGTGACGATGCAATTATAATCAGCAGTAGTACATTACAGTTAAGTCTCTCGGATACTCGATTGTCGGAGTGAGGTGGACAGTGGTGCGTGTCATTGGAAGATAATTGAATGTCAAATTAAGCGACGTACACTTCCGATCCCAGCTCGCAGCCAGCTTTTCAGTGGTGCGCCGGGAAAGGGATCACCATGAAACGGCTGTGCAAAGGCAAGAGCGAATTATGCCCATATTTGAATTGAACGACAAAAATTAACATGATGCTAAAGAGTTCGCGAGGGTTCAAATTGTGGCTGGTGGATGAAAGAAGAGAAAAAAAATAGGACATTCGCCAAGTAGATAAACGATCGACTACAAGTGTTTTGGGGTTCATAAGGTAATTATATTTGCGATTAAAGTTTACCCGATTATTAATTATCACGCAACAGGCTACTTTTCTTATATAATTTCCGCAAAAGTACATGCATTTTTATGTGTACAGAATGAATAAAAATAGCATTTGCACATACTTCCCTTTTTGTCGGAATCTAGTATTCTGATGTCCCGAATAATCTAAGGTTTCTTGGATATTTCACTGAGCATTTCGGGATATCCTATTCTTCGATGATAAAATTGCGGAGCAAAGTGAAGTATGAGGCTGCGGTGCTCATCACCTGGATGGAACAAAGTCCGAACCGTTAGACTTATTAAGAAGGAAAAATTCCGAGCGCTTACTTCGAAATTGACTTTACCGTCATAAACGTCTCGAGGGACACCGGGAAGAAGCCGCCGGCAGATATGGAGCAGGCACGCATGGATCGTACCATTATCATGAGAATGGCATTTCGGATTCCTCTGTTATCCTGATGAGACAGGACCTCCCAATTGGCACTGTACGCCGCATCCCCGACCGCACGACTCTCGTCTAGCAAATGATGCGCCGTGAACGTGACCACAAACAATTGACAGATACTGCCGTTTGTGTGAGCGATGAATATCAGCCGTCTGACCAGGGTACCGCGGGACTTTATCAACAAAACAGTTAAAGCGAGCTGTACCTTTACTGTTCACAAGACAGGTGCCCGAGACCACCTTCTCTTCCGCCACCTTCGATCATCTGACACCCTTCACGGCTTACCGCATCTGGCTTGACGCGTAATAAGAAGGAAAAGCCGAAAAGGATGTTATTGTCGGCAGTGCATGGTGTTTCCAAGCGGTTGCACGTTCAGATGTCAACTATGACCAAGCCCAGATAGCAGAAGTGTTCAAGAGACGTCTCTAAGACATCTTCAAGACATCTGAAAAACGTCCTACCTTTTCAGACGTCCTTTTCAGACGTCCTTTTAGGTACTTTTAAGATGTCTCGTAGAAGTTATCGCTACCTGGGACGTTGCTTAACTTCAGTCAGTAATAGTACGCGTGCAAATGTGGCTTAACCATTAATGGCGTCCGTAATAAGCTCTTCTAATTTCTGATTGCTCGTCCATTTGTGTTTTCTCGAGCGTAGCTATGTACATACTCACCAAAAACATTTGGAAACCTGCTACGCATATCATGATGCTGGATACCAACAGCTGGCAAAGAGTCGTATACATGAATATGCTCTCCATTTGCTCGCTGTACCAGATCAGCTCTTGGTGCTGTAAGACGCATCCTCGAACTTCTTCATACACCGCCAGTTTGGCTTTCTCGTCGAGCGATCCCAAGGTTCCGGCCTGCTCGATTCTTTCCATTATTGTTTTCATGCGATGCTGCAGCATTTTAAACTGGCCAGCAGTGTGCATGCTTAGGAGACCCAAGAGATTATCGAAGCAACAGAAGCATACACCCATATGAACGAGTGTCAAAACCTGTAATACGCTCAGCAGAAAAGAATTTGAAGTTAAAATATGGGAGGCCTATGAGAGGCCCTATTTTAACTTTTGTTTTGTTTCAAAAGAGTCCTTTTGGTTTCTTTTTTATTTAGACAAGAATTTGTTTAACACTTTCGCATTCGTCGTTGCCTCGAGGCAACACGTACTTCGAATCGATCCAGACGCCAAAACTAATCGATATTTTTCGCCGCCAAACTGTCAAACGTTGGCAACTCCGTCTCTCACGATTCTAGGCGGGATTTTAATCGTACTAAGTCTAACAATTAATTAGATTAATCATTAGACTGGTCACATTAAAATTGTGCACATTAACATTAATTGACTTTCACACGGCACAGAAAGATCAATTAAAGAAAAAATAATTTAAAAGACTGTTCTAGAATAAAAAATACAAATATTTGTAAACAAATATTATTGTGGAAAATATATTACCTCGACAACGAATATTACTTCAAAGGTGGGCGACGTTTGCGTGTCGATTCCTACGTACCAATTAAAAATTAGAATTCTTTCGCTTTCGTTTTTTCCTCTATTTTCTGTAAAATAAGTAATGCAGAAGATAAAATGTGACTTTCATCTGACACATCAATACCAGAGTCGGGCATAGTTCAAACAATTCGTACAAAAGTGGTGTAAAAGGCTCTGAATTGATTAAAAATCAATTGTACGAGAACAAAGGATTTATAAGAGCTAAGCACAAGAAAGTGATAGTGCGAAAAAAAATAATTCGTGATTAGATCTGGCAAACTCTGAGCGACAACGCGCAAACAAGATTGCTAAACTATGACTTGTATTTACGTTCCATTCTTTACTAAACAATGCAATTTTAATTATCGTCAGGGTACCAATTATGGGAGCCAGCATGTAGGTGACAACTGTTCCTTGAACGAAGAACGTAAACGTGCATATTAGTATTATTCCCTTTTTATTGATCTCGTCCATAAGTCTCTCGCCGTATTCGTCGTACTGCGCGTACCAGAATTTGTCCTGCGTATATCTTAGCATCTTCAGCATTTTTGCCCGATGAGTCAGGAAGAAAGTGATTTTCATCAAAATTATAACTACTGGCATGGCACTGCAAGCGGTGTATGTGATTGCCTTAAATGTTCAATGTATATTTTTACATTCAGATCATATTGTTACTATTATTGCTGTTATTATTCGATATATTAACTAAATTATATATTGAAGTCTCTGAGGTATATTACAGTTTTATTAAGAGAAACATAATGAAATAGATCGATATATTAATCCTTTGCAGCATAGTGCCATACCCATATGGTACATTTCTCTACTCGGTTTTTTATGATTTTTACATATTTTTCAATAAATCAATATGACTTTAATCACACTAAAGTTCTTAGTACATAAATTACTATATAACAACCATTAAAATTATGTTATTTGTTAAGTAACAATATTTTATTTGTTAGGTAATAGAGTCAGGAGTTTTTGAGATTGCAAAATTCGAACATAAAAAGTGACTTGATTTGTATATAACTTTATGTTAAAAAGTTTTTTGGGTAGGCTTGATATGCTTCAAAGAGGCCAGGTCAATGTAACGCTCTAAAAAAAGCGTATTTTTGGGAATTAATTTTGGGAAAGTGGATCAACTAAATGTTTTGAAGCATCGTTTCAATTAGGTAATTATTAAACTTTATATTATTATTTTTGTTATTTAGAAAAACCTATAAATAAGTATGCAACATGTGGTTGAACTCATGATTGCAAAAAAGTATCGTTGCAATCGGCGGGAAAGATGGCGTCCGTTTCAGCAACCTGAGATCAAAAAACCAAGAAGTTTCTTAGACAATATGCTTGTAGTTCGAGAATGAAGCTAAAAAATTAAAAAAAAAAAACATTAAACTTAATACTCTTTTTAATGGTACAAAATAGAAGATTTGGATATTAAATTTTGAAACAGCTATTGTTTCTGCAATTTTCGTTCCACATTTTAATATTCAGGTTCATCCTCCAATTATAAGCATATTGTCTAAGAAACTTTTTTGCTTTTTTGATTTCAAATCACTATCTTTCCCGCCGATTACATCGACATTTTTTTCAATCGTGAGTTTGGTCACATGTTGCATATTTATTTATAGGTTTTTATAGATAACAAAAAATAGTAATATAACGTTTAATTAATATACATAATGTTTTAATATAATAGGTTGATCCATTTCCGCAAAATTAATTTCCAAAAATACACTTTCTTTTAGAGCGCGTTACATTGGTCCGGCCCCTTAAATGGATCGCGATACCCACGTAAAAGTCACCTATGTTGAAGTACAGCTCGGTCGATTCTATCCACAGGCCCGTAATGCATGTCACTAACGTGTAGCCCACAACTCCGTTCAGCACGCGTTCCTCGGTTTTCGTCTCGGAGGTCCAGAACCCTGATATCCACATGAGAAATTTCGCTATCCGTATGGACATGTATTTATCCTTCCTCTTCGCCGCCATCGTTCTCTGCCGACCGTTGCTTCTAGCCGTTACGCCTTACATTAAAGAGATTCGCAGTATCGCGAACGGCAATGATAGATATGGCGATACATAATAACAGGCGTGCCGCCGTGGCGATCGTGGCGCAATCGTTGATTAAGCTATTTTCCCCTTCTGTTACCTCGAGCTATTATCACGCCGGCCGTATATCGCGGGGAAGTCCGCGTTATTACAAGGTACACACCCTTCCTTCTTTCTCACGGATAATGCATGCGATGTCAATGTACTCGCAGGAACCCCACGTTCGCGGGAAGTGAATACTCGATACGACTCGAAACTGTTTCACGGAACAGGTAGAAGCGTCTGATTACAGAACGCGCACTTTTCTTCCCTCGTTACAGGTGTTACGCCCGCGAGATTCTCAGGGAGGATTTCCGAAGAAATCAAGTGTCGGGAACGCGACCAAAGAGCGTGCGCGATACAAGAGCACTCACCACGCTCGGGGAAATCACGAGCGAGTCGACGCTCGACGTTCGCTGAGCTCGGGATATTCTCTTTCACGTTTTATTCTCTCTTTAAGTGAATCAGTAAAAATGTTTCTTGTTGAGTCAGTCAAAGGAGCACATCGCCGCGACAATCAGTGAATATTCATTGATTTTCAGTGTAAGCACTCCCATTTTATCATCTCATTTTATGTCTCACTGATTCTGATCAGTGCCAGTAAGATTTTACTGCAAACATTTGTATCTCACGAACTCGTTATATCCAACTTTCTGCGTTTGTGGCGATGGAATTAACGGCTTGCGTGCAATGACGCTGTCTATGTCTGCGTCAGCAATAGGAGCCGTCGATCGACTGATCAACGAGATTTCAGTAATTGCAGTGCTACACTTACAACTAGCCACCAGTTAGAAGTACAGCTCTCTTTTCAGTGAAAAATACACTGATCGTACTTTAGAGAGTTCAACGATAGCGCGACGTTGGCGAAGTTTCATCACACATTTTGCCCCTTCGATCTATATAAAAATGTGTATTTACCAGAACATATCAGCAGTTGTGACCTGAGGCTTTTCTCTCACTCTGAGTGACGGACAGGGAGATACACGTGGCTCACCGAGAATCGACGACGTGAATTGGTTTAGCGAGCGTCCAGTGAAGTCAACCGTTGCGCAGCACTTCATATACTTCAGTGTTGAGGAAAAAGTTACGAAGTGCATCTAAATTACTTGAGAGAGAGAGAGAGAAAGAGGGAGAGAGAGAGAGCAGTCCCGTTTCACCTTGCCGTCTCATCAGTGACTTTCGCGAGGTAAGAAATGGAAACTCATTAAGGAAAATCAATTTACGTGTTGGAGCGTGAGTTCTAAAGTTGATTTCGCAGCATACACGACGACTTTCGCGCCGGGGGAGGAGAAGGTTTTTCCCGCGCGAAATATGATTCGCGCAAACACTACCCGAACAAGAATTCCGGAATTATTTCCAGGGTATGAAATTTTCGGTCTATTTTGCTCGTAGTGTACATACCGACCGCAGCGAGCGCGCGCGCGCTGGCGCATACGAGGAAGGAACTAATTTATCTCGACGTGTATTGTGCGCGGTGAAAAGAAATTTGCGCGATTTCTGCGCCTGGCTGATGTAGCAATTCGCTGCAACAAGGGACCAGGGGGATTTAATTAAAAAGGCCGCGTATCCAGGCTTAACGAGTCGCGCGGACGTGCGGGCGGGAGTCGGGACATCACGAACGAGTAGACGGGACAGCGTACGGTATAGAGGTATTTTATTGTATTATATTTTCAATGTCTTTTTTGAGAAAATACGTATACTTATACTCGCAACTCGGTACACTTGAGCCACGTGGGCACTGCGGACTCGGCGTCACCGCTGCGAGAGAACGTGGCGGGGAGACGGGGGAGAAATGAAGTTTTATTGCTACTTCGAACAAGTGGACAAGAGAACGCGCGCGCCATCAGCTGTGGGGTAACGCGGGGCAACGCCGAGTCGCGGTGGTCCTCCTCACGTTGCTTCACATACGATCTCTATGTGTATATGTATATATATATATATATATACATATATATATGTATACTCAAAACATACAACAAACGAGGACTATTACTCGTGTGGTACTTACGTATTCGGTTTAACGTTACATTATTAATCTTTTCTCCTTTCCTTCTCCCCCATTGTATCGTCTCGCCGGTGTGAGTGAAGGGGGGGAGCGGGGAGGCATTCTCGACATCGGTATAACATCTTCGAGATTGGTACATTACATACATCACGCTCTCTCTCTAGTACACGACGCTAAACACTTATCGACTTCGTTCGCAATCGTTTCCTTACCTAGTATGTTTCTATTATTTCATTGTTATACAGATAACGCTGCTTATCCATATAACGCGTAACCGTCAAAGCAAAGTAACGGGAACCAAAGGATGGAGCTGTGTGTTTGTGTGTGCGTGTGTTTTCGATGTTTACGTAGCTAAGAGGATTTAATATCTCGGGGTGTTCCATTATACCAAAAGCGAGAAAGAGAGAGAAGAGAGATAGAGAGAGTGTGTGTGTGTGTGTGTGTGTGTGTGTGTGTGAGAGAGAGGAAAGAGTTTCGACCGAATGTTTGATCGGCCACATGTGCAACCAAAGTGTCGATCTGCAGCCGTGACTGTCGGCAAATGTGTGTGTGTGTGTGTGTGTGCCAGTTTTTGGAAGCGATATTATATTTCTTAGCGGTGTGTTACATCATTAAGTCGATGCGAACGCGATCTGTCGCTCTCCTATCGCGTTCTATATTTCAACAGAATATGCCGTTATATTAAATCAGATTGTTCTCGCCTTCTTTTCCGGAGAGATGACCGAGGGGCTCGGCTCCACTCGGAGGAAAGCGCGCTTACGGGAAAGGAAAATGCAGTCCTCATCTACGTTCGACACGAACGCCAAACCAAGACCGGATACTTCTCGCAGCAAACCGACAATTTGCGGATGCGGTGTGAGCCGCGCGAATAACGCCACGCGCGCATCTCTGCGGTGCTTTTATGGCGGCAGCGCCATGTATGTATGTATGTATGTATGTATGTATGTATATATATATATACGCGTGTATGTATAAAACCGTCTTCATCTCGCAGCTGCTACGAGCTAACAGACGTGCACTTCCGATATATCTCGACGTGAAAATCTCGTCTATGCTCCGACACACAAGCTCGACCGACAAACGCGAAACAAACAAACACGCACGCACGCACGCACGCACGCACGCACGCACGGCTACCTCTCGCACGCAACCGTCGCTAATACAATATCAATGATCGTAATTACGTTCTACGAATTAAACGCCTAACTCGCGAAGCGGCCCGCGCGAACGCGCGCGAGATTATTACGACGTAAGAATAATAACCGGCTAGTGTGTATTATCCTGCGCGATTATAAAAATTGTACAACGGAACGCCTATTGAGAAAACGTTCAGTTCTCGCATTATCGCGCCTTCACTCTCCCGTATCTCACGCGCTTATCAGAAAAATAGGCTTACGACGACGGATTAACCTTTAAGCGTCGGCTTCGGGGATCCCCCCCCTCGTGTGATCGCGGACACTCTCGGATACATTAATTCCTCGCGGAATTAATTTTAGACGGTATCTCTTCGCACGCGTCTCTCGATGTATCTCGTAAACTGTTCACGGCGCGTCGATCGGCGCGCTTCGTATAAAAGATCTCCGATAAAGCTAATGAAACCCCTCGGCGGTCAGGGACGATCGAAGGAGGTTTCGAGTTTTCCACAGAGTGTGGATTCGTCATTCGAATACTCTTCGATACGCATCCCGCCCGCCTTCGCTCAGAGCGATATCTTGAGAAACAGAAATGTGTAAGTCGCTCTCCAATCGCGCAGCGCGACGTCCTACGAACTGTCGCCACTGCAGTTTGCCATCGCAGGCCTTTCACCGTGAATTATTTGCGCGAAATGTTTTCCAATATCTCGCGAGAAAAGAGAAGAGAAAGAGAGAGAGAGAAAGAGAGGGGGAGATGTCAACGAGACACATCGAGAAATTATCTTCTACCTTACCTCACTACCTTTTGGCCACAACTGAAAATCGCTGACCTCGCTGTCATCTCATTTATAAAATTTCTTTGTAATATGTACACACACATACGCGGGACATAAGGCGTGGACCATTCGATTAGTTGAATGTTACTCTTGAAAATTTGGAAAGTATCCATTATTCGCGCACTGCTCGAGTAATGCAAGGCGATCAACGACGGTATTTAAGTAGTGTATGTATGTATTGCGAGACAAGAGTGGATATGTAAAAAAGATTAGATCTCGAGACCTATAAGTCTAAAATTAAAGTTTACAAAAGAGGGACACCTCTATGCACTTAGGAGATTCCTTTTTTTTTTCTTTCTTTCGCTTTACTTTTCTTCGGAGAAGAAACGTTTTTATCCTAATCCAAAGTATTCAATTGTAGCGGATATTCGGATACTTGAGCGGCGCTAACAATACTCGAATGTTTAAGTCGTATATTTCGAGATGATCTGGAATTATTGTGCTCTTTAAATACTCGATATTACGCGAAAGTCGCCGTTCAGCCCCGGGCCCGGTCCCCGCCAACTGTCATCCTCACGAAAGAAACTTTCGAAGAGAGCCGGACGTCCCGCCACTTATTCCTTCCATACAAAAACTGTCGGTAAAAATTGAAAAAAATATATATACGTAGAGTCGTCTCCTATTAGATAACCTATCCTATCGGTGTTGTCTAAAAAAGCCGATCTTGAGCATAGAAACCTTAGAATTATCGCCGTGCAATCCAAGCGATCAGGGTGTCTCACAAGTTCCACCTGGAACTTTCATGTGGATGACAGTCGAAAATCGGAATTTTCATCGCATGTCACAGACAAGCCACTCGCTCCGGACGATCCTGTGTCTTCGATTCTGCTCCGTAACACGCGGAGAACACTCAAAGAATCGGTATTACAGAAGAAGGGTCGCGGCATTTCTCGTCAGCAAATCGCGGGAGTCGCGCAGATCTCGAGGATACCTCGCGATATTCACATCTGTGAATCTGTCCGCGAGTTCCTCGCGACCTCATGAATCGTCCGAAACGGGCATCAGCGACGTCTCTCTTCGTGCGCCAAGCGTCCACGACGTTTAAAGATTAATCGGTGAGCAACCGCGGCGAAGGGATCTCGGCGTAAATATTCGCGAGGAGTGCGTAACACAAATACACCTCCTTCTATACGATAGAATACACTCAACGCGCACACATGCACACACGCCCGTACATGCAAACGCACACAAACGCGCGGCAGTTACGTGTAAGGATCGAGAATGCTCAGAAAAACGTCGGGCTCGCCATCACTCTCGAAAGGCGCTTGCCGGCGCGCCTCGATTTCGCACGCACGGACTTAATTGTCGGATATCATCGGTATAATGGCTGAACGTGAAAGTGGTCAAGTATGGTGGGAACCGATTGACGAGTAGAAAGTCGTTATGATTTAAGCTCGCAGTGTCTTGTGACGCAGTATCTTGTTATGTACAAGACAGAATCCCTGATAGGGACGACGATGTCTTCCTCCACGTGTTTCTCCTTCGTGCGAAAATTCGAATTAACACGACATTAAATTCGTCCAAGTGGAAGCATAATCTTTAACAACGAGGACAGCTCGCCCTTATGTCGTAGTTGGCGCGAGATCGCGGCCTTTCGAACACCGTATCATTACGTGACAACAACGCGATAAGATCTACGTACTGGCGGCAGAATGGGTTACAGATTAGGGCCGTAAATATTCGAATGAGCGCGTCACGCCGTTTACGATTCGAGCAAACGTGACATTTCCGTGGAGAATGCGCGCAGTGAGAAGAGAAGTGGTTGATCTAACGAGACTCTGCTGAAACGAATGAAATTCGTTCGAGCAAAAGTTCAGTCGACTAAACGAATTATACAATTACTGTGGTGAGCTGACGATCGATTCAATGATTGCGAATTGGTCAGTAACTGTATCAGCGCGACTTGTTGTTGTGCTAACGCGTGTAATTTGTCCAATAGATATAATATTTATTTGCCGGTGATTTTGTCGATTCAACTACCCTTTTCTCTCAGCGCGGAGAATCCGTCGAATATATATAAAATATTCGAGTATGAAATGGTGCACTACGTTATTTTATTCAACTGTTCATGGGCAGTTTATACGTTAGATCAATTAGAAACTTCGTAAATTTCATCGAATTTGCAGCGGCGAATCCCAAAAAATGCGTGCAAGTACAAATCAATAGATAGAAAGAAAATGCATCTGACAAAATTCAAATAAAAATAGGTTTATAATTTCCGGATTTTTATCTTGAGTTTCGTCAGCCATTTTTTATTTCCATTTATTGTTTGCAACGCGGGTGGAAGAGTACCTTTTCCTATTAAGTACACGGAAAAAAGAATTCTGTTGGTGCAATCGAATTTTCGGTTGCTTAGGGACGAAAATTTGTCAGTAGAAACAGAAAAATTCCTTTATGAGGCTTCTATATAATCAATTGTTTTCAGTTGCTCCAATCAAGTTCTAATATCGCTGAATGTTCAGACGAATATTTTCGTTTGCGACAACAGAAATATTAGTTTTCAAAACAGATATCGCTTCTGATCACCTTATTTTCAGTTGGTTCCTATTCGCTTGCACCAACTGACATTTTTTTTTGTACAACGTTCAGATGCAAATGATGATCCAATCCGGAAACGTATATGATGCTCGACGCACTTGACTCATGTTCGATTGTTTCTTTTGTCTCGATGCTGGTCCTTCGAATCTCAACATCGAATTTCATCATCATCATCCGGATACATTCGAATATCCCGATCTAGATTCATTTTACGGCCCCAATACCAGCGTTTCTCTCACGGGTCATTCATTCTACAACGGCCCTTCACACTTATCTAAGTTACAAACGCAACGAACTTGGCTCTAAAAGCTGTTGCTGAGCGAACAATAAGACACCTATCAACGGCAACTCGCTCCCGAACTGTCACGCGATGCAGTCCGAGGAGTCAGTCACCAGCATACGTCCATCGTTAATAGCCCCGTGGCGTAACCCTCTAAAACTGAAGCCTCTAAAGGTCAATTGTTCCAACTTCTTGGTAAGCTACCTAACAGTTAAATCATATGTCTGCCTCTGTCCAAAGAAAAAATGAAGACAGACATATGATTTAACTGTCAAGTAGCTTATCCCACTAAGATGCGTACAAAAGGTACACCGTGACGGAGATCGATGGCAAATGGGCCATTAACGATCTACGATATGAAGAAGATTCTCGGTGAAACGATGAACATGGAACATATGTGTATATGTGTGTCTGCGTGTGCATGCAGTAACAATGTGTAGTAATAATAGATAAATATATATATATGTATAGAGATGTATAATATGTACATATACACAGACACAGCGGATAGACTTGCGCTTAATTTTTACGTGTGTACACTACGTGTGTTGCAATATTCATGTTCGTACACTCGAGCGCGCTCGACATTCTGCGTACGCGTACGCAAGTATTCAGTTGCAGCTTGCGATTGTAGCCGGGATCGATGGGATTCCGGTGCGTTCAATTGCCGATGCTGCAGGCACGGTGAACCTGTTAGTCTCGCGCCAATCGCCGCGAGTAAATACAGAGACGAGTGCTCGTCCCTAACATCGAAATTTAAATCCGACAAATCGTACATACATCAGAGCCCCGAGCGTTTCCGCGGCCTTGCTCGAGGAGCTTTGCTCGCGAAAGAAACTTTCCAAGAGAATACAAATTCCTTTCAAATGAGGACCTCAAGAGGAATCAACAACTCCCGAGAAACTTGCAAGAAGCCGAAATTGTAGCCGAGGAAAAAAAAACTCCCGTCCGAATAAGAGAGTTGTTACACGTGAACGATATTCGTTTTGCTCGTGGGATCGCGAGCAATTCAATCGGACGAGTTTCTTTGAATTTTCACATTTGAGATGGAAAGTTAAATATAAAAGTAAAATCTATATATAATAAAATTTATAACGTAATAAAAAATGTATATATAAATATAATACATATATATATATATATATATATATATATATATATAATTTATTAAATAAAAAAATAAAAATTGAGTAAAGATAAAAATTCACCCGTGTAACATCCGACTCCGACTGCGCTCCTCCGCTTGCGCTAACGCTGGTCTCCTTTCGCGCCATGTCTACCTTATTACCACCGTCACAGCTAATCGCGATACCCACCTCGAGAGGGTGGCCGTGTGCCGTACCACGGATAGATATGAGAATCGGGATAGCCCCGGCAGGGCCGCCTTATAATAATTCATACGTCTTCGTTACACCTACGAACTTACGGACTCTCGCCTTCGCCTCGTATAAAAATCTTACGAAAATAATTGTTCTATCGTAAAATCCGACATTTTTCGCTTATGACGTTACCGCGATCCTTTTTTTTTTTACAGCTATAAAGATCCAAAGTAATCCCGCTCTCTCTCCGAAGGAGGAGGAAAGGGGAGAGAGAAGGGGGACAAAACCGCCCTAAACCTCTAAAGCCGATCAACGCCGGCCCTTAAAATGTAACGAGTGAGTGATACAACTGCTCGATATCGCTATTGCGTTACAAGGCGCGCGAGCGCGCGAAAATCCCGCGACACGGTCCCATCCGGGCCACGGTGTCAATGGACAAAGTGCGTTCTTGATTTATCGTCGACGGGTGTCATCTCGTTCGACGGCGAAACGCGCGTGATAAGTATCGCGGCTTCAGAAGACTGTCATGAATCGTACTCGCGCCCTCCATCCGAACTCGAACGGACAATCGCGCCCGAGAAGATCCCATCGGGATTATCCTGATCGGGAAACGATCGCTTTCGTTGCAGCCGTGTTACAACGCGCGCAATCGAAGCCTCCTTTCAGTGGTCGTACACGTACGAGAAATGCTGTTGCATCAGCGAAGATTGCCGACGTTGCCGTAATTGAAGTAAATCTTCCCGATTGAACAGCAATGCCACTTGAAACTGACACGTGAGTCATCGAAATAATGTATGATGTATTAGTTTCAAGTATGATATTGTTGAATCAAGAAGGTTTACTTCAATTACGACAATGTTGGCAATTTCTCTCGATATAACGGTATTTTTGCTCTGTACACTGAACAAAAGGCCTGGTAATAACCATCAAGTCTGGACAATAGTTACCAGACACTCTGGTGAAATAGTTTCAACTGAGAACGTGTGTAGATGAATATAATCGAAGAATTTGGTGAGCGTTAGCAAATAACCTTAGCGAGGCTCATTCAAACTTGGTCTGTCGACTTGACTGTCGCCAATCTAAGTGATACGTATCTGCAAACAATTTGTCAACCAAAACCGTATTATTCAGTAATACCTACCATATTACGTGACACAAAGTGACTACATAAAGTGACTAAATACTTGGGTGACAGACTGTAATTGAGAGTGAAATTGTTAGCAAGTTATATTTGCTGTTATTTACCAAACCATTTAATTAGTTTAATTAAAAGAACAATTTACCTCGCTAATTATCCTGTAATTATTGGCAGACGAATGGATGGTGACTATTAACAATTTGATATTAATAACCAAACGTTACGTTGAAACGCTCGACCAAATGCATCTGTTAACTGTTACAAGACTTTTTTTCAGTGTGACTTCCGGATAACACGAAGTGCAGTACAAGAGATGTCTGGAAAACGCCCGGAGAACGTTGAAGAATGAGACATCTTCAAGATCCTTTAGAGACGATACTTTGTGTGGTATCCCCTGTGCGCTTTACTGCGGCCTCTTTCTATCTGTTTTGCGTAAAGTGCGAGAAACGACGTTACGCGGAAGGACCACCGAAGGACTAACTCAGTTAATATATCCGTAAACGCGAATACACGCACTTGACCTTAGCGTGTAATTTTAAGTACACGGAGAATCGCTCGCTCGCCCACGGAGAGACGGAGTGTTTACAAGGATTCGATTATCCATTACCGCCTCCCCCACATACATGCACACTCATACGTACACACGTGACACACAGATCTATGTACGCGCTCACAAAATAACGTTTTCCCGATCTCGTCCGTTTCTCCGTGTCCTGTTTACGGCGCAAAAAGTTTGAAAGGTCGTCAAGGATGCCCGCCGGGAGAACGTGACGATGAGTCGCGACTCGCAACCTTGCGCGGGACCCACCCTTTCCGTTCGGGGCGCTTCCCGTTGAAAAATATATTGCCAAAATATACGGACATAACGCGCAGGTTTGAAAGAGAAGCGACCGGTTCAAGGTTCGATCTCGAAATGCCAACTGTCCGACTCGTTCGATCAGTTGCTGAAACCCCGGCTAGCTGGGCGCTCTCTATTTTCAAAAATCACGCGGACAGAGTCCTCTTCCGACCATCAGCCGCGGTCGGTTCGCCCGATGAAGCGTGCACCATGCACGAGAGTGCTGCACGCCTTCACTCTCGCCCTCTTAATTACGCAACCGCTTGGCCGAGAAGCGTCGAGTAATTGTCGCGCGCGCCTAATTGTCTCCCTCATGACGGGCGGAAGTGAGAGCCAGCCACGACGCAATCCGCCGTCGAGGGACAACGACTCGACAACGTGCTCGCGACGTGGCCGCGTGAGCGAGCTTGGGCCATCGTGTGTGAGCCGACAATATTGTCATCTCGTCGCACTCGCGCTAATTACACTCTCGACACACGCGAGGAGAGAACGTACGATCGCGTACGAACTCGCACGTTACACATTTAATTGGTACACTTAACTAGATCTACCATCCGCTCCGAGCGTGCACTCGAGACGGCAGACATACAAATATCTCGACATGTAGGACAAATCCTAAGTAAGGGCTTCGTTCAAAACGTAATTCCGCGAGTCTCCCCGCAAGTCAGCCGGGGAAGCCAGGCTATCTCGCGTCGCCCTCTTGGAACAAACGACCACGCGCTCGCGCGCGCCCACAAAAACGGCGAGGTCCTCTCTTAACAACTAGAGTATGTTACATATACATAATGGCTACATTGTGACAAAATCCAGACAACGATGTCTTCGGTAACGACAATGGCAGGACGACGACCCGCCCCGTGGTCTGATTTGGTCGGGTGAGGTCTCCGGAACCCTCGGGGTCCTCCCCTCCCTGTCGCCCTTCTTCCGCTCGCTCGTCTTCCTGTCGGTGACTTCCGACCCGAGTAACAATCGTGTCTATCATCCGCAGGATGACCCGGGAATCTCGGACCGGCGGACTTCGGCACGGATTTGGCTTCGTCGGGGCCGCGAAGAGGGTCCACCGCACCGTGGTGGTCCCCTTGTAGTTTGTTCGACCGGTTGAATCGCAAGTGTGACAAAAGCGGAGGCGCTTCAGGCGCCTCCGGCTCAGGCGGTCACCGCGATTACACGCCGGTGTGATTGAATATGTAGGAGACGTTGCTGTCTTGATGGACCGGCGGTCCGTGCCAGGCGCGTCTCGTCGACGAGTTGTTGTTATTATTGTTATTGTTGTTGTTGTTGACGTAGTACGAGGACTTGCGCATGCTCGTCGAAGAGGACATCATCGCGACGGTTTCGTAATACCTGAGCTTGCCGCAGCACCGGCCGCTCTTCAGGATGGCGATGAAGCCGCGGCGGTACTTCTTGTTGAAGAAGGCATAGAGGATCGGATTTATGCAGGAGTTGCTGGCGCCCAGCCACTGGGCGATCGGCGTGGCGATCGGCAGGATCTCGTCCTCGCGCTCGGCCACGTCGCCGCCCAGCTTGATCACCGCGAAGATCACGTAGAGCGGCAGCCACGAGAGCACGAAGAGTATCACCACCACCACCAGCATCTTAACCACCTTCACCTTCGATTTCTGTTGTATCCTCTCCATTTGGGCGTCCTTGGTGTCGGTAGGTATGTGCCTGCGCCACACCTTTATCCAGATAAGGATGTAGCAAAGGGATATGAGGATCATCGGCAGTACGTAGCAGAGCGTCAGGTTGCCGATTAGAAAGAACAACGAGCCGTCCTCGGGGTGCGGCCACGTCTCCAGGCAAAGACGCAGGTCCGGCTCGTCCTCGTAGATCGCGACCAGGTCGAAGAACAGTAGCCACGGCGACGTCATCGTTAGGGCGATAAACCAGATCACGACAATCATCATGCGAGCCCGCCGTTTCGTGATCTGACACTTCAGCGGCCACCAGATCGCCAGGAACCTGAAATGCAAACGGACGAGTTGTTAGTAAAATGTGCGAAAATCTGCAAGATATATCTGTGAGGTATCGTTTTGATCGGACGACCAAATATCGATTGAAATAACAAGTGCTGTTTCAGAAAGTTTGGCATATAACGTGATAATAATCAAGTTTAATGAAGCACATGATTTCCTCTTCAAGACTTGATAAAGTCGATCTACATTTAATTTTTTGGAACACCTGAAAATGAACCTTCTTGAGATTACAGAAAAGCTCTTCGGAAAACAAAAAAGATCGTGTATGAATTTTATGCATAACGAAAAAATATTGTTACAACAAATGCAAACGAAGTGAATGCTTCTGGCAGCACCTAGTGTCAACGTTTCATTGAATAAGACTATTTCTTCCCTCTTTCATTTAACATCATTTTTTTCCGGGTGAGAACATGTATGATTATATATAACTATATAAAACTCATATATAATTTATATGTACATATGTATATTTGTATGTATACATATATATATATATATATATATATATATATATATATATATATATATATATATATATATATATATATATATATATATATATATATATA
>NW_022639546.1:1269932-1272345 GCF_010583005.1 Odontomachus brunneus
ATATATATATATATATATATATATGTATATATATATATATATATATATATATGTATACATGTATTATATATGTTATATATATTTGTATATTTATATATAAAATCGTATATAATTACATATAATCATTTTTTCCCGAATTATTGCAATCATTTTTGTGAATCAAAGATCACCAATATGATGTTTACATTCTATAAAAAATTACATTTATAGGAGTATATGAATTCAAAACAAATCGTCTGGCTTGTGAAAGCTTTCCTATCGTAAAGGGCTTTCCGGAGAAGGTCGAAACTCTGACTGAACAATGAAGACCGGTTACTAACAACTTCTTCGTCAGCTCGTACCGCGACGTACGCGGGAAATATTTACGACGCGGGGACGCGGGCTAAAGAGCTATATAGATTGCATTGAATTAGATAACTGTCTGATTTACTGTATCATTTGGCGAAGAATGTGGAGTCATTTTATGGATAGAGCAGGTTCGCGACGCCTACGGCTCGCAAGAAATCGCGATCTTCCAACGCAGCTGTTTTTTTATGTTTCACGCGTGTGTACGGAATTGTCGACGAAATATTCCGCTGTTTCGAAAGACACTCGCGCCCGTTACGCTTCGGTGGCCACAGAGGCTGAACAGTGAGAATAGATAGCACGATATATTTATACGATACGCGAATTCTCGTTCTCGAGCTGCGCCTTTTTCGCGAATCACGTAAGAGCAGCCTGTCCGAATCGGGAATTCTTCGGTGGCTGCGCGATTTGCACGACTCGAATTTCGACCCCGAAGTTGCACGACTTATTTACGAAGTTGGTGTTAAAGCTGGGCTTTATGCTTACGAAGAGGGAGGAGGAAAAGAGAGGCAAGTTCCACGTGGTGAGGAAGAGCGAGAAGAGCTTCTTGGTGCATCCAACGTTGCGAAGGAGCAGGACAATTATTCAGTAAATTCCCGAGTGCTCGCGCAAATCGCGCTCGCTCGTGTCTAACGGGCAGAGACGCGGGCTAAAAAGCTGTATAAATCGCCTTGAAGCAGTAGCGACAGGCGAACCATCGATCACGACGACGACTACGACGATGGCGACAGCGACGATGGCGACGACGTCGCGGTGTTACGAAGTGGAAAGAGAGAGAGAGAGAGAGAGAGAGAGAGAGAGAGAGAGAGAGAGAGAGAGAGTGATGCTTTCTCTCTGTGGAGTCTTATTAATTTCGATAAAGCGCGCTTGCATCCGACAAACAAACGGTGTGGCCAAGTTTTGCCTCTTTTTCATGGGATTTTGCAAATTTTGCATATTCCAACAAATGATGCATCGATTTGAAACTTAGGACAAGTAAATTATATATATTATTAAAGAAATATATAAATATATATGTACATATATATGTATATATATATGTATATATATATTTATTATATGTATATAATATATAAGAATCTAAAAAATCTTATATAATTTTTAATTTACTTTAATTTTAATATATGACAAAAACGATAAAAAATCTCAAACTTGATATTTCGAATGTTGATTAGCTTGTCAGACGCTGTCAGTAGTTAAATTAAATAAATCTTTTATATATATATTTTTTTTTTTTCGTATTATTTCTCTGATAATATGTAAAGTTCATGTCACGCGTTAGTACAGCTGTCTATTGAGATTGCAATCTTTTGGACTGTTTGGACTTCCAAATGGCTATAAGAATAATATTTCGAGACATTATATTCTTAATCTATACTCGACACAAGCTTTACAAGTCGGTGAATTGGAACAATTTTTAGAAAAATAGCGAAAAATATTTATAGGCGCATTTTTTAACCACGAATGAAGATTGATTTACTGTTTGCATACAAATCTCTATAACTCATGTGTTACTTCTAATTCATTATTCGAAACGAAATCCTCCGGACTCGGCGAGAGCGTCAAAAGCTCGCTCAAGGGCTGCGCGCAAAAAGACACTTCTTCCTCTCATTAATTAAACAGCCTCGGCGTCCACGACGGAAACGTCGAACGCTTTCTTTTGACGATCGACCCCCTGCGGACTCCGATCCGTGGAGATTCCGGATCCATTAAGCCGTCCGTCCGCGCTTTGTACCCCGCGATTACGAGCGCTACTCTTCTCCCCGTTATCGGCGTCATCGGCTTCGACGTCTTCGTCGTCGTCGTCGTCGGCGTCGGCGTCCTTCGGCTCAGTGAATAAAGTTTAAATACTGTCGCCGTCGGCGCTCTCAGTTGACCTTCCATAAATCAACGCGGCCGATACCGATCTGCGAGCGTTCTCATAGAGCGCGCGCAAGCGCGTCACTTCCGAGTGGTGCAGCGTTGCACTTATCGCGATGCAATGTATATGTGTGTGTGTGTGTGTGTGTGTGTGTGTGTGTGTGTGTGTGTGTGTGTGTGTGTGTGTGTGTGTGTGTGTGTGTGTGTG
>NW_022639546.1:1273739-1298793 GCF_010583005.1 Odontomachus brunneus
TGTGTGTGTGTGTGTGTGTGTGTGTGTGTGTGTGTGTGTGTGTGTGTGTGTGTGTGTGTGTGTGTGTGTGTGTGTGTGTACGTACGCGTATAACGCAACGAGAACCGCCTCCTCGGAGCGAGCCTCACGCTGGCGAGGATGAGCCGCGGCAAGGGTGAGGGGAGATCGAAAAAAATGGCTAACGCGGAAATCTGCGGCCGCCAAGGCTGATCATGGGCCGCGCAGTGGGGCGAAACAGCACAATGAGCTGTTCGCAATGATGATGATGATGATCCCGATACGTGTAGGGTATATAAAGGGGTCGATTTCCCGTGCTGCTGCTGCTGCAGAGTACCGATCTGTATTGTCTGCCGCGTGTTCGCTAACGGGAAAGCTGATAAAACGTTTAACATGTTCAGGCTGGCAAGTATATCCGTCGTGCACCGCGTTCGAGGATTCGCGCGCTCGTGTGTACGCGGTGTGTGTGCGTGTTTATGTATGTGTGCGTGCGTGCTGCGTGCGTGTCCGCCTGCGTCCGTTTTAGTTCCGGTCGACAGACACTTTCGCGACGTTAATCCTTAAGCACTGACAGCATGGCGGCCGTCCCGCGCGTCAAGTCCTCGCGGAATTTACGACGGTGTGCTAGCGCGAATGTCGTCGTGGGATAAATCGAATTTTATTAACGGGACGTAATTAAAATGTTTACCTGGTGCTGACATTTTCGGCGAAGTTTACGTTTCCCATTCATTCATCTTGTGTCAAACAGATTCAATAGTAAAAAAAACAGTAAAACAGTTAAACATGGGATGGCCAATTATGTATATTTGCTGTAACCAACTAGAGAGTCATTGCTGAATGTTGCAGCAGTAATCCGATATCCGGTTGCTCCTCACCAAGGTAGCGATCGTATCATTTTTTAAGAGCGAAAACGTGAAAAGTGAAGAGTTTCACGTAAACTCGACTTCAGCAATCGTGTAGCTTCTCGATTAATGAAGACGTTAAGATTTTCACGTGAAACTTTTTCACTTTCGCGCAAGTTCACGCTTGGGTAGAGGATACACGATCGATACCCAGAGTATATTTATGGTGAAATGTCACTCCAATCGATTTCTGTCTTTGTTTTCCATGCAGGATAAACCTCCCTTGTACACATACGATATAATTACGCTGTCATGCGCACCCTGCGCCAATACTAACGTTACGAGGGTATGCGCCGATTTTGTTCCCATTTCTTTTGCTTTAATAAACACGTTTGCACGGACGGTGCGTTCTCGCTCGGCACATCCGCCGAATTCGCTCGCTCGCTGTCGCGTGGACCGCAATGGAACACTTGGACTCGGCCGGACAAAAGTGTTCGATCAATCAGCACTGTGTAATCCTTTTTCGGTACGGTTACACCCGGCGGGAGCAAAAGTTGCTGCGGAACGACGGCGAAAACGCTGCCATCCATTAATCTCGGTGTGTTAAAAGGAAGAGCCTCGTGTTGAATGAACAAGATCACGGGAGAAGCCTAAGGAAGTCGCAAAGATGAGTGGGATTTGTTAATAGAAATAAAGCCGCACAATCCGTCCCGTCTGGGGCAGCAATTTGGAGGCGCGAATGTCTTCTCAAAAACGGAAGAGGCAGGCGAGCTTGGCCGTAGAGTAGAAGAGAAGAAACGACTGCGCGCAGACTGTAACGAAATTAATGGACGGCAGCAGTTCAGATAACGTCGAAGCCGAAGCGCCGCGGCAAATGTCGGCCACCGGGACTTTCGCGACGCGCGGGTAATTGAATCGCCATAAAAACACACGGCACTACGGTTATCGTCCACGATAACGTGATTCGGCAGGGCGAGCGCGCCCGAAGGGACGGGGCGCGGCTGGCGAGTAAAAAGGATCGACGCTCGTTCTTGGCACGTGCGACCGCCTCGGGGTGATTAATTAGAGCGAGGTGATATCGAGCTGGCCGGCCGGCAAAAAGCGGCCCGATCAGTCGATTCGCGCCGGCGACGGTGGCGCGGTTAAATGTCTCCCCTGGACTCTCCCTCTCTCGTATCGCTTCTCATGGCTTTTCCATGCAAGAAGCACGAACCGTGGGAAAAGAGGGAGGCGGAAGCCTCCGATACTACGAGCCGTGGCAGCCGTGCGCGCGATTTCGCGGCGTGAATTCGCCGATCCTCGTGAGCGTAATCGACCCTGCATTTCTGTCGCAGATCATCCTGATTGCTGCCGCAGTGGTCGCGGCCACGTGCGCGCCGACACCGGCACCGTTGCCAGGACCGATCCCAGGACCGATCCCAGGACCTGGACCGCTACCCGGACCAGGGCCGTTGCCGGCGCCGCTGCCAGGACCGGGACCGGTGCCGGGACCGGGGCCTCTCGGGCCACCATTGTTGGGGCCTTATCCGCTGGTCTACCCGCCGGGCTTCCTGAAGGCCTACCCGTACTACTCGGCGATCCCCTTGGCGTATTACCACGGCTACAAGTGGATTCATCCGGGCCCGCTCTACGTCTACTGAGACGATCCCGGATCTCCCGGGACCACTCAGCAGACCGCCGGCAACGACACACACGATTTGCTCCGTCTCCGCTTAGTGCGGGGCTCGCCGCAACGCGCTAAATGATTCTGTACCGTGGAACGTCTCCCAAATAAAATATGCTCTTGTCGCAGACACCGCAGTGTGCTCGAATCACGACGAAGACGACGACGACGATTTTCTCTCCCTCTGTCTCTCTCTCTCATCCTCTTCTCGCCTCATCGTCGTCGGCGCCTCCAGCGTTCGCTAATTTCGCCCCGCGAGAGAGAGAGAGAGAGAGAGAGAGAGAAGATCCCTCATCGGGGAGTTTGGCAAACTCCGCGTTATCGAGCGAGCCATCAATTCCGTACGTTTGTGTTACGCTGGAATTTATGAAACAATACGCATTATACCGCATAATCGAGCGGTTCGCGGCCAGTAATTCCGCTCCTACCTATTATCTGTCAGCGATCCATTTTCTGCGTGACACGTTGAATTTTAGTTTCATATTGCTCCTTTTCTCTTCTCTGCGCTCCGTCGCGATAAATAATTAAGGATAATGCGCGGCGCGCCAGTGCGTGACAGTTTCGCGAGAATAAATTGAATATTTCTTGCGGGACTCACCGCAGTAATACCGCGCGACGGAGCCTTCTTATTTTTATCACGAGTGGCTGCCGCGTAAAATTTTCAAGGCGCGATAATTCCATTGCACGGCCGACGAGAATTCGCCTCGTTGTTCCATTTACTCGAGAGCCGCGATTAGCTCGTTTAACCTTACACGCGATAAGTGATTTCGGGGCATTCAGTCTCGGGCCGATGATGAGTTAAGGGCGAAACTTCGTGTCCAAGTTGATACGAATCTGCAGGAAGCCGTGAAAATTCACCTTATCCACCGTGTAAGGTATATGCGCAGGGGGCGAGTTAGCATACTAATGCGCCACCATATAGGACACGCTTGCCTGATAAAGGATATCACGGCGACAAAGCACAACCGTATCAGACGACTCCATTACTATTATCCCTTCAAGTTTATTTTAGGGAGGAGAAACCAACGTGATAACGTATTTCACGCGATATGATCGCGCGATGTAACGGTTGCCACTTTACACGCTCCCCGCCGGTGAGTGCATCTGCATTTTATCGCGGAAAATGCAGTTTATTTGGATATATTTTTGCATAACCCGAACACACCGTGCGCCGGATAAGCACAAACAATTCCTCTTACATTTTCCTTCGGAAAATAGGAACGTTAAGATTTCCCGTGTCGAAATTTCAATCCTACTATTTTCACTCAAAGTAATAAACGCTGCCGCTCGAAATTATAAGAGTGGACGTTTCACTCAAGATTAGAGTAAATTCTGACGCCACATGAGCGAATGTTTCAATTGATTAAGTGAATATGTTCCTGTGACGACCAAGTACATACATCAGATTCGCTTTTCAATTTCGAGAAAATACTCATTCGACGATCCATAGTGAAGATTTCGCTCTGCATGAGCGGATAATCATTCGAATTTGAGCGCGTTGTTGGTCGCTCCGTTCTTCTCGAATGAAGCTTCACTCTGAGAAATTTAGAGAGTATTCAAATATTCTCCACACGTTACCAAAGTGTCATGATTTTTTAATTTTTCAACTCGGGCTCTTTCTCATCAGCGCGAGTCGCATTTATAACAGGCGCATGCAATATGTGCAGAACGAGCGAGACGCATCGACGCGGCGTGCAGTCGCGAAGATTTATTGTCCGATGGGGAGATAAAGGCGAGTTTCGACGCAGTCAAATCGCACGACTCCGCGTTACCACTCTCGCCGTTAATTCAGCGGAGCGGATCTCGCGTCGATTTTATGCGAATCGTAAAACGCACACGCTCGGTAGCCTCCCTTCTTTGTATAACACACGCGGCCCCCGCGATACCCCGTTTGACACGCTGAATTCACGATGGAGGCGGCTGATGATGAGAACGAAGGGGAAACGTCTGACCGGCTTGAAAAACAGCTTCAAGAGGGCGACAGGATGATCATTTCGGAAGTGATTCGCGGAGACGCTCGTAAAACGAGAGTTGGATGGCTGCCTGTACTAGTTGCAGCTCGTGCCGGTATGCATGTGACGCGCACATCTTTTCATCGGAATGACAGAAAGAAAAGAGTTCTCGCGCGTTCTCGCGCGCGCTCCGGTTTATCGCATCCTTAGCGAGGGGTGCACTTTCGTCCGACGAAGATAGCCGGCCGCTATTCAGCGGAACAGACAGCGGGCGAGACCAAAAGATGTGAACTGGCAAGCGGAAAGCGTAAAAACTTCATTACCAGCGCGCCTGGGTGCATCATATCCCGATGACGGTGTCGTTATCTTCCTTTCCTTCCTTCGCCACGATTCACTTATCCGTAGATCGCGACGAGACTCGTCGTCAGGTTCGCGGGGCGCCAAGAGCAATGAGACGACTCGCGTTGTGTGGCTTGGTTTTAACTAAAATTTTATTAAAATTCCGCGTGGACGAGGGTTGGGATGATGGCGGGATGATCGGGGCGAGAATTTCGTTCGATGAAGAGCACAAAGAAAAGACGAATGTTGAGAAAGAAATCGGCCGATCCCGCGAAGAAGCGCGCTGGTGTCGCTTCACGCGCACGCATCACGCATTCCAATAGGTCTGATTCGCTCCTGCGCGCATGGCTGATAAGATGAGGCAGGTGAGATCGAGAAATCGGCGGTAACGATGTCGCGGGAAGGGTTGGACTGAATTTTTGCTTGCTTCCCACGAAGTTACCAGGTCTTTCCTTCACGCCAAGAGAGAAAGAGAGAGCCAATTACGGGGGTGGGGTTGTGGTGGTGTTGGTGTCTTCTTTGATTGCTTCTTTTTTTTTTTCCCGGGGCGGTGTCGTCGTGACTTGGTGGTAGTGGTAGGTTGTGAGATCACACTGTTTCTCCTAATCTAACCGTGGTATCCACCGGCCCAGCCACCGTTCCAGCCACCGGCCTTCCATCCGCCGTTCCATCCGCCGTTCCATCCATGACCAGCCACGAAGGTCTTGGTGACAACGGGGGCAGCGTGCACTACGGGAGCAGCGTGCACCACATGGGCCACCGGAGCGACTGCGACAGCATGGACCGGAGCGATGACCGCACCGTGGCTGACAGACGTGACGACGCCGGTGGGACCACCGGGAGCGGCGAAGGCGATAGCCAGGACGGCAGCGAAGACAGCCTAGGGAGAAGATTGTCGAGTGCGTTTAGATTATCGCGCGGACGATCACATGGCGAAGGTCGCAAGTTCGGTCTCTCCTGGTCTTTCCGTGCCAGAGATTGTCTCGGTGATCGCGTTTCGGTCGTGCGTCGGCAGTCTCTGTGCTGGTTCGATTAAGAAGTTCGCGGCAGGAGAAGGAAATGACCCGGGGTTAATTAAAATCGGGGGACAGCGATTCGCCGCGAGTCGACACAGAAAAAAAGTCTCATTATAGTTAACAAATGCGCTTGAGCGTTTCAGTGCGATATTTAGCACATATAATTAATATCCAATATAGTAATAGCTGTCTGGTAATAATTACAAAATGATCAGTGAAAGAAATCCTTCTCTCAGTTGAACTAATTAAATGGTTTGGTAAGTAATATCGAATAATTTGGTAATAATTACTAAATAGTGCGACTATTGCCAAAGTATTTCGTCGCATTTCGTATCACATAATATGCTAAGTATTACTAAACAATATTCAGAGCCGATTGTGCCAACTTCTTGGTAAGCCATCTAACAGTTAAATCATGTGTCTGTCTTCGTTTTTTCTTCGAATTAGACGAACATACGAATCGTATGTTCTTCAAACATACGATTTAACTGTTAGCTACGGCTTACCAAGAGGTTGGAATTTGATACGTACGACGTAAACAGCTAATAGTCACCAAGTCTTAGCAACACTAACTCTTGGCAACAGATACCACAACCTTGCTAAGGTTATTAGTTAATATTTACCAAATTATTTGACTACACTTACTTACATGTTCAGTTGAGACTACTTCGCCAAAGCGTATCTGATAACTATTACCTAGGATGGTTACTACCGAATCTTTTTTTCAGCGGAGCCGAGGAAAACGATAGCGAGAGGCACTCGGCTTATCCACAAGCGGTTCACGGCTCCTCAGAACCGGTTTCGCAGTCGTCGTCTCGATTGCGCCCGTGATCGCGAGTAAAAGACAAAGTGAGGTCAACTAGACGATAGTTGCGCTCACCACCCAAACGATTGCTCGTTTAAGACACTGAGCGACACGTGCGAGACCTGGCGAACCGGGATTGTGTCGCAAGAGATGGAAGGAATACGCGGGGATCGCGTAGAAAAAATACAACGAACGAGCTGCATTCCGTTTCAACGACAGTGGTGGTGCTGGTGTTTGGTGGTGATGGTGGTGGTGGTGGTAGCTGATTAACAATGTGCATGCTTCAGTGATTTTGTTCGCGCGTGGATTTTCGATGGGTGCTGTTTGCAGACCCGCGAGAGACCGATGCCGGTGAATGGCGCGCGCGAGCAGCAGCAAGGGCGGATTCGCGTCGTGTCGTGCATTCGCGCACACGTTCGTGCCGAGAGAAGCGAAAAGGTCACCCCGGCAAAAGGAAAAGCCGAGAGAGGAGAGAGAAGCCGGGGAGGAATCTTTTTTCCCGTCCGTGTGCAGCCGTGAGGAGGCGGCCGCCCGTCTCTTTATCGATCAAGCGCGAGGCGCGAGAAGGCACGAGAGAGAGAGAGAGAGGAGAACCTCTCCTCGCGAAGGAGTAAGTATTAGAGGCTCTGTTTACTCGGGATATGCATACAAGACGCGACGTTCCGAGTCAGAGAGCGAGGTCCCACGCCCGAAGGTGCGGGAGAAAAATCCGGAGAAGAGTTCGGAAATAAGAGCGGCGGAACGTGGCGCAAAACCGGAATCCGTCGATGATCGTGACACGGTTTCCTTCGGCGGATCACGACGGTCGTGCGACCGTCATGTGGGAGTCGTATACGTGGAAAACCGATCGGAGTGGAGGAACGCGTCGTGAGAGGCGCGTCTTTGCGAGATCAGTTGCGAGCGGAATCTGAAATTGCCGCTTGTTCGCGCCGTATTAGCTCCTTGGCGGAATCAACTCGGAAGCTCTATTAGGCGCCTATTGCGCGCTCTTACGGTCTTGTAATCGAGATTGGTCGACAGAGTCGCGACGGCCAGCAAACAAACGAAGACAATCAGCGGTCTGATTGATTAGTGATTGAGCGTCTTCGCGAGATCGGAGAGAGAATCGCGCCGAGAGTAAGAATATCGTTAGAGACTAGAATTAAAGGAATCGTTTCGGCTTACCAACTTGAACATGGTGATTGGTCGCTTGTTACTTCTCGGAAGTAAGTGAGCTTATGCTTGTTCGGCGAGCCGGGGCTCTTATATACTGCGTTGGATTTTAAAAAATCGCCATAAATTCAAGCACGCGATCCCCCGCCATATCGAGTATGACGATATGTGTCGGCTAGTTGAGTCAGCCGGTCTAATGGTAGGGGGAGTAGTTGTCGGGCCAATCGCCGTGCGCGATTCAACCGTCGCGCCGGTTGGCCAGTAATGCGCTTTCAACCCTTCGCATCGGTCTTGAGAATTGGGTTAAGACACACTCCGTACTCCGTGAGGTACCGGCACGATGGAGAATACCGATACGATGCCCGATCACACGCACATGCACGTGCGAATGTGGTGTTGCGCGCGCGGGGTGAGTGTATTGCATATGTCGCGTGATCGTATAGCGAAAAAAAAAGAGGATGAAGCGGAGAAAAAGCCGCGGCATAGGTGCTCGTCACTGGATGCAAACTCATTTCGCAAAGTCGCAGCCAAGGTCTACTCGCACTCGCGGCATCGACCTTCTTCATCTTTTCTCGGGCGTCGCCCGTGGAAACGGAGCCCGCGGAGAGAACATCTTTTATGAGCCGAAATTCCCGACCCGCCAAAGGGTTTCGTTCACGTCCAACCTGGCTGCACAACGTTCTTTCGTTTTTCACAGGGAACGAAGGATTTGTTTGCAAAGACTCCTCTCTTTTGGCGACGGCAACCGGCATAATTATGTTCGGTTCCAATTAAAGAATTGCGTGGGATTTAGTCGGGCAAGATTTCGTCGTCGTACACTTGGATACCAAAGCACAATTAATAAACGATATTTCCCTAAAGGTGGAATTTGTATTTTTTATATTTGACACTCTACTTTCTAAAGTACAACGAATGTGTTTTTTATTTACGCGTGCTATATTCGTGAGTAATAGTTCAGTTGTAAGCGTAGCACCGCAATCTGTAAAAACTCGTTGAAAGGATCGATTAATAGCAGCGACTGTTATTATTATGTGCAGTTTGCAAACACAGATAGTGTCGCTGCACGCAGATTCTATACTTGTGATCAGTGTTGCGCTTAGATCATTGTAAAATTTGCTAGATAAAAATAAGATGAAAATATGTAAATTCATTTGAGATAAAAGTTTTTTCAGATTTTTTTTAGATAAAATATGAAGTTATATGACGTTTAGATAACTTCCAGATAATATTATTTTAAAGTCATTTGTATAAAAAACAGTTGTGAAAAATGACTGCAATTAAAAAGGAATAAAAAAATATATTTGTACTTTTTACTGATAAATTTTTATTAGTGTAAACAATTTTTTACATGTACTACCCGATAATCGATTTTTGCGAGGAATATAAATTTGTTGTTATTTTTTATTCTGATTATATATTTCTAATTCAATCTCAATTTCAATGCAGTCTAATACAGACAGCACTAATGCAAATATCCATTATGCAAAGGCATATATTTAAATATATATAATGTATTTCAAATTATCTGGACGTCATTCTTGATAAAATTTTCTTGCTAAATTAATAACATTTTTTCCACTCAGGATGTAAACGACGATAGTGTATATTTTATTAGCTAGATGAAGATGGCGTAAAAATACTTCATCTGCATAATCATGTATATAATTTGATCTAGATAGAAGCAAACACTATTTATAATAGGTGATTTATTTATAAATATGACACTGTCATCTCGCTGAGATGGTGCGCTAATTGTAGCGACTGTTGCCGTTATTGATGCAGTTTGCAGACACAGCGTCATTGCATGCAAATTGCATGGAAGCCGTTAATCCCATGATCACGGAGGCAGAAGATTGATTTTCGTACAGTGTATAACGAGTTTGTGTGTTACAAATTTCGCGGAGAGATCTTACTTCCATTGATCGAAATAACGAGAAATAAGATAACGAGAAACAAATTAACGAGAAATAAGATGGAGCAGTAAGGTGGGGATTGTTTTCACCGAAAATCAACGAACACTCACTGATTATCGCGGTGAAATACTTTTTATACTGATCCACTTTATGGGAGTGCAATCCTTTCTACCCTCGCGAAATATTACTCTCGATACCAGCATAATGTCTGGTGACTCTCGAATTGCGTGCTCCGTGGGACGTGCCTCACGCCAATTGTCGCGAATCAACATGGGAATTATTCCGGCATGTTCATAGCGCGTTCATGAAAATTCGGGGCGGCAGCCCCGACGTCGCTTTCGACTGAGTTTCGGCAGCCACCGCCGCCGGTGCCGTCGTCGGCGCCCTCGCGGATGGAGTTATTTATTCCCTCGCGCTTCCGCTCCGAGCGTCAACTCGGGGTGGAAGTTGGACGCGACGATCGGGGCAATCGCGGAGATTAGAACGGTCGCGGCGTCGCGCGAGCGGCAGGGGCGCCCGGAATTAGGGAAGAGCAATCCAATCCTCGCGACGAGCCTGATCAAACTTTTATCAATGACAAGCGCGTTACTTTATATAATTCCCCGCCACGTTTGCTCCGCGCCGGCGGTTCCTAGGTAACACGACCGGTAATATCGCGACTTAGATTACGAGCGCAGTTGGAGAGGACGATGTATAAGGACGACGGTACAACAAGTGCGATCGTGGTGTCGCGTGTCGACCCGCTGGAAGTCACCGACGTGTCTTTCCGAAATGAGCTGGTGTACGCGTGGGCGTACGTGGGTGTAGGTGTACGATGCGGAAACACACCCGGACCGAGTTTGCCCCGGCTATAAGTGTCGGCTATTAATTCCCCAAATCAAGAGCAACGTCGAAACCACCCTCTTGAATCCTGCTGCGTCGCGACTGGCGATAGCGCAGTCAATCATCCGTAAGCAAGAAGATATTGCGTGTGTATGTGTGCGTGTCTATGTATGTATATTTGTGTGTGTTTATATGTATTTGCGTGCGTGCGTGCGTGTGTGTGTGTGTGCAGATGCAACGATGTTTCGCAATGTACAATACCCGCGCGTTTCTGTGCCGCAACGAAAATAAGATCCCACTGCATTTCCGACGTCGCAAAAGCCCGCTCTCTCTCTCTCTCTCTCTCTCTCTCTCTCTCTCTCTCTCTCTCTCTCTCTTTCTTTCTCTCCCTCTGTCTGTCTGTCTGCCTCTCTGCTTCTCTCGTCCGACTTATCGAAAGTTTCACGGAGCCGGTGAAAATAAACGTAGCTTTCGCGAGCGAAATATCCGTCCATCGCGAGATTCGTTGGACCGAATAAACGTGGGCTCGCGTAATTCAGGGCTCATGTCGTCGTTAGAACGCGGCGATAATGTATATCTGCGAGGCCGAGGTCGAGGGTGGCAGCGGGGATCCGTCGTGCGATGGATTTTCATCAGGTTGCGCGGCTCCCATCGTTTTCTCGTCCCGTCCGCGAGACGAGAGACCAAAGGGACAAGCGGAAGATATATCTTCGGCCTGGTCTCTCTCTCTCTCTCTCTCTCTCCCCTCACTGCATCGCCGGCCGCATCGCGACGCTGGGAAGATGCATTCGCGCGCGCACGTGGTAGGACAATTCCCCAAGTTCGCGGCGTTCCCTTTTCGTCGCCGAGCAATTCCGAGCTGGAAGATCGATCGTTCCCGAAGATCCTATAAAACTATTCCCGGAGCTCGCACGATGGGTCCCTCCGTTCCACGTCGACTAACGTGAAATTGATAGCGGGTCGTCGTTCGCCAAAACGTAGACGTGTCTCGCTAAGTTCCATCATTCCCCGGTCGGCTTCCTCCAATTTCGTTTGTCATTCGCGATCGCGGTGGTGATTTCGTACTTTTACGATTCTCCGCAAGTCGGCGTACGTTCCCCCGGCTTTCACGAACGTTCTCGCGACGTCCTGGCGAGGACGTGGCGGGGACGCGCGATATTTGCAGAGACTTTGCCCTTAGGGGCAAAAGTCGCTCTGGTTGAAATTTCGATCCTCCTTTCGACTTCAATATTCTATTTAACGTCTACTTTGATACTTTGAAGCTTATATCAGCCTCTTTGGATTCTACTTAATTTAATAATCGCACTATTTCAAACTTACGAGTGGCATTTCGTGCGTTTTCTGTCATTTAGAGCCTCTAAGTTGAACTTCAGTCTTCATATATATTAGTTAAACACATATTGATCCTTCAGAGTATACTGAGAGTTAGAGAGTTTTAAATCGAAGATAAGGTCAACTTTCTATTCGGGAAGTCGCTTGAGTCGAAACTTTGATCCTGCTTTCGACCTCAATAGTCCATTTAACGCCTACTTTAATACTCTGAAGTCTATATCAATCTCCTATTTAATCTTTGATACCCTGAAGCTTATATCAACCTCTTTTGATTCTATTTAACCTACTAACTTTGTGCCAGAGGTCCTTTTAGTTAGAACCTACATGGAATTTTGTGCGTTTTGCTGCTATTTAGAGCTGACTTTCCAATAATTGGATTTAATAATTGGATTAAATAATTGCATTTAAGTTTAAACTCTATTCAAACACATCAAATGTATTATTAGGATAGAGTTTAAACATAAATCCAAGTTTAAATTACTATTGAAAAATCGATCCTTAGAGATGTAGGGGTGTGTTCCGAATCGCGTATAAGAAACATAAATTTCATCAGCATTAAAATATTATTTCGTTTCAGTACTTTGTATATAAAACTCCATTAATGCTGAAATTTTCAGTCACACACACAGGCATATTATATTATAAATATTCACACATCAGGACAGGTATCATTGTCGATTCCTCGAATAATCAACAATACTGATATATACGAATGTTTATAATATAATGCGTCTGTAACCGAAAATTTCAAATGTCACAATGATAGGGAACGGGATAGCATTAATGGAGTTTTGTATATAATGTAATTATTACTAGGAAAATATCTCTTTAGTAAGTTACATTCTTAACGAATTATCACCATTATTGACATCTTCCTCGTCATCATATGTGGTAATAAACATAAAAAAACTACTTCAAATGTAGAAGTAGAAATTTTGTAACAATAAAAATTGATAGCACTTGCGGTTAAGTTAGGTTAGGTTACACCAAAGAAGAAATATGAAAGTTATATCGAACGTATCGTTTCCGATTACACAAAAAAGAAAATGAATTCATTTAAAATAAAATAAAACGACAACAAATAAATAAAAAGATCAGCTGTTGTGTAGTCATTTAACGTGATTAAATATAACATTTCGCAGAATGTTTCCATAAACGTTTGAAAGCGTTCTGTTGTTCATCGATTTTGGATTGAGTGCAACAAATAAAGCAAGTCACGTTTCGCGTAATTCCTCTTTTATTTTCATGCTCGCCAGTTTTATGTCGCATTAACTGCTTTGTCTACGGACTGGAGGCAGCTGATGCGCATAACACAAGTGCCATAAATACGGGAAATTTATCTACATTTCTCCCCCTTCTCTATATCTACAAGTGTATAGGCGCATTAACACGCTATCAATACGTGTAACGAGACAGAAGTCTGTCGCTTCATGCGATCTCCTAGGATTTCCATGTGTTCCACGAAGCACACACTGATTCCTTAGCGTAAGTACAAAACTCTACGTCAGAAAACTCTCAGATCGAAAGTAGGGCTGAACTGTCGACTCTGCCGATACAATAGCGCAGAGTTTAACGCGCTAACGGCGATAATCAAGTTGGAAGTGCCAAATTGTCCAACATCCTTCGCACACGCCCAATTCGAATATTGGATTCGACAAAGCACCCTCGACGTTCTCACGAGGAGCGAAGGTGCAGAATTGCGTGTACTTTCAAGATCGTTAATCGGCACAATTTCACGGAATTTAAGCGAAAGACCGCGAAGTATATCATCCGAGCGCGACATCCCCGCCGATCGAACGAGTGCATTCTCGCGACGTTTGCGCGAGCAAATGGTAACACGGCCGTTAATGAAGCAGAACCGTTCTCATTTGATTTCCTCCGATTTTTCACACGTGTGCGCGCGTACAAGCTTGCGTGTCGCTTGTGGGAAGGATCATTTCGCGCGTGTATGCGTGATTTTCTCGCTGGTTAGGGCCCCACGCGAGAAGTTACGCGCTATTGACGTTCAATGAAGTGTCCTCGCACGATGACGATGACGATGTAAACGCCAATAACGCGGTCTGTAAATATCCACGATATACCGCGCTCCCGCATGGATATCGCATTTGTATATATCTACATGACAATTTTCGATTGTAGGTCTGATTGTGTGCTCGTGTCCATGAGCGGTACTTTATAATCGTATGGAAACGCGTTGATAATGTGTACGTTGCAGCGCAACGTATAATTATTGTCGGCGTGCGCGATTGCATTGCTGATGAGGAGTAAATATGTCACGGTGGTAGCCACCGTTGAGCGTGTATCTGTCGCAAGAAAGCGTTTGGATTACGTCAGACGCGATAAAAACAGATTCGGTTGATTTCCTGCGACCCTTAATACGCATTGAGTCATGAGAAAACACAGAAACACGTGTGAAATTCATCAACGCGGTTTGTTCACTGCTCCAATGAATTGCGCGTTTCCCGCTCAGTTTATCCCCTTCCCCTCTTCCCCCTTAATAAAACAGGCTCGCATGTTCAAAAAACGCCACTATAAAATAATTGATTCGTTCCCGCAGTATTGAGGGAAGGAGATAGCCGGAGGGTGTCGTCAGGAGTCAGCAGATTTGAGGCAACCTTCCTGAGTCCCCTGCCTCTCCTTCCTCCGGTAATATCCGATAGTTTAGAAATCAGAGATTGGCATAAACGGCATCGCGCTCTCGAATTAGCATACATGTGGTAGAAAAGACGAAAAAAAGAAACGCGATAGAAGGAGCCACTCCAGTGCCACACTCTCTCGACTTGTGTGCGTTTGCGTGTGCATACGCGCACACGTCTGTGTTAAACGCTTTCCTGCATGGCAATAGAAAAGGCGGAGAGTACGTACCTGTCCAGAGAAACCGCGACCAGGCTGTAGACGGAGGCCGCCACGGAGACGCCCTGTATATAAGCGACCGCTTTGCACATGAACCATCCCAGGAACCAGGCTGAAACACACACGAGCAGTTCGTAATTTATCGTTTCGAGTGTCGTTCGAGCGTCGGGCGAAACTTTGGAAGGCCGGGAATAGCGCGAGCTGCGGCCGAAGGGCTTTTTAGCGTTTAAGGCAACTAGCTGAGTAGCCGACTTACGAGGAGCGAACTTGCTGTTTGCCTTTGTTTGATCTAACAGCCTGGAAGAGCGTCACGTAGATACGCGAGGGCGTAACACGACGTGGACGCCCGTCTCGCGATCCAAAAGCGAGAACCTCAGATATCTTATCATAAGACTCGGGAATTCGCTCGAGACTGGTCGGTTATCTCCGACGTTAACGCGACGCATCTGTTAGTCAGGTAAAAACCCGCGCGGAGAAAGACAAATCGATTGCATTAATCTGTATTCAGGGTGCATTAGCCAGACTGTTTGTTGAGAAATGGATTAACCGTAATTTTTCTCGAGATAACCAGACAAATTTGGTTACATGCGTTCTGGTTAAAGTAACCAAACAAGTTTGGTTACGACAATAAAATTACATATTTACATTTCTCACTAGAAACTTTATCAGTTTTATTACTGTTGAATGTTATTCCTTCTTAACGAAAAGTAAGCTCTTAACCCTCTATTGTCCACTGTGATTCAAGTTACAATTTAGTTTCATCATTATTTATCTCCAATATGAATGTTGTTCTCGTCTTGACCGACGTGACGTGAAAGTCACAATATAGCTGCTTTTTTAGTATGTTGGCAGCGATAGTAAGTTTATATATACTACTAGATATTGGGAAAATACAAATTAGAAAAGTAAAGTTTCACTTTATACGTGTTGAGTACTTTAGCATTCTATGTACACGACCAATTTTTCAAACAAGAGAAATTAATTCGGGTAGTAGACGGGTAAGTAAAGGGTGGTTAGTGTATAATTGTTTTGTTCGAAATTAGTCATTTAATTGGTTCGATGTTATTTGTATTTGAAGAATTCGCCTTTCTGAGAAAATCTGTTCGTCTTTAACAAAACTTGCTAAACCAAACGCACCGCGTTAATTCAACCGGATTGTTCTTTTCCGCGCGTTGTTCCGACAACAGAATTTTCGTTCGCAATTTTTTAATTACATACAAATTAATTAAAACAGTCGCATCGCTCGTGTTCCTTTGTATCGCATCCGTCGCGCCGCATCTGTTTATTAGGTGAATCTCAATCTGGAGTTTTTGTTTTGAAAATTTTTTTAATTGCGCAAATTAATTAACGAATTCGCGTCGGCTAAATTCGTATTGCCAAGGGAAAGATTACGTTTTTTTGCCTCTGAGAGGCGCGAGTGTGTTGTATTCCAATGAAATAATAGCTGGTTGCGGTAGCTAATATCACACTAAGGGCATTAAGACATAGATTCGCTCTGTTGCCGTGCAGACTTCGTTATTTTCTACCTCTCGAAACGATCGCAGATGATCTAGCTGAGGATTCACCTTAAGCGACATTGTCGATACCGCTCACTAATTAAATTGTGAACGATGCGTAACGTATCGTTCACCTTAAAAAAAGAAACAAGAAGCAGGCTATCGAACTTACAATGAATTTAAAACCCGCTATCTGTGTAGTACAAATTCTCATGACTTCTATCCTGCGGCAGGAAACGATACGAACGCGCGATTTCAGTTTCTGTTATTAATAGCCTCTCTAATACGCGCGGCTGTTGCACCCATTTTTCAAAGAGAAGAGAAAGTAATTAATTCCCACGAGAGCTCGAGAAACAGGAGCAGAAGCTCCGAAGGAAGAGGAGGAGGAGGAGGAAGAAGAGAGCTCGGGACAAAGGGGATTTTCATCTAGGACCATCGATCATCGTCCGCCGATTGATGGCGAGGTAAATAATTATTTCACATAATACAATATCGCGAGTAAGGCATTTGGTAGTATAATACGGCCGACGGGGCGAAAGCTCGCCGCTTTCTCAGAATAATGGGGCTATACATCGGCGAGGGTTGCAGCGGGGTTCGGCGGGGTGGCGGGGCCGGGGCCGAGAGGGTGCAGGAGGGCCCATCAAAGGAAAGGTCGCTCGTAAATATCGAGCGACGCCTACTGTGTAACGTCGCCGAGCGAAAACTGCGCGTATACGGCAGTTTTCGATTTCCGCGACTGACCTCACTTCATACTTTTCGCCGGCCAGGGCGGCGGGGACGGCGGGGGAGGTCCAACGGGGGCATTTTCGCGAGAAGATACTGCGCCATCGGCGTCTCCGGGCGGGGAAAGGGTCGCGCCGTAAATTTCCCAGCTGGCTATGGAACGGAGCGGAATGGAGCGGCATGGCACGGCACGGGACGACGGTTTGCACGACCCTCGCCGACGCGCGGTAATGAACAACGTGCACTGCCTCGGGAGCGCAAGGTGCAGCGAGGTAAATACTGCTTGGGTGGGTGTTCCCCGTGTGTGTCGAAAGCCGCTTGTTTGTCGGGCCGCTCGCGCGATCGCCGTCCCGCTTTCTTCCACCGACGAGCGACGACGAACCCGCCCGCGTCTCGAGCGAATTCCGCCAAGGACTTAAAGCGACGACGGATCGAGAATTTGAGCAAACAACGGGCAGATTTTCACTCGAGACCTGAGGGATTTTTACTCGCGCGCGTGACGGGATTCAGTCGAATGGAATTTCATTCTTTTGGCCGACGGAACTTTTAATCGGGTTTCCGACCCCGAGGAAACTGCGTTAGAGTAGCGAAAACGAGAGAGCGGTCCTACGACGAGGGTGAGGTGTCCTGAAGACACGTGGATCGCGCGTGGACTCTTTGCATCTTCCGCTTGGGATGAAAAGTCGTGCTCTTGAGTGAGAAGGAACGTCGATTCGTGCAAGTGTTTCCGTTGGAGGACAACCGGATCATTCGCGCGAGTGGTGTTGCTCTCGTCGGCGCTCCGAGGTTTCCCCGAGTGTGGAAAGGTTCATGATGATTTTTTTCTCTCGGCACGATATAATTTCGTTGAACAATGTCGACGACTACGGCGAGTACACGATCTACCGCGCCGCGATATACTAGCCGACACCAAGAGGCATTAGTGCGCGTGAGTGAATGGCGCGTACGCACCGAGGTCGTGTAGAAAGGAACCGCCTGGTCCTAGATCGTGAACAACGTTAAGCGAATAATTACTAACCGTTTAAGCGCCGGGAGGGGTCGCAAGAATATACGACAAAAGTGTCTCACGAGGCAACGGTCCCGATGTTAATGCACCCGGCGAATAAATTAAGCCGGCCGTATCACGGCGACTATTCTCGAGCACCGAGTTACACAATTGCGTAGGAAATACGTCAAAGTGCGAGACGGGAGAAGGGAGCGCGATGGCGCTCGAAATCTCACTCTGGAAACCCTCCGAGTCGCGTGACGGAAGGATCCTCCGCAAGACTTCGCGTCTCACATGTGCGAATATTCCCGGATGCTTTCTGAATGGAATGCATCTTACTTGACTGGCATGCGAGCGGTTAATCCCGAGTACATAACTTCTCCGACCCGATAAGACGTCAAGCCGAGTCTGACCATAGAGCGCGCATTTCGACGTATCTACTTACGGATTGCAACTCGCGCGTGTTGCGAGAGAGGCGTGGGAGATGTGTGCGTTCGCGCTATCGTTTGCATTTCTTATTGGATCTTGAATATGTCTTGCGAATCTTTTACTTTCTGCACACGTAAACCTGAACATTTGTATTGTTTTGGTCTTGAATAGAGAAAATTATACCATCAGCTTCAAAGTGACAATTATTTACGGTAAAATTACGGTAAGATAGCAATTGATAATTTTGGTAAAATTTGTTGTTTTTGACAATTTTGTGCACGAATACGCTATATTCACATTGTCCGCATTAATGCATAAGATAAGACAACATTCTTATATTCTTATCAAATGTATATCTGATAATCTCTGTTATATGTTTTTCAGATGAGAGAAAGGAAATTATTTGTAATCTCTTAGGAGTATTAAAGTGTTCCCATTTCTTAAAATAGAAATTTTCAATAGTATACCACAGTCTAGTCGTTGATACAACAAGGTAATAAATGAAATTGCTGTAAGTATGTAAGGCGTGATAGTATCAAAATATATCAAAACTGAACTACACTTGTTATACATTTTGTTTTGAAAATTCTAATTTGAAAATTCTAAAAAACTTTTTTTAAGTTTTTCTAATTACTGTGTGTACCTTTAGTTTTTTTTATTATCGTCTACTAAATATTAACATACAGTATCAAACTATTTTATGGAAAATATGAGTTAAACAAACCTTTTTACTCATCTTAAAAGCTAAACTTTTCTCATCTTAAAAGCTCCTTTTGAGCTCTATATAAAGTTCCTTTTATTTTATTTCTTTTCAAAATTTTTCTTTTCCAAATTATCATTTTACCAGCTTTCCAAAATTACCGGATAATTTAGCGTAATTTGCTAAGTAAGTTACCAGCAGAATGAGTCATTTTTATTTCTAGTCTTGAAATACAATTATTTAATTATTCTGTCACTGAAGAGAGTCCAAAAAGAGGACCGAAACGTATGAATTTTTATAACACGAAATTGTATGTCATATTGATATTCATTACATTAATTTCGTCTAAATAATCGGCGTTGGCTCTATTTACCTCATCATTTATTCCTTTAGATTTTACAATTATTTAAGTTTTCAACATAAAAAATGTATATGTATAAGTAAATAATTAATAATTATTGGCTAATATAATAATAATAGACAAATAATTAATTAATAACTGTTTATACGTACATTGAAAATATGTATATTTATATAGAATGTATACATATATTATGAATATTATGAATATATATATATATATATATATATATATATATATATATATATATATATACGTAATTATTAATCGTTATACATATATTGGATATACACATAAATTTTATGTTGAAAGTTTAAATATCCGCGTTAAAAGACCAAAACAATAAGAATGCCCGGGATTAGAAATTCGGGAACCGTTACATCTATCTTATAATTTGATTATTATTGAAGATGATAAATATAACATCAAAATCTCTGTCATGTATCATACTTTTGGACCTGCAAGAGCGTTTCGTAAATATTCCTATTTTTGCAGTCGTGAATTAATACAAATAGAAGTTGAATTGCCATTGGAAAAGAAATCTAACTCACGTGTCACGACCTAACGGGGGCAAATGTGAACGACCCGGATGAAATTAGTTAAGAACATCGAAAAACACGTGTCAGGTTTGCCTCGAAATAAATTTATCAAAGCCTGATCTGCGCATATCATTAAGATCGCGGATAAGCTGATACCTTTGCGTACACATATGAGCGTGTAGTTTATGTCTAGTGTGACTTTTACAGCTGTCTCACACTCGAGCGAATGCCACGAATGTAAAAATCATATC
Organism: Odontomachus brunneus; assembly: GCF_010583005.1. Classification (NCBI taxonomy): domain Eukaryota; kingdom Metazoa; phylum Arthropoda; class Insecta; order Hymenoptera; family Formicidae; genus Odontomachus; species Odontomachus brunneus. Next base: position 1,293,910 of record NW_022639546.1, read on the forward strand.
GCGGAAAGTTACTCCTTCCGCGTCTATCGCGTTGCACGCGTTGCGGTGTCCCTGTCACTATCGTGTTAACGCCCTTGCCTGCTTTGAGACTTTTTCACAGTGATAATAGAATATTCTGCGCACACATACATACACGAACGAGATTCATACATATACGAGAAGCACAATGTGAAGGATGACAGCAAAATGAAAGAAAGAACATCTCCCGTGTGCTTATGAAATTCGCTACAAGGAACAAATTAAAACAATAACTCTGACGACATTTTCACTCAATACCTGGCCGTTAGGAGGCTTTCTCGTGAAATTTCACGAAATTGCAAAAAGAGCGGTCCACGTGTACGTTAAAATTCGTTCTTTCTCTTTCGCGTGCGCGCGCGCGCGCGACATTTAATGACGGGCCCGACTCTTTACCGCATGGGAGTAATTAAAAAAGAGTGCCCGGAGCGCGCACAGAGCATTTCTCCGCTGAATGCCGAATCGAGTGCGGGTCCTGCGAGGGGGGATCAAATAAAATCGTCCTGCGCGTAATTTCTCGCGGCGGGTCGGAAACGTCGCCATTTCGCGACGTTACGGGGGAGAGGCGGGAGGAGAGCGCGAACGGAGCGACTAGAGTCGAGTTCGTCGAAATTCGATCAAACCGATTCGTTCGTTTCCACGGACGGCTTGATTCGCCTATTCTTCCGGCGCGACTGTAAGTTCCGTTTACAGGGGCCTCCGTTCCGAAAGTTCCGTCGAAAATATCCCGGGGAACGGTCACTGTCGCGCGCTAATACGTACGCGCGTCACGGATGATGGAAGTTAGCGACTCGCGACGTGAGGAGCGCGGCAACTTTTGGATCCACTCGGAAGTCTTCCTCCCTCCCGCCCGCTGCGATAGGACAGCCCGACGGCTCCCGATGGGACATTCAAAAAGTTTCCCGCTGAATAATGCGCACGGACGTGTGTGTACGTGAGACCCGCGGGGGAGAGTTTCCGTTCCGGGCGAGCGCCATGCGATTTCGCGATAAACGCGCGCGAGGATAAGATAGCCCGTTTCTTCCGATTCCCGGATTACACGTCGGCGACTTCGTTTACGGGATTCCGTCGACCACGGCTAGGTGCGCACGGAGGAGAAGCAGCGACGAGGAATTCCGGCGCATGGCTCACGTAGCGAAATTCTTCGACCACTCCCCGAACGCGCTTACGCGATACGTGGTGTGTCGTGCTGTGAAATCCTGGCGCAACGCGTGACGGAACGATTTCTCGCCGAGACGGAGACGAGCTCGAATTCCAGACCTTGGACAGCATGGGGTCAACGTTCGGTTTTCCGCAGCTTTCGCAGCCGAAGCTCGCGAACGTCTTGATGCTTCAATATTTCCCACAAGTTCAACTGTAAATTTCGTTCATTTCGTCACTGCACTGAGAGAAGAAGAGCGACTGGTCTAAGGAAAATTATTAACCAAGCACTATCTTATGGTGCTACAACACAAATATATCTACAAAGAAAAATTCAAGTTAGATCCTATATAATAATTTACAAACATCTATAAAAATTTAAGTTAGATCTAACATAATAGTCCAGACGTTTCGGCCTTTAACTCCTTTCAGTAGTATCAAGTCAAATTGATATTATTAGATCTAACTCGAATTGTTCTTTGTAAATATATTCGTGTTGTAGCACCATAAGATATGTGATTGGCTTTTAAAAGCCCATTTTTTATCTTTTTTTTTTATGTTTAACAGAGTCTTTTTCAGATTTTTTATAAAGTTATCAAGTTATTCTTCGCCCCAACCATCTTTTGGTTGTCCAAACACGAGAATAGTAGCGACATGCATATAAAGCACTAACATTATATTAGTATTAATATAATTTAGATGAAAAAATAGTTTTCTTGACCATAATTTATAATAATTATTTCTCTATATATGTTATTATTGCAAATACCAAAAATTTTTTGTTCAGTAAGTTAAATTGTTTAGCTATTTTTGGCTCCAACTGTATGTTTTGATTGTTTAAGATGAGAATGCTGATAGTAGTATCCATATAAGACTGTTATCACTAGCACTATAATGGAATTTAATTTAAAAAAATTTTTCTTGATTATGATATACGTATAGCAATTATTTGCCTGTGTGAGATTATAGTTACAAATACCAAATATTTTTTCTCAGTATGAGGTATTCGCGATTAGCCGCGTTGCAGCTAATGTAGCAATCGAGATTACAGGTTAATAATAGGAATGATATAATTGAGGTGAAAGGACCAGTGTCTGAACATGTACATCAAGAGAAAAAAATATCTAACAAATAAGAAGCCTATTCGATCGTTGCTAGTAACATATTTGCTTGTATCAATATATGTACTTTTACATTGGGGGAATATTTCTTTGAAATAAGAAAATATATATTTTCCCAAAGCAACACTTCTTTAGCAACAATATCTTTTATTTTTCGGACATTTTTTCTTCCAGTGTATCTAATCCTGAACATTTTTATTGTTTTAGTCTTTGGTCTATAAGTTTTCAAATACAAATATTTAAAAAATTAAAAGTTTAAATATTCCTATTTAAAGATCAAAATAAGAATGTCCAGAGTTAGGTGTGTGTGCAGACACATTGATACTTCAACCTCGTATATTATAAAAAATAAATAATTATATCTTCTCTCTTGTTTCCACCATAACAGCAGTCGTTAGCATCGTAAACGAACTGGAAATATATCAATGTCATTTAGTTTGCATTAGATGCAAAATACATGCAAATGCGTGTCATGACTTCCGTGGTAAACATGACGCGAAAGGAATTTCTTCATCGGATAAAGCTCCCTTAAACGCTCGAAGGAGTAAGTTCCTTTCTGTACTTCCTACTTAAATGTCAAATATTCTCGATTTTCACTTGGAATTGCCACTTGATATTCGGCGGGTTCTCTTTACGCGCGCAACTACAACCACGTTACGTTCTCTACGCGAATATTCCTCCTTACGCTCTTCTTCTCTTATAATATAAAATCCTTATTAAATTACACTTTAGCCGACAGATGTAACGGTGTTCGAGATAATTGGAATTTTTCGATTCTACGCGTTCGTTCGCGAACAACAGTCAAATGGCTTGAGCGTCGCTTTAATTGTTATCCTTGCGCAGGATCGCCTAGAATTTATAGCTTCGTTATTGCGAGCAGAAGTTGCGAATCCGACGAACAGAGAGAAAAAGAAAGAGAATGGGGGAGAGAAAGAAAGATAGATAGATAGATAGATAGATAGATAGATAGATAGATAGAGAGAGAGGGAGAGGGAGGGAGGGAGTGAACAAACAACATATTTGGAGTGGAGAATATTACGGTGCACCAGGGACGATGATGCGCCGGCGTGAATAACACAAAACGCGGGATGGAAAATATAGTGCCCCTCGCTAGATATAGATACCGTTTTATTGGCCGTACGTAGATGTGTAATTACATAATCGCGCCCGCGGCATCAGTATTTTCCTTTCTGTTCCGCGGCGAAAGAAATATCGATTGCGCCACTTCACAAAGGCTAACGCACGTAGAACCAGTTTCATAACTCCAACGCGGTGTGTAATATACGATTGATAATGATGATAAACGCCCGACCGGCTTGGCTGGCACGCGTGTTTTTCTCATTGCAAATACTCCGGATGAAATAATAACGTCATCCTTCGTCGATAAACAAGGCCTACTCGACAAAGAAGACGTTACCTCGCAGGTTGTCAGGTTGGTGTCGTGAGATTTTCTCTCTCTCTCTCTCTCTTTCTCTCTCTCTCTCTACTAGCGTCGTACGAATCAATGTCTCGACGCGAATTTACAGAGCGACTCGTTCAATTGAAATGCCGCCGAGGACATTCGATTGTCATCTGGGAACGACGACGAAGCGTTCGATCCGCAGCGTAATGCCGTCGCAACGGTATTGGCAAAAGTGCATTATCGGAGGAAAGTCGAGAAGTTGCAATTTACAAGTTGGACAAAACAAATGGAAACTTATCGTGTTCTCTGGTAAAACCTGTTTCGGTTCGCCACGTAAGTTGCAACATGCGTTTATTTATGCTGCTATCAATGCGTTCAATGACAGAAACCTTTTCTTCCACAGTGATTTGCACAACCATCCGTGACGAACCGATGAGTTTCGCGACAACTACAATGAATAGTTTCACACGTCTACTTGAGATGCCAGATCAATGGAACGCTCTGAAAAAAATGCGTATTTCTGAGAATTAATTTCGCGAAAATAGACCAACCGAATGTTTTGAAACATTACATATTAATTAACTTACTATTAAACTTTACACTATTATTTTTGTTATTTAGAAAAACATATAAATAAATATGCAAAGATATCTGCGATCGGCGGAAAAAATAACGCTCGTTCTAGTGACCCGAGATAAAAAAATCAAAAGGTTTCTTAAATAATATACTTGTAGTTGGAAGATAAACTTAAATTTCTTAAGCTGTGGAACGAAAATTTGCAGAAACTATTTAAAAATTGAATATCTAAATTTCGCATTTTTATGTTATTTTGCATTATTAAAAAAGATATTAAATTTAATGTTTTTCTGAATTTTTTAGCTTCTGACTGCAAACATATTATTTAAAAAACTTTTTGGTTTCTTGATCTCAGGTCACTAGAACGGGCGCTATCTTTCCCGCCAATTACAGCTACACTTTTTGCAGTTGTGAGTTCGACCACGTGCTGCAATTTTTTATAGATTTTTTTAAATAACAAAAATAGTGATATAAAGTTTAATAATTATTTAATTAATATCACAATCCCGAGTCGAAGTTTTGATCCTATTTTCAGCCTCACTATCCATTCCATATTCCATTTAACACCTATTTATATATATATATATATATATATATATATATATATATATATATATATATATATATATA
>NW_022639546.1:1298803-1301284 GCF_010583005.1 Odontomachus brunneus
ATATATATATATATATATATATATATATATATATATATATATATATATATATATATATATATAATTGGTCTATAATAATTAGCCTATAATAATAATAGCCAAAACCTATTTTAAGAAAGTAAAAGAAAGTAAAAAGTGAAATTTTGAACATCATCAGAGTTAAAGTAGGAATAAATGATATCATTAAAATTAAATCTACTTTGCTAACTTACAAGTAAACCTACTCAAAAGGTAAACTCCGATTTCTTTCTAATTTGGCACAAATGTAGAAGTACAAAAATATTTATCATAGGTCATATTTTTTCATTTTGGGCCACTTTGAGTTATAGCTTTTTAATGTTTTCACTCCCATCATCAACAAAAATGCATAAAAAATAAAATTGAATACAAGGTATAGTTAAATAATTTTAACAAAATAATCGGCATAGCTGAGACACGAACCATTCTAAATTTCTTTAGCCGAGATTCCAACCAAAATATTTCAAATCTGTGCTAAATTAGTCAAAAATGGTTCGAATCTCGGTCAAACCGAGAGATTGTTTGTAAATAATTTTTTTTTCAATTGTTTACATGTTTTGTTTAAATATTTTGTTATTTATACAAATAATTTTACGCATTTGACTTCATATTCATAATCAGCAAACCAAAAACGCCTATATCTTATATTCACTTAATTATCTTAATTTCACTTCTGATGCATTTTTGTTGTACTTGATGATAGGAGTAAAAACATTAAAAAGCTATAAACTACCCGTGAAAGTCAAAGTGGACTAAAATAAAAAAATATGATCTAAATATTTTTTGTACTCCTATATTTGTGCCAAATTAGAAAGAAATCGGAGTGTAACTTTTGGGTTGGTTTACTTGTTAGCTTCTACTTTGTAGAATTCAAAGTTTAACATAAGGCTAAAATTTCGACTGGAGATGTTTTAAAACATTCGATTGATCCACTTTTGCAAAATTAATTCTCAGAAGTACACTTTTTTCAGAGCGTTGCATCTGGTCTCATAAATCACGATAGGTGCAAGTATATTTGATACAATGAAACGGCAATACAACTCAGTCCGTCCCGATTGCAAACTTGAGAATACGTGAATTGTCTTGTTGTGCTTTTCCTTTTCTTATCGTTAAACATACCAATCACTCACACTCCCCCGTTCCACTCGTCCGCATCAACAGTAACATATAATTTGCCATTTGCAGCCGTAAATTGTACACTTCATGCTGCGCCGACCACACTAATCATATTAATCAAACTTGAAAATTAAAGCGATTTAACTTCATTTGACTTCATAAGCGCATTCTCTCCCCACCGAGTCTTATCTGGATCTTTCCTCCCGTCGATTCGTTCGCGGTTATTGCCCGGAGAATTTTCTCACTTCCGACACGAGATATCGATCCTACAGCGACAATCAAGAATGCGTGAATTTGAGCGGGATTCGAAGTAAGAGCGATTCGCCGCGAAATCACAATTTTTATCCGCAATGAAATCATTTGTCTCCGTTAGAAAGGAAAATGAATCGGAGGAGATGGGAAAAAATAGAGGGGGATGGTAGAGGAGACTAGGGAAGAAGAGAGAGAATTTCGAGAGGAAAATTGTGGAGCGATTTCTCGCGGATTAGAAATTCATAACTTCGCGGAATAAAGTCCTATCGCCATTTCTTTCACTTCTCGGTTTTACGCGCGAGCCCTTTTTACGACTATCGCGTCGCATTCGGAGCCGAAGAAACGATCGGGACGTTTCGGATCTATTTTCCGGCGCGCGGAGGTCGAGTTAATCTCGGGAATAGCGTCGATTTTCGCGCATTAACGACGCATTTTTCGCGGCGCCAAAAGGCCACGGCCTTCGCGTCCTGTGAAACAAAAGGGAAAAAAAAACAACAGCTCTCGTGACCGTCGACCACTGTGGAGGACGGGGTGGCCGGTCGGCGAATTCGTTTATCGCGAAGTCACGTCCGCAGTTCTAAATGTCAAAATTTTTACAATCACCTATCGGGAGCGCGCGCTCGCACGCATACAGATGTGCGACGCGCATTACTACGAGCGTACTACGAGCGCGCCGTCAGCGTATTACTTTCACTGTCTATGCTCTATTGAATAGAGCCAGTTTCGGAGCTAAGATCTATAATTTGCGATGGAATTCGGAACGGAATTCGGGATTACATTCTACAAACGTGCACGAGATATTTTGCTTCTCTCGCTCTTTTTGCACTGAGAGAAAAAGTAACTAAAAATGTGTAAATATTCGTTTGGTGAGACTAACAGCACATTTACTTAAATCTGAATTCTTTTATTTAAATAGAATAAATAATCGCTTCTCCACGTATAACTGAGTTTTTTAAGACTTTAAGAAAATGTATATTTTCTTATTTGAAAAATATTTTATATTAGTATAAAAAGAATAAATATACTATTGTATATTATATATATATATATATATATATATATATATATATATATATATATATATATATATATATA
>NW_022639546.1:1301514-1308265 GCF_010583005.1 Odontomachus brunneus
TATATATATATATATATATATATATATATATATATATATATATATATATATAGTATACGTTTCACATGTATTCGAATGATTACTTTCTAACTATGTAAATAAACATTCGTCTTCGCTCCCCCTTAGGAGCGAGGACGGAGGGTAACTCCGTAATTTCAAATAGAATCTTTTTATAAAATGATATATATTTAGATTCTACAGGAAAAAACAAATAAACTTTATTTGGAACATTTCTTTGAAAAATGTTTCTATAAAAAATGATAAACATTTAAACTTTAGAGTGCATTCAAATTAATGTGATAAAATGATAAGTTAAATAAAAGCCTTCATAGTTTTTTTCTGTTTTTTTTTTACTTTATTAAATACAGAAAAATTATGAAGTCTTTTATCATAGAATTATGGATAAATTCAAACTTTAACTTTCGTTTCGTTCCTTCAAATGCAGTTCGTGAAAAATGCCTTTCCCCTTCGGTTGTCGACAATCTGAAAAGTATTTTGGTAATTTCACTTGAGAAAAAATTGATAGATTAAAGGGTTCCACCGTCGAGAAATAATGCGGCACGAGCGGGACATTCCGCGTACACGTATACATCTACGAATATCTATGAACATCTATGAACATCTTCCGCATAAAAATTGCAAATGGAATTCCGTCCTGAATTCCGTCGCGAGTTCATGGATCGTCTAAAGTGGACTTAAATCGCGGTGGCATAATTTACGCACCGTGACATGTGTGGCCACGACTCTACTCACACTACAAACACACACACACACGTAGCGGTGCATTACCGGATTAGCGAGGCGAGTAGGAAGAATGGCCGAGGAGCGATTCTTGCAGCTTTTGCAGTAGAGAGACTCGAAGTGTAGCGCGTTACTATGCCGCGATCTAGTTGTAGGCACAGGGAAGTTAATCCAAATGGCAGGAGTCTCGTCAAGTGTCAACCGATTGACTGAAAATCCCTAATCGTTTCGAGTTTCCCAACGCTGGCGATTTATTTTCGGTTTTCAGCAATCGGGGCGAAGTTCGCGAAAAGCACTTTCCAAGCTCTTCGGAAATGATCGATACGTCGATACCTTCGCCAGGAAGAGACGAGTTCGGGTCGAGATTGGATGGCAAAATCGACACGACAAATCGCCCCACGGACGAGTGAAAGTGCTCTTGATCCTCAAAAATCGCTGGTATGTACAGCGCGATACGAACGCGACGTCGCGAATAAAAACGTCATGTTAATGCCGCCGGCTCCTACTGGATTTTACTTCGCGGTTTAGATTGGAGCCGAGCCAACTTAGGTCAGAAGCCGGTCATAGATTAAGTTAAGATCAGGGTCGCGGAGAATTCTTCCGGGGTGCTTCCTTTCTTATCAAGAAGGTAAATCCGCGTATTAAATTCGGAAGTAATTGAAAGTGGGTTACTATCTGAAAACAGCGCGGAAATTCAAGGGTGAAACCTGGAAAACACCTGGAGGATTAGAAAGCCTTCTGTGACGTCTTTACGAATGATTTTGGAAAAAAGAAAGGAATGTTTCGCGCATGGTATATTTTACAGAGAAGAAAGGGATCGTCTTTTATTTTTAGCAAACACTACACAGGACTCCAAAAATATATTTCAAGATGTTTTACTCGTGGTCTATTGACCCTAAAGTTCAGGATTGAAGCACTTACGATGGTTACCTCTTCTAATTACGAGTACATTACAAAGGACTCCCATGGTGTCTCTTCTAATTACGGGAACGTCAAAAGGGACTCTCGAACAGAGTTGGAACGTTAGTAGAATAAATTTTCGTCAAAACAGAGATCGCGAAATAAACTGATTCGAATAAACTTCTTGTGACATGTAAATAAAATAAAAAAAGTTCACTTATTATTAATAATAAATTCCAACAAACAAAAATTAGGATTTCACTTGGAGCAAGTGTAACATATTTGAAAAGTAGAGGCTAATAATAAAAAATAATAATAAATGAAAATAAAATAATGAATAAAATAAACAATAATAATAATAGAAATGTGCAATTTCGGAGAAAAATTGTGATTTGTTACTTTTGGACGAGTCTTTCACAGTTCTATTTACTTGTTTCTGACTCGTTGTTTTCTTTTTTAAGACAAAATCCGTCCAACTCTGTTCGCGAAAAATACCTCGTTGATCGCGAGTCCGCACGAAGAAGTAATCGTGAAGGCCGTGATGTTGCCACAAAGCACCGAAGACGAGAGCGCGTCGGACAGGTTCGGACACGCGTTGGCAATATCGTGGGCCGCAACACTTTCTCGGACATATCGATATCTTTCCTATCGGGGAAGAATAAGAGAAAAGTACAGAGCGCCGTGTAATTTGTCGGGCTATGAATCAGCAGTGGACGTTCGCGTAGCCATTGTGCGAGTTTCGCAGTCTCGCTTCCGCGGTGTCGCCCCCTCAATGCCGGCTATTTGTCTTTCACGTTCCGTTTCATCGCGCGAAATACCGCCCGATACGTTGTCTCCTCGCTCGACGGGACACGCGACACACGCATCGCGCTCAGGATATCACGCGTCGCGGAATCCGCTCTTCGTAATTGCCGGCCGAAATCGCGTGAACCCCGGCGCGAAATTCCGAAAAGAGAGGACGCGTAAATAAACGCCCTGTACATACGGGACGTGTGTGAAACGTTTGGACAAATTCCCGGGAATATGTGGCACATGATCGTCGAAAGAAAGAGAGCTCACCGATGCAAGATGGAACATGCAAAACGCCACAATCGTCGCGAGACGACCGATTTCGCAAAGAGACAGTTTCAGCAGAACGCAATACGATTCACAGAGTCAAGATTCTTAGTAATCACGCATGATATGGCAAGTCAGCTGCGGTGACGACGTCTGCCGTCGTGTCTTCTATATTTGCTTCAAACTGAGCAAAAAGATCCTCTACCACTTTGCAAATAACCACGTAGATTTTGAATTATTGATTAAAGAAAATTGTTGCGTGATTTTTCGCGATTATACATCAATCTTCTTTGATTAATAACTGAAAATCTACGTGGTCATTTGCAAAATGGTGGAGGACTTTTTTGTTCAGTTTGACATGATGTACAAACACACGACGTCGCCATTACAGCTCATCTATCATATCATTATTAAAGAATTTTTTACACACATACACACTTAATATCTCAATCACTATTACGATTTTCGCAAAACAGTATTGGACTTGTTTGTCCACCTCAATCCGCTCTACGCTCTTACGAGAGATTGTGGGATCGAGCTGGGACATCCTGTGTATGATATCGAAGGCGCTTATCGTGGTCGGAATTTCACGGAAATCGATATCAATTTCTTCAAATAAGCGAAGGAGAGAGGTGGACCTGAGCTGCGAGGAATATATTTCAGAAGAGATCGGAAAGAAAGTCCAAGAGATCTATGAGATCTACATACGTAACGATTAGTTCGTTATGTACGAATGCGATACGTCGAATAATTGATTAGCGCTCGAACGGCAACGGAAGTGGCTGAAAAGCACTCGGAAGTCAAGTTATCGCATTAACACAGTTTTGTTATGAGTGCGGCTCAGGTGCTATATCATTCTCGGTGCTTCATACGGTGAACCGGAGCCAACGCTAACCGAGATTAGAGGAATCGACGGTAAGAGGATTACTCTCATTCCGATTGTTGGCTGTTTGCAACAAATATAGATAACTGAAGCCGCAAATTCCGTGAGTGCGCGACTTCAGTTAATTCTAAAAGAGTCGAAGACAAAATTTGAGAAACCTTTTTCTTTCCTTTTTGAAGCAGCGAATATAAAATAGTCTTGCGAATAGTTTCGCCTACGAAGTTTTCTCAGTTTCAATGTTTTACAGCTGAAAGTCGAAGAAACGGCCATTTTTCTTGCTAGGCACAAATACACAAGCAAATTCCGTGCGCGACTTTAGTTAATTTTGAGTCGATAAAGCTTGAGAAATCTTTCTTCTCTTTTTTTAAAGAGCGGACCTGCAGCGGACAGGATTATGAAATAGTCTGTTCTTACGAAGTTTCCTCAATCTCAATGTTCCTCAACAGAAAATCGAAGAAACGGACATTGGCCATATTTCTTGCAAGACACAAATACCCAGGCAAATTCCGTGAGTGCGCGATTTCAATTAATTTTGAGAGAGTCGGAGAGAACATTTGAGAAATCTTTCATTTTCTTTTTAAAGTGCTGCAGCAGACAGAATTATGAAATAGTCTCGCCTATGAAGTTCCTTCAATTTCAACGTTCGCGACAACTAAAAGTCGAAGGAACGGACATCGGCCATTTTTCTCGCAAGACGCGGATATATGAACGGTCCTGTTATTATAGACTATTGATTTCTACTTTATTTATGATTCATGATCCGCGTGTATGTACATGTGTATACTGCGGGTGTGTGTGTGTGTGTGTGTGTGTGTGTGTGTGTGTGTGTGTGTGTGTGTGTGTTGAGCGTTTCGCTTCCGGAGCTTCCTGCAACACTTTCGGAACAACAGCACATAGACTCGTGTTGCTGTTTAAGACCCATTTATCCTGCAGAGAGTGCGGAGTAACTTGTAGCACGAACCTCAAATTTATCGTGTCTCGCATACCGTTAAATCCAGCGTCGCGCAAGGCGATTAAAACAACGCCCATAATTCGTGCGGCGTCGAACTGTGCGGAGCCGCGCGCTTCCGAAGTTACGGGACGCGCGATTCTTCTAATATCCGGGCACGACGGAGAGAGGAGCACTCTCACCCGTCGACAGGAACGTACGAGCTAGCAGAGAGAAAACTTATTGTACACTCTGTGATGTACGTCGGCGCGAGCCATTACCGGAAGGAAAGACGAGAATGGAGAGGATTGAAATTTTCGCGACTCGCGCGCGCGGCTCGCTCTCGCCCTCGTCCTCGTCCTCGTCCTCGTCGTCATAGCCGTCGAGTATACACGCCCGGATGCAGCGGAAGCGCATCGCAATAAGACCTCGCGCACCGAGTGCGGATAACGTCTCGGATTTTACCGTTCGCGAGAGACATTTCAGTTTTTGCCTGTAAAAGTCGCGCGCCGGGATTCGCGCGCCCTCGCGAATACCTCGTCGCCGAACGATTCTTCTCCCTTCAGGGCTCCATAAAGGCTTCACGCACGCGCCCATAAAAAAGGTTATTATCAAGAGTATAATGGCCCCGACCCGGGGAATTGTTATTAATTCCGCCCGTTTCGCGCCGAGTTTCGCGGACGAGACTCGGCTGTGAGAGAGAGAGAGAGAGAGAGAGAGAGAGCCGTCGAGATGCGCTGACACGCTTCAACCTCCTGGAGTCGACGGATTTCATTCGGTGCTCTTTCGGGAACTGATTTCTACCAGAAATCCGCCGTCGTCCCCATCGATTGTGCCGCGAATTACGTTGCGTCCCGCACACGTATACACCGCTTTTTATCGAAATCTGGCAAGCTTTTTCTGGCAACACCAGAGAGCCCTTGAAACAATAAAACATATAACACTGGACGTATCGTCTCTATCGTGCCAAGAGCACGAACCTGTGCCATTTTCGCGAATGTGCACGAGGATACGCTCCAAGATTGACGAGCTGCGATAACCGTTCAGCCCTCGCCGGACTTCCGCGCCGACGGGGAAGAGCGACTTCTCCGAACTATCGTCGCGATCGCTTGGAGAAACTATCACCGAAATCGCGAGAGTCGCGAAAGATTCCGTCGTAAAGCGGGCCGCAGCAAGCATTTCTCAGAGCAGCGTGAAATTTTACGTTTATCACCCTCCTCTCACAATCACTCTGTTTTGCGAGCTTGCGGGGATGCAACATATCCGATGAAACGAATGAACTTCCAGCCAACGAAACGATAACTTAAGCCCAATGCCTACGGAGCGTGATTCGAAGTTGTTTTTCTTGCGAGGAGCTGGGCATGCCGCTACGTTCGTTCTTTAGCGAGAAATTTGACTCTCGGCTCCGTTGCGAGCTTGACGGTAAGTTTTCTCAGACAGATTCGGTGTTATTTTCTAAACGTGTTGCTAGAATTCCAATACGAACTGTCAAATGTAGTGTAATTATATGACTGACGTCAGCTGACTTCGATCTATCTGATTGGACTATCTATCGTATTGGGATCCCAGCAAAACGCTTGGAAAATAATCCCAAATCTATCTGGAAAAATTAACAAGCTCGCAATGGAGCACGCCGAGAGTCAAACTTTTCGCTACAGAACGAATTTGCACGACTCTTTGCAAGAAAAATAACTCCAAATCACGCTCTGTGGGCATTGGGCTTTACTTACGAGAAGACAATTCCGGACTTTGGACATATACCCGGGAATAAAGATTTTAATTCCGTCAATCTCGCCCGCTTTTGTCTCCTTATAAAACGAAACGCATACTTTCGGGAGGAATTTCCGGTGTATCCTTGCGCGCGCGCGCGCGTGTGTACCTGTGTGTCTGTGTGTGTGTGTCCCTGCATCCCGGCTGCTTTACTACGGCCCGGTCGGTTGCAATGTAGTCGATCTTCGTAACGTCGGCCAAGTAGAAGGAAGGAATTTCAATCGAAAACCCGTGACCCCGTAGCCAACGATATCGGCTAGATCCCTCCGCAACGCGCGGGGATCCGAAAATGCTGACAAAAATTCGGATCCGACTCCATGAGTCCCGCGGCTGTCATCTCAAAAACGGACGCGAATCGTTCTCGCGATGGCACGTGAAGGAAGGTCATTTATCACGACGTATAATGCAAGAAGAATGAGAAGACTCGCACCCGACGTTCGCTCTCTGTCTCTCTCTCTCTCTCTCTCTCTCTC